>NC_087515.1:85071939-85419617 GCF_963921805.1 Phalacrocorax carbo | reverse complement strand
AAAAATAAGATGTTTCCTAACAAATAGCTCCATTAAGTTGCTGTAGGAATATTTCTGTTCTTACCCTCTGAAGAATAAAGAAGTCAGATATAGAGAAGACGAACAACCTTAGTGACCAAAGCCCAGAGTCATCCAATTTTTAAGCGTGTTTAAATGCAGCATGTCCTTAAAGTCTCATTGTGTCTCAAGTGTTGTCGACCTGAACCAGGGCTGTAAGTGGTGTTATACTGATACAGAGATAAACAGATTTTAACATAAGCATTTGATTACGTCAGCCTCATGCACTGAATGCAGCTGGTAATAATGAATTTTTAGAACTAGCTTGTTGAAAAATTTTAGCAATTCTCTCATTTAATTTCTTGAATGACTGTGAATTTGTCCCAATTCTGTAAAGATCTGTTGAACTTCAATTGTAGCTGGGCAAGTTGCTGTTATGACTCATGAATGTGGAAAAAAAATCACCAAACAGTATATTTTCTAAAAGAAATATGCTGAAAATCATTAAGTAAGTTATCAGGCTGATGTATTCAACCATTCAACTCATTAAGCTAATGAATTGGGGGTTTTGAAAATATTTTATGTGACAGGTATAAACAAATTCACTCTTAAGAGCAGCAGTTCCTATAAAAATTTGAATATATAAATAGGTTCTTAAATATTAAATTTGCTCTGATAGCAAATACAAAAATATGATGATTGTCTTGATTGTTTAAAATGTCTGCTTTTAACATATGTCATTTGATTTTATTACTTTTTTCTTTTGGCTAAGAATTATCTGATTGCTGTATATATTTGTATGTACAAGGTTGGTTTAAAGACATAAATGTATGGATATGTTTTGGTATCAAGTGAAAGCAAATCAGCTTGGTTTTTCAGGTCAAAATGTTACAAATCATACCTTCTACTGAAAAAAAATCTAACTGGAAAAACTTCAGCTTATGTGATATAGAGGGCCCTGATCAAGCAAAGTAGTTTATCAAGTGCTTTAAGATCAAACTTGCAGACAACAACGTTGCTGAAGTGAGGAAATAAGGGATAAACAATGATAGACATTTAGCAAAAGATAAGGTGATTTGTCAGTTGTTTTTTTTACCCCAGGCTGGAATAGAAACACAGAAGTCTGTAAAAGTAATGTAGTTAAATTTCTGAAACAGGAAACTCCATGGAAATATTGTAGAAACACTTGTGCTCTCCCTATGGCTTCAAAAGCTGTATTCTCATCTAGATATTTATTTATACTATTTATTGCTGTCTTTAAAAGCTAGTTTGCAATATACTGTGAACCTCCTAAACTCACCAGCATTCCAGTATGAAACAAGATGAGCTTACCTTGCAAATTAATGCAATATAATGAAACCCAGTCTTCTAAAAACAAAGTGCTGACATGGATATAATGTGAGTACTATTTCTATTATTTTGAAGGCTAGTGGCTACTGCCTTTTGTTTTCAGGAGAGCTGTGAAATTCTCAGTCACTGAATATGCCACTGCTTTGGCTGGATAACCTGACTCCCTTGATGCTGGAATTTGGAAGTTCTTTGCATTGATCTCAGTGGAAGTACATTCACCCCTTGGTGAAAGTGCACAGTCCCATATTTCTTTCCTCATTTCAGATAGTGGGAGTTGTGTTGTGCGTTACAAGGCCTTATGTCAAATCAGACTGGTTTCTTGGCATCAAGACTTAGCCAATAAATTCTTACGTTAATAACAAGTAAGCACAATAACAAGATATATGACTTATTACTACAAATACCGATCAGTGTATACACAGGAAAGTTTTGAAATATATGCTAAGTTTTAAGCCTGTAAGTAAGGTCGTTACCTCAGTGAGCACTGCATCCAGCCAGCATGGCTACTCTTAGGCTGAATTTTAAGAACTGTGAAAGTCTTTTGATGGAACTGGAAAGGGAGTTATTCCCTTTACAGAAATGCCACACAGGTGTATACTTTGCATTCAGTTGTACAAGAAAAGAGAAATGAAGGATAAGAAATCATACTAAATCTCACTATTTTCTCAAAAAAGTTATTTCAGGCATTCGGTTTATTTTATTTGCCAGCCCACAATAATCTTGCATATGCACTTGCCACAAGTTAACTCGGCAGTCACTGAAGACAGAGAGTAATCATTATTCTTTCTTTTTCAATGGCTTCTTCTGGGTGTTTTTATGTTCTGTCATGCACTGAGCTATCAACATTACTGCATTTCTCAGTGTGGAAAATAAGACCCAAAACAGATAAAATACTAACTGCACATGCATTGCTACCCCACTGAATGTGAGCAGACGTCAGACAAAACTGGCAGCAGATCCTTCTAAAGCAGAGTTTTCCTTTCATTTTGCAGACACTTAATGACCACAGCAGCTCTTGTCCAGTATGAGGCATTCCTTAGTGAATCCTGGTTGCCAGTTTCTTTGAATACCTCTTGCCTTCTGAGACAGCTGTACTCAAAATGAACAAGCAGCCTGAGCGAGGCCTGCAGAATGCGCGAGACACATCCAGCAACATATTTGTCTTTTAAGACACAGATCAAATAAAATGGAAGTTGGACTGAGAGAGCATGAATGTGGGGATTTGTAGAGTTCATGCAGGCTCAGGAAAATATGATAAATTGGCACTACTGAGCATGGTAAACAGCTACTTACTGTTTCTAGCTACCCGTGTTTGTTTCTCAAATTGAGCTTTTAAAAAAACCATAGCATATAATTTTTTCCCATCTCTAATTAAGAAAGCTTCAGTTAAATAACTAATAACTGTTGCTGATTATTCAAGAATGGGACTCCTGTTGGCCTTGTATTATCTCTTTTACTAGACCAAAAATAACATCTAGGGGAAGAGTGAAATCTGTCAGTAAGCTAATCAAATTTCTTATCTGACTTCCAGAATCCTTCTTTTCTTTTCTCTTTTGATTTTGAAGTAAACCTTCACGTCTTCATGCAACAATACTTTCTGGACTTGATTCAATAAAGATCTTAAGCACGTGGATATGATCATGAGACTCAAGCACATGCTTAAATTCAAGAGCATCTTAAATGCTTTAATGCACTGGGTCTTCAAACAGCATGTTTTTATTGCCTTTGGGAATTGTGCCAGAGAGCACAGTCTATAATCAACAGAGCCCAATTTGTGTGGCCTCTTTTGCATCATGTGCGTCCATCCTGTGCGTAGACTGGCTACTCCACACTGAAAACTATTTGGACTAATTCTGGCTTAGTGTCTATCAAATATACCTTGGCCCTACTCTTCTGCTTCTTCATTCTATATGTGCCACCATCACCTCATGCCGTCCGCTCAGCATGGCACTCTGCCTTACAGCCTGCCTGTGCTGTGCAGGATAAGAGAACCTGTGTGTGGTATAAAGAGTTGAGAGGAGCTGAGGCTTGTTGAGATACTGTTTTGAGGACTGTCCTAGGAAGAAAGCATAAAACTTGGTCATGTGTGCATCCTTTTAATCTGGACTGAGTGTGCCCTAGAGAGGGTCAGTCTCAGCCATACATGAATTTCCTTTTGGAGGGAAACATTTGGTTTAGTCTAGATGAGATGCTGTGAGTGATCAGCTGTGTGTCCAAAGTGGGAACAAGAGGTATGCCTGTGCAGGCTAACAAGGATGTTTCTGACCTATTTAAACCTAACAGTGAAAGTCAATCAAAAGTTAATCAAATACTCAAGTATTTCCTTGGTCAAAACTAGTATTGACTAGTAATGAGAAGAGAGTCTAAGGAAAGTATTTGTTTATCTACCAGCTGGTTGGCTTTTTCATCAACATTGACTGACAGTTCTGTTTTGTTTGTTTGTTTTTAATATAAGTGATTTTTAAATGTTAGAAATCAATCAGTATGATTCATACAAGATAGTTATTTCAGCTTCATCTTTCACTCCTTGATCAGGTAAATCTTCCACCAGAGTCAGCAGGTAATTTGGGAGATTCCCAAGCTAGTAATAAAGGACTGAGCCAAGGCTGGAATGGCTGGGCTAAAAACCAACCTTCTTATTCATGGATGTTTCCCTCCTAATATTTGAATCGCTAGTTCTAGTGCTATAGCCAATTCTACCTTCAGAGAATCAGTGTAAAATTCATACTGGTTAGCTATGTTCATAAAAGATACTGAAATGCCAGGAAATTGATTAAATAAACCGTGCAGTAGTAATTTTAATTCATGGCACAAATGCCACAGAGTGATACAGATGATAAAACCGTAAACTCATGAGAAATAATTAGGCCTAGAGACATCACCCTGCAGTTTTCGTATTGGAAAAAGTCACTTCATCACTCTATTGGAAAGGTAATTAATTGGGAATCTTTAATGTTGCCATATTCTCTACGCACTTAACTGAAACCAACAGCCTCTGTGCAGTGAATAGTTCAAAGATTTGCTCATGTGGCAGAGAGCCTTTCACCTCCAGATTAATAGCCTGAATTATGAGTAGGTTGGTACGGAGTGCTGTCTGGCAACCTCTAGTAGATGACTCAGTGATCTCAGTCAGGTTTCTTATTCCTGCTTTCAGCCAAGGAGGCAAAGAACTGACCTGAGACTCTTCTGGCATCTTCTGTGTGTTTCTCAGCATGCTCATGGGGTGGCTTAGGACGCTCTCACTCCTGCAGTCTGTACCATACCTGTTTATGATTACGCAGAAGACTGTGCTGTTCCAAGTAATGAGTACTGACATTTTTTTGAGGTATGGTACCAGTCTGTACAAACGAGAAAGTCATACATGGGGGAACCCTTTGTTAAAATTCCTAAGGAAATAATTAGTAGGAAAATCATTTAATCATTGCAAATTGGCAGCAAAAGCAATGGTTTGTTATTCTCCATAGGAATTAGTCCAGTGCAAAACAGGCTCTGATGAAACTTTATCCTCCTGACTTGATACAGCCTGTTTGGGTCCAGATACAGAAATATGCATGATAGCAAAATTTGAAAGATATATGGTAAACCAACACTTACATATATGTGAAGCTGGGATAAATTTCTTATAGAACCTTGAATCTGTAACTAAACACTTTACCAGTCACCAGAGTTAAAATGTTCCCATCAGTCCTTTTCTTTATAACATGATGAGAAAAGCCAGTCTGATATACGCTGACTGGCAAATAAATTAACTGCAAGATCTACATTTTCCTTTGCTGTTTTCTTTTGTAACACACGTGTTATAAGAGATGAGATTAAAAAGTTTGGAAAGTTAACTCCCTTGGTGCAATTTAATATTTTAAAGATTCAGTGGATATACTGAAGAGAAGAAAGTGAGAAGCTTTTCCATCTATACAAAATCCTAATGTGCCAAACTGTTTCCACGGAATGAAAAAAACAGTTAAATACACTGACTTTTTATTAGGATTTGCAAAATGTTCTATTAACGCACTGTAATTTTGCACTATTTTGTAAGAAAAGAGAAAAGGAAAAAGAAAAAAGGAACTGAAAAAGAAATAGAAAAAAATCTAAAAATAGATGCCAAATGTATAGTTTGTAAAATACTATTTTTCTTATATAAGGTGTCATCACATTGTGAATCTGTGTTATTGTAAACTGTGAAAAATGTGATGTACTGTTGTGACACAGCCTACCAAGGGCCATTTCTAGCACACAAATTAGTCACCTGGACTTGTTTATATGAAACATATTCATAAATCTGAGATCACTTTTATACTTATTTTTTGTAGACTATTTTTCCACATTTACAACACAACTGTTATTTTATACCAAACATTAATTTTGCTTTAAAATATTGTTTGAATAGGTGGGTGGGTGTCTTAAATGTGCCAGAGATTCAAAACTGTAACAAAGATAATTCAGAAACTATTCTTTGCCAAACTGTAATGCTACTGAAATCGAAGATGTTTTCTTGAACAAGCAGGCACACTGTCAATAAATGACAGTTTCTATTCCATGATAATGATGATAATGTTACATTTGCTAGGATAAATGCCTGGTAGTTATGAGCTGCATTTACCCTTCTGTCTTTCTGTATGTTGGGGAAACAAAACTGGGTGCCATAGCTGAATGTCATAGATATTCAGCCACTCACACAATGTGCCATAGACTTGACCTCTGAAATATATTGATGAGAATTAGGAGAAAAACCCTTAAGCTGCTTGTCCTGATTCAAACCCACTTTCTGTGGTGGGTCACCTGAAAATGGGAGAGTTGGCGCACACAGGGCTGGTACGATCTCAGTAATGATAGTAAGTTCTGTATGTAGAAACATGGGACCACATTTACTCTCTTGGTGCGAGATCAGGACCAAAGTCCCTTTCTTGTGTATTTCAGCTTACACACAGAGCATTCGGTGGGATCTGATATGAACTTTTGCTTCATGTTCTCAGCTACTGATATTCCTTGTACTGACAACTTAATCTTTTATGTGTTTTATATAGTATATATAATATGCATAAATTCATGTGTAAGAAATAGTAACCATGGAAAATTGAATTTTAATAAAATTAATGAAAACCATTCTTACCTGCAGGCACATTTTAAGATGCCATGTTAAAGGGAGATCTTGTAAAAAGCTGTATTTTTTATTTATTAGTGATTGTATATTTTGCCCCATGATCTAGACATTTTATAACAGGGATTCTACCAAACTGTTTCTTTGTTCCCTTTGAACAATGTCATCACCCTGAGATGCATCTAAAAAGTGTAGAGGTTCAACAACTGATGTTTTTCAGTATTTTTTTAATTTGATGTTGTTGTTAAACTTTCTTCTGATTACCTATAGCTATGTTCAGAGTTTTCAACACAATTTGACTGCTGTCAGAAGATACATACTGTATGAAACTACAGGTAATTGTAACCATTTCAAGGACTTTAATCATTTATGTGAAATTAATACTTGAGAACTCTGATTCCAAGACGGTTATCAAGCAGCTCACTGACTCTTATTTATTGAGCACTGGAATTCTCCCCAAAGGATAAACACTGAATTATGTAAATAGTGCTCTATATAAGCCTAACAAATTATTGTAATAGATATATTTAAAATAAAAAGAGAACATTCTAAGTGTACTATAGTCTTTGATCATTATTTTGTAGGTCTAATGTCATTCTTTTTCTTCTTGCAGTAGTTCTTCTCAAGAGCCTGATCTAAAGATTGTTGCTAGTCATTCCCATGACTTCTGGCTGAGTTCTCACAAACAGAACTTTAGTTCTTCTTAAGCTGTTACACATGGAATTCTTGTAAGTGTTCAGGGTCAAACTGAATTCTTATGGACTGTTGCATGAATTTGCTGTGTACAGCAAGCAACACAGCTGAATCAGTATGGTACTACAGCTGAGGTTATTTTGCCTTGCTTTTAGCAGCATGGTGATGCAGCACTTGGAGCAATCATTTGATTTTTTCTGAATTTACAAGATATTTGATACTGGAAAATGGGTTTTATTAGGTCTATACAATCTTACCAAAAAAATATATCTTTAAAAGTTCTCAGAGGAATACAATAGTAATTTACATGCTCCTATTTCATTGCTTTAACCACTGTACAAATAATCTACATTTGCAGACCTTAACTGTATCTAAAATAGTAAACGGTTAACACAGTGGTGTCAGTTTTATTTTTAAATATATATATGCAAAAAAAAATGAAACAGCTGCCACTGAAATGAGGGTAATAAATAATGCAGTACTCCCAGTAAAACAGAGCATTTGGTCCCAGTGATTGCAAAGATTATCCAAGACAGAATATTATGTCTGGCTACAGTGCAGCTTCAGGAATGGGTTGGGGTCTTCAAAAAAACTTTTCCTTTCTATCAGACAGGCAAATTTGCTTTTCTCCTGAGCTAATAAAACTTTGCTAATTTGGATATATTCTTTATAAGTTATTTGATTTATGCTATTTACTCAAACCAAACTTACAATTGTCTTGAACTCATCCTTGACAATCATAGAATCATAGAGTGGTTTGGGTTGGAAGGGATTATCTAGATCCAAGCCCCCTGCCATGGGCAGGGACACCTTCCACTAGACCGGGTTGCTCAAAGCCCCGTCCAACCTGGCCTTGATAAGTACAGATACAAACTGATATTTTAACAGGACATGGGAAAGAAGTCCCTGTCACATTTCATTCATTCCCCCCCCCGCCCCCGCTTCTCATTTCTCCTTCTTGTATTCAAATACCACATCAAAAAAAGGCAATCTAGGACAGAACATACAACTTTCTGTCTTTAAAACAGAACATTTTTTCTAAAATGATCCATTTCTTCTTCCTCTCACCTAAAAGCTCCTCCTGGATAAAACAACCTGCTGGACACAAAGTCTTGTGTGTTTGGAAAGCCAGGTCCCTGCTCCTGATTGTCAGAAGAAGCTGGCCTAACAATCTGCTTCTGAAAGCACAGCACTGAAGTGGAACCTAAAGAAACGCAGCCTCACATAGAAGGTGTGCAGGTTTCTAACGCTGCCAGCAATAGGGGACTGTTAGAGAAGCTGAAACCAGATCTGCAGTGATAAGGCTGCTGTGGGCACAACTTCCTCACGCAGTAAACCAAGCAATAGGCCGTACATAAGCTTCACACAGGCCGGTCCTTCAGCACAAACAGCTCATTGAACCAAGCGGGCAGCCAGTGTGAGTCTGCGAGCAGGCTAGCACCTCTCAGCAAGGCTAATAGAGAAGGTGAGACAGACAAGCAGTTATGCTGCTTCTGGGTCTGTTAGCTGGTTACATCCTGGCTCACCACACCGCAAAATACCCCATGCAATTCTCACACTGACTAAAACTTCCTTTCAGGAAATATATTGTCTCAACATATATTTTAATACCAGATAAAGTCTTTGGATAGGATAACAAGCCTTTAGCCAAAAGACCTGGCTGTTGCTCAAGGTGTCTCAGAGCAGATGTCTGCACGTAGGTGTACAGAAGTGGAATGAATTTCTAAGTTCCCATTACATGTAAAGGAGTCATAAGTTTAAAAAAGTAAATGGAGTCTGAGAGCAACATAGCTCACCTACTCAGGGTGCCTTCATCTTTATTCCTACCTAAGATCACATTAAAAAATAACATATTAACTAGCAGTTCAATGACAATTGTTATTACGATTTGTTTTGATGTACAACAAATCAGAAAAATGAAATCAAACAAAGCTGCTTGTGTTGAAAGGTGAAAAATTATCAGGTTTCATTTTTTCAGCCAAAATTAGTTGCTTGTGATGTTCTAATTGATACTTTTATGAAAGATCAAAATCTCTTTCAAATTTTTTGCCTTTAATCAAAAACTTAAGATTTCAGTAATAGCTAAAATAATATTAAGGTTAATTTGGGAAATTGCGTACTAATTTCAACACTTTTTATGAGATGTTTCTTTTTCCCAAAGGAGGCTATTTTTCAGTGACAGGATTCTTGAATGAGGAAAATGCCATCAACTGCATTTTCATTCTCCTCTTGGCTTCTCTCTTCTGAATTCTGTCATGTGTGAAAAACACATACTCAGTGAGATGTGGTTAATCAAAATGGAAGAGATGTTACAAAAGGTTTCAAAATAATTTGTATATAGTCACAGACTTGCTGCTATACCACAATCATGTTATTCCTGCAACAGGAGCAATCATCAAGTAACTGATTGCCATCTTTCAGACACATACTCTCAAGTTATGAAGTTCACTTTGGTTTTTAAGCTGCTCAGTCTTGTTATTAGCACCATTACAGTGTCTGGCATTTGTTGACATTGTCTCCACCTTATGTCCACTCAGTTTGCTCAGCCATATCAATCCCTCTCCTACACCAACTTTTTAATTTTACATTCTCTATCAGCATTTTGACAAAAGGGAAAAAAAAAAATCTATTTCCAGCTAGAATGGTTCAAGCCTTTGTAACCTTGAACTAGTGAGCCCCACACCTTGACGCCACTGCCCCTTCATTGTCACTAAATTAGATATAATTCACTGATAAGTGCACTGAAATGAAATGTAACAAGGTACAGGGCAATCAGGTGCTTTTTAATTAGTTCTGCTTGTCAACCAAATATATTGTAATGCAATCAACCGGATGTGTCAATTACATCCAAGAGTGGCGGCTTTACCCTTGAAACCTTTTATTCTAATATAGCTCCAAGCTGTCATGCGTTTATACCATACTAGATCCAGTCTTGAGCTCAAAGACAGCAAACAATACTGAGGGGACAGACCAGGAGCACAGGATAACCATTTAATCAGTTGTTATCTGAGATTCCCTTATTAACAGGGGGAAAAAAAAAACCCAACCCAAAACATACAGATAGACGTACTATCCAATTTACTACAGCAATATCTGCCTGCACAGGCCCAGCCCATGTCCAGCAGCGTTTATGAACTCTGTCTCGGCACAGCCCTTGAGTCTGTTCCTAGCGTCCTGGCTTCTGGCTAACGCAGAGCACCATAAGGACTCACAGAGCTCTCCAGTGCCTTGGACAATCTGCCCAGCAATAATAAAGTGCAGGTGCATCTCCAAGCATTCCTGAGAGCTGGACAGCACTGCCTGGCAAGCAGGATTGAGCCTGTGGGCCACCCACCAGCCATATGAGATCTAGGTCAACACGAGAGTGTGTTCAAAAGTGCAGCTTTCTTTCTCTCTGTCCTTTTTCATGTCTTTCATGTTGGATGTCTGAAAAATTCTTTTATCTTCCATTTGGTTGATGTTAAAAAGCATCCTCTTTCCCATTACCTCTGAAAGCAATGGCACTTAATATTATCACTCAAAACCTGTTACAAAAATTACAGAACCAAAACCTTAACCTTTGTAGTGATTTTATGTCTCTGATGCATTACATTTTTGTTCGTGTTCAAGATGAATGCTTTTCACAGATAACCGTATAGCAAAACAGAACTCATTTACCTTTTCTGTGAGGCTGAAATATGTATTTACAAATGAAAACATGGTTCATGAGCTCTATCTTATCAGCAAAAATATGCAGGAATGTGCACCATAATGATAATCATTCTCACTGCTACCAATCCCATTCAGCCAAGGAGATCAAAGAGTTAGTGAAATAGATCTGACCCTTCACCATCTATAAAAATGCTTTTCCTTGATGTTGTAAATTGTAGACTTAAATGGTTTTGAGACTCCTTCCACACTTAACTAAAGCATCTGCACTAGTGTTTGCAGTGTTAGGGCATTTACTTTCCAGAAAATGGGTGCCTTGCATAAATATACATGTTTTCCTCTTCCACATTAAAGAACTGAGGCAGAGTTTACAAATGACATACTACACTTCAGCTAGCTGGGCTCTCTGCACAGCCCAGTACAGTCACGAGCAGAACGAACTAGCTCAGCTATTGTACAGCACAGATGTATAACAATATAACCACCTGCCTGCGCTGTCCCAGCACCTGAGCAAGCTCACTTCAAGCCATTGCACTTCTGCAAGGGATCTGATAAGCCCTTCCACTCAGGAAATCTCTAGAATCCTCCCTGAAAGTTTGTCAGAAAACAGGCCTTAGGTGTTTTTCTAAATTTCTTAATCCTGTAATGAAACCTAAGCTACCTGGGAGCATCTCTCCATGGTGGATACTAATGCATACCTTTACAAAGCAGTTGACTTCACAGATGACCACAGCATTAATAAAGATGTCTCAGAGGTGCTTCTCTTAAACTCTAAGCATAATCATTTTAAGACAACTAAAACTTGTCTTCAGTGAAACATGTAGATATTTTGGAAAATACTTAATGCTAATATCCTTACTGAAGAGGTAGCTGTCTTCTCCTTACCAATTGTTTTTCTACTCTGTAGCCTTCTGTCTTTCTACATTTTATGTCAACCTGATATCTAAAATCTAAGACTGGATGGGAAAGGACACATTTTAGGCCAGAACACCCAGAACAGTTCTCAGCAAACCTGAGCATAGTCTTAATAATTAAGCTTAAAATTACTTACAAAGCTGTTTTGCTGCTCTGGAATCTCATTACTTCAGTAGTTCAACTATTCCTTCTCATGGAAGCCCACCTCATCTTCTGACAGCACTGCCCTTCAGCTTAAGAGGGAAGAAATTATTTTCTTTTTCCCTTAAGCTTACGTTCATCATGTGTTTTCATAGTGTTACATTCCTTCTCCATTTTTAGTTTGCTCCTCCATTTGCTTTTCACATGATGGGTTTGCCATGCCCTGATATTCTTAGCCGTCAAGAGGAATTTATCTTTCCTGAATCTGAGTGATTAGAGAGCTATGCAGTATTTGAGGTGCTAGGTGATAGCAGCTTCAATGGTACTTCTCTAAAATCATTGATCTGTCTTCCATCTTCTTCCCCGAGGAGACCTTTATTGGTGGTGTCTCTGGTCTTATAGTGATTTCTTATTGTTCTTTCAGTAGCTGATTGCTTCAGTTTGAGGGCATTTCCCAATTACCTTCCTTTAACTGTTTCTCAGTCCCTTATTCCCACTACAGGAGAATTCCCTTCATTCATTTACCAGCTCAGCACCCTGATGTTATCTAAAAGCTTTACATAACTTCTGTTTTGCTAATTTAACATATTAGCATAATATAATTGAAATTGCTTGTGAAGTCCAGAAACATTAATTTCAAGGCATTGTTGATTGCATTGTTCTAATACTTGCAGTAATAACTCCATTGTATGATACTACACCCCCCAAGACAGAAGAATACATGCTTAATAAGTTATGTTATCTCCTCTGAAGCTAATTGCTTCTGTGGTTTTTGCTTCACAGGGCATTCCAGTTTTAAAAAATTTCCCAAAACATCCCTCTCCACCATCATTTTTTTACCTAGACAACATGCTGCTCTTTCTCACTCAGTTTACTAAGCATAACAATCCCTCTCCACTTTCAGTGGAGACTTTCCAGTAGTACTTTCAATGCTACATTCAGTGAAGTTCATCACCAGCCCCATCCCCTTAAAAGACATTTAGTTCTCCTAAGATCCTCCTGAAGAGGAAGCAATAAAGCCTATTTTTATGAATTCAGGTCCTGTAGTTGGATTCTCTAGCATATAATTAGGCGTGATGTCTGATTAAAGCTTTTCTCACAATCAGGATGCTCATAATAGCTCTCTCTTGTGGATTCCCTGATGTCTCTGGAGGATTGCATTCATAAGTCAGGTTTTCTTTCAGAAAGGAGACTTTACAAGTCTATTTGAACTATTTAGTTGCCCATTTTGATGAACATTATGTGAACATATTATCCTTACACCTGCTAACACTCTGTGAAATTGGCTCATATGCTGATAAATTATGAAGTGTGAAAGAGAGAGCCAAAAAGGAAAACACAGGTAAAGACAGGCAGAGAAGGAGAGAAAGGAATCACTTAAGCCTCATGTCCTGGGAAATGTCTAAAATATCTAATTCTGATACATATCTCCTTCCACCATGCAGCAGTATAAATATCTGCCATTTGCACACCCTTAGAGAAACTCAAGTTCAACCTTTCACCTTCTGTGGAGAAACATGAAAGACAAAGCCAGCCTCTCTGCTGAAACAACTGCCACTTCACTTTTAATCCCATTTCAAACCTCTTCCTTCTTCCTCAGACTGCCTTGATTTTGTTAGGACCACATTATGCTCTTTCCACACAATATTTCTCTTCCTGTCTCACCTACAAAGACTATATTCCCCAAGTGTCCAGATAAATTTTTTTGAACACAAGAACGACAGCTAAGAGTTTTTGCTAAAGAACAACCGTTCCCCAACTGTTCACTTAAACACAAGCTGCTCACAAATAAGCATGCAGCCAAAGAGCCATTAAAAAATGATACCCAGGCAGCCTACGATACAGCACATTTGGGCATATGCCTGTGTCTGCTCTTGGAGACAGACCACGGGGCTAGATAGACTCCTATTCTAACCCAGTTTGATCTTCTTATGTCCTCATATAGAAGTGCCATGGTAAGCTTTCCGTGACCATATCTGAAAACTGACCCACAGGTGCCAGAGCTTTTCATTCCTGGAGACCAATGGCAGCACCACGTTCACTGGCCAAATTCTAAAATCCCTTTCTCAGATGCTTAACAGTCTGTGTGCACTCTACAGGCAACCCCAGTGGCACGCAACTGTCAGTCGGCCTCAGATATGGCAGCAGGTGGCAGACTGTCTAACGGTATCATTTCTCTCAAATCAAGTTTGGTGTGTGAGTTAATTGAAAGCTTATCTGGCTGTACCCGTATTAACTCACCAAAGTGTTAACCAACATGCTGCCAGGGACATGCAAGCCAGCTACACACCTCAGAGGCAGCAGCATGTGGGTAGAGCTACCTGACTACTGCTAAGTGTCAGCAACGTGACACCGTATGTGGGAGCACAAGCAGATTTTTTGGTACCATATTTCTGTGTAGACATGTGATGATTAACTAATTCCAGAGCCAGCATTAGCCTCTGGGAGCCACAGAGGAGTAAAAGATACAGATCCCTCAGTCCTCTCTCGTGAACATCAGAAGACTGTCCTTGCTTGGGTGCATGCACTCCCACAGCATACAGCCCCACAGAAATGCTTTCCTTGCCTGCCCTTAAAATGACTGGCAAATGCTCAAATCTCTCTGAAATCTGCCTTTCGTGAAACTACGGGCCAGATCTTCAAAGATGGATACAGGCAGCGGGTATTAGATATCTAAGGTCACTTTTTCCACCATGTCCCAGGCTTTCTAATGTATACTATTACATTTTAGAGTGATCTATATTATTGCATTGTTAGAGTGAACCCTGGTACTATTTATGCCTCAGGCCAGCTGCTGCACTCCCGGTACCTCCCTAGCACATTTCATGCCGAGAGGCACTTAATATGAGAGTATTCTGTTCTGAAGGATAGACTTGACTAGTGTGGACACTGGCTAGTCTCAGAGAATGGTCATGGACATATTTCAGTAGTAAAATGCAGTTAAAGGTAAGCACAGATTTAAGTATTTAATACTATGTACTTCTTTAAATTCTTGAATCGTGTATTTCTCATGAACTAAAACAGTATCACATCCCACCACCTGCAAAATGCATTGTCATATTCTCTGGGGAGAGTAATCATGTTATGCTGAAAGAGCGATAAACTAATTTAGAAAAATCTTTCGCTGTTACAGCTCAGTGCATGATCAATTTGGCAGAATTCTGACAATTCACACTCCTGTATTTAATGTGAATTTACCCCCTTTTAGTGACAATTTCTTCTTAATGAAAACAAAATTTTACAACTGGTATTACACAAATGTGGACCTAATTTATGCCTAAAATTTTATGCTGTTTGACAACCTTCCCTTCCTTGATTACTATGAAAGTCCTCCTGCAGTGTTCAACTGTGTAAGAGTGAATTCAATCTTTTTCAGATATTTGGAGAATAGATAGCTCTTGATTAAAGAGTTCATTCATTATACCCCAGCACACAATATCTATTCAGGGTTAGAATTTTTTTCTCCTAAAATAGGATAGTTTCCATATAATTGAGATAGAAGGCAAGATTCTGTTCATATTTCAAATTAGAACTGGAACTGATAGGGAAGAGAAATAACAAAAGCGAGCAGAAGAAATTCTGCTCTTCTGATAAGCATCTGCTGAAATTCCTTGAATCTGGAGACACATTTTTCAATTAATCAAATGGGGGCTGAATGTGTTTATAGAAGCATAGCAGAAGGATGCACCATGGCAGGACAGAGGCCCTGCATGAAAGGATTTTAATGAATCAAATGAGCATTTGCATGTTTGCAAACATAACTGAATGGAAAATTCAGAGCCCTTCCATATTCACCTATTGTTTCACATATGGCACTTCACTTTTGTAAAGGAATTTAGGAAATTAATTCATTAGCTAGGTAAAGATGCTTCAAAAATTTCATACCTTTTAGACAAAAATCCTGAAAATCCCTGAGGTCCCTTCCAACCTGGGATTCTGGGATTCTGTGAACTACAGATTGCAATAGTGTTGTGATAGCTTAACACATATTGTTTTGGTCTGTTTGTTTGCAGTCTTGAGTAAGGAATGTGAAACCTAGTAGATCTAAAAGGTAAGATCTGAAAGTTACCCACACAAGAAAATGCAGTGCTAATATGTTTATGACCCCACTACTATTTCCTTATGTTCTAATTTTCACTACAGTACAAAAAAAAATTAAGATCCTCCATCCAAAACTCTTCACTGGCACAACATTCTTCTCTAAAGTCATAATGGGTTATAACTTCATCATCAGAACTCAGTAAAAGAAATCTGCATCACAACACAGCTTCCACATAAATATGAGAGTTGGTGTTAGAGCTGGCTAGAAGACCAATGACTCTTATAAAAAAGATCACATTATGCTGAGCTGAATTTATGTCCAGTATCCTAAGCTGTTCTCAGTCGCCCTCATGCCAACAAGATGATACCATCTGATATTTAGTGCAGTGTGAATGAAAGTTATACATTTTGAGATTTTTGTTTAAGCTACTTTTTGTCTCTGCCTCAGATCCCACCTTTCTTCCTCCCTTTTCTTGCAGAAACCTCAATATGATGACAAGGCCCCTCTGTTTCATTCTTGGGATGGCAACATACAATTGTGCCCACACTACTCATAAGCTTTGAAGTGATGCTGAGTGTTGGGATGTGTTCACGTATCTTTTTTTCCTGAATGGACCTTATTTGACTGCAACAGGATTATACCTCCGTATAATATAAACCCTCACACAACCGCAGGCAAGACTGAGGGATAATTGATTACTGTAATTCAGCTTGCTTACTTTTTAATTTCCCTCAAATTCATCAAGGCAAATACTCTACTTGGTCTCTTTTTTGTATTTCATCAAGTTCAGCTTCCAGGTATAGTATGCCTCCGAACCCACTGGCAATACCTTCAAACACAATTCTTTATGCAAGATATTGTGGCCAAGCAGCCTTTTTTGATTAATATCTTATTTACTCACTGAGGAGTATCGCTAGTAGTGCATACTGTTACCACACACTAGATTATCCTGCAACAGCACAGGATCCATGTGGCTCAAAAAAAAAATCTGCTGGAGGAAATCTATTTTGGTTCCAAAATTGCATGAAGTTAATTTCACTGAATTTTGTTCTAAAATTATGTCGGCATATCTTTTGGTCTTAGTCTTTGTTTTCTAAGTTCTTTTTTGTTGATTTTCAATTAATATCCACCTACTTATCTATTAAGGATATAATCTATGAGTAGAACTGAATCTCCACATGTATGGGTCCCCTATTGGACAAAGCTCATAGTCTGGTAGGCATAAATTATAATTTAATAGACACATAGCGAAAAAAAATCCCTGTCCATCTGTTTCATCCTTTAACTAAATATTTTGGAAGGAAATAATTCACCTTGGCAAAATCCCACAGTAAATTATCAGTAGAATAAATAAGCTTCCATGTTTGTACTTGCATTGTTTGTACTTGCATTGTCTCTCAAGTTAGAACAATCCATATATATCTCTTTTACAACAGTTTCCACTGTATATAAATAAAACAGCCATTGTTCTTAAAGGCTGACTGTTTTCATAGATTATGTTATAGAAATAAAAGCGTTTTTGTCAGGGAGGGAACTTAAGAACTGAATGTGGGATCTGGAGGTAAACTGATTTTAACTACATTATCTTTGCCAAATGGAATGCCAGAAACCACCCAGGAAGGACCTTCCCATACTCCAAAGTGGGGACAAATGTGACTTTCCCCTGAGTGGTTGCCTCAAATCTTCCCTGCTGCAAAGTAATTTTTCTCTTGCCTCTGATAACTATGGAGAATATCCTTATACTAACATTTTAGTAGCCACAGCCTACTGCCATCTGTTCTCTTTTCTAGATTAAATAAGCCCAACTGCTTCAGAAGTGCTTTTTTCTTTCATTCCAGCAGTCTTTCTCTAGTTTTTTATAGATCCTTCTTTAAATGTGTTGCCCGAGTTTCAGTTTTTCACCAGCATTTAACAGAGGAAGTAATTGTTTCCGTTATACATGATTCTTGCTAATATATCACAGAACGAGATACACTTTTTTTTGTTACAACATCCCAGCAGGGATTCATGGTTCATTTGTGATCTGCTACAACTCTCAGTGCCTTCACTGCAGTATCTCTGACAACTCAGTTATTACTCATTTTGTACTTACACCTTTGATTTTGTCTTCCTAAATGTTGAAGTACACACTTGTGTTTAGTGACTTTTGTCTCCTTGATTTTAAATTATTTCTTCAATTTATCAAGAACCTTTGATTTTTGATCTTTCTGATTCCTCCAGAGTGCTTTCAAATCATCCAGCATGGCGTTATCTAAAATTTTAATAAGTATATTCTTTATTCTGTTTTACAGATTATTAATGAATATATTTTACTAGCACCAGAAAAAGGCTGGGGAACTCAACCTTGAACTGTCTTCTCAGACTAAAGATCCCATTTTCTGTGTTGTGTTTCTGTATTGCTTGATGTGGTGAAGGCTTGACAATTAAATATGCATTGCATCACAATGTGAAATTAATGGGATGCTCCACAAATCTTAGCAGCTAGGACAGATAAAAATTAATGCAATCTGGCCTCTCTCTTTGGTTACATCATTATTTATTGCTGTGTTACTAAATTCAGCAGATTTTCATTTATAAAATTCAAAAGCGGCTAAAATCGGAAAACTGCATCATTATTTTCTCTTCCAAGTTATTTGTCTGGTAATATGGTGAGCTGGACTGGATGCTGTATTCACCATGTACATTCATCAAAGGCTCTGTCCTGTGAGGTGGTGGCTATTCTTGCCCTGATTCAGCCCGGGAGGTGGGGATATGTAGTAACTCTGTGTGGTGGGAGGGGTGAAACAGAATTGTCACCCATCACCTGCAAGTTTACTCCAGGAAAGGAAGCATTACAGCTGTGGAAGCACATGGGCCTAAACCCAAAGCCTGTGTAGTTTTCAAAAGTGTACCTGTAGCAGAAATGTGAATAAGGTTGAATGGCTGCAACTATCTAAAGGAGCACAGAATTATCTCTCCTAATGTCCCACCATGTGGCAAGGGATCACTTCTACCTGCCACATCCTCCCCCAGCCCTGTGGGTTTATGATGCACAGGGCTAGCTAGAGAGGAGACACCTCCTCCTGCAGCGCCACAGCTCAGCACCAGCTCCCTGCCTCTTGCGCAGGCAAAAAGGGGCAGCTTTGGAGTGGGAACGCAACAACTGCAGTGTCACAGCAGCAAAGCAGGGAACAGGACAGTTTTATGGGATTTTCGTTGTTGGTGTAAAAGAACTACAAGCAGAAGGAAGCAACGCTGGGGAATTGGGATTTATTGGGTAAAAGATGGGAGTGAAAGTGATTAAAAGGTATAGAAGCCAGACAGGTTCAAACAGAAACATCTAACAGGGAAGTGTAAGACAACTAAAACTTTTCTTAGAAATTACAGTTCACAATCCACAAAATTTGCTATATTCAAAATATCAGTTTAGATAGAAAAAAATAAATTAAATGAAAGAAAGAAACGCTTCAAGAGAAAAAAGAAAAGGAATGCTTTTACTGTTTTGTATTGTGCTGTCCAAATAGAACACTTGCATTTTTATTAAACTATTTCCATTACTTTTAAAGGAATAAATTATATAGGGCCAGTACCTGTTATGCTATTCCCTGCATTTGTTTGGCACACAAAATTTCTAGGGGTATTTAAACACCAACTATTACTGAAATCAGAGGCCTTGAAAAAAAAACTAAGTCATAAGCAATGTAAACACTCAACAGCTGCGTAGACTGGAGCAACCCTGAAGAGATCACTTTTTCTGAAATTGTTACTACTTTCCTATGCTATTCCATAGTAAGAAGCTAACAGTTGCAACACATCCTCAGTTATGTTATCTGATGTGAATTTGACTGCCTCTCTCAACAGCCAGCAACAGAGTTGGCTGGAAATATCATTACACTAACTGATTTGCTTTAGAAAAGACAAAAGGAGGAACTAATCTGAAAATATATAGGGAACAGTAGCCCTGGAAAGAGTAGTTAGAAACCAACTAGATATTTGGTAAAGTTGCTTCATCTCACCTAACTTCAGCTGTCTTAAGGCTGGGCATGTAGCTTTACATCTAAGTCCTGCCACCTAGGCTTTCTCCTTTCAAATATCTCCAAGGAATGATTAATAATATATGTATTTTAGCTATGTAGGATGAATATATACTTGAAGATGCTTGTCGGTCTCCACTGACTGTAAATGAAGATGTGATGAATGGCTGAAAGTCTAAATATATACATTCCAGGCAGTTAAATTAGATGAAGCAAATCCTATATCAGGAGTCCAGCATGAAATAACATCATCATTTTGATTTGCACAGACTTTTCAGTGGTCAATGATCAACGAACTGTTGTAGTGTGGATTAATGAGGTGAAGGGGAGGGAAAGGGATTATAATGTGAGTAAAACAGAGAGTAAATTGGAGAGGAAGATTTTCTGTGGGAATGTTAATTTTCTGGACCAAGGGATAGAATCAAGATGCAAACAGTTTTCTGCTTGTTAGTTTTGAAGGGTAAAAGTGAAATGAGTCGTTCTACCTGAGGGCTATTCGGAAACTAAGAGAATCCATAGTTACCATTATAAAGTTTAAGAGGAGGCTGCAGTCTGAGAAGACATCGCAAAATGAAGCATTTCAGGTGTGTTTCACCTTGACAGTGTATCACATCTTCTAAGTAAAATGGGGTTGGGGTTTCACTTTGGATCTCAGAGAGACAAATGCAGTGTGGGATTTGAAAGTCAAAGCAAACTATTACTAGACATAGTAAAATAGCTGCAGAAAGGCATTGTGCTAACTAAAATACAGTCCTTCTGGTGTCTGGAACCAGTGAAGTGCCTCTTCCAGGACCTGCACTGAGTCTGAGAGCCCTGGCTTCTGCCTTTCCTATATCATCAGTGATAAAAGACAACCTAACGTTATTATCCAGCTTCTGTATTTATAGTCTTACCAATAACCACTGAGTTTTCAGAACTTACATGCAGATAAATTAATGGTGATGAAAAGGAAATCTAGCTGTCCTGCTGTACCATTTCTGTGAGGCAAAGTCAAGTCTATCCAGACTTTTTTTCCTTGCTGAATTGTTTTTGTATTGGCCTTATCCCTAAAATATCTTTGTGATACAAAGCTGAATGCGTGCAAATCCATCTACAATTTGTACATTTCCTCCAGACTTATAAAAATGCAAACAGCTGCAAGCCGTACAGAACAAGCCCATTTTGAAGAGCTATTTAAAAAGTATGAGTGATAACATCCTTTATATGTCACATGAGGCAGTAAACACATAGCAGTTGATTTTTGTGTACTTCACTTTTAAATTATGAAGCATTTTTCCTGCAGAGATGGTTCCCATTGCATTCTCTGTGCTCTGAATTCTATGCGAAGCTATGCTGTCTGACGGGCACTTGAATTTTATTTTTTCTTCTCCTTTTCTCCTTAACCTAAAATAAAGGTGATCAATGGGGAAAGCCTGTATATAGGAAAATATAATTCCAACTAAGTTAAAATAAATAATACTATAATCCTTATTTAATTCTTTTGGTTGAAAAGAATTAGTTATTGCTGCTTCTAACTTCAATGATTTTTTGCTCTAGCAGCATTTAAAATTTATTGTTGTTTTAAAGGTGGATTTATGAATAAAACATCGGTGTTCTTAAAACAGCCTGGTTTTGAAGTGTTGTGAATGGAGAGCAAAAATAACAAATTAATCAGTATGTTAAAATTCCATCTGATGTATTACGGGCAGAAGCATTACAGCTGGTTTAACATCTGAATCACCTTAACTATAGGGGTAGCCTTGAGAACAACATCAATAGTTTTGAATTGGCCTGATTTAATTACTAGCTTTCAGTTTAAAGCAGAGTGACTTTTCATGGTCCCATTTAATTTCAAAATTCTGTATTTCTAGTAGGAGTAGTTACAAATGGATTGTTAGGAGGGCAAGTGACATTAAGTTACTGCAGATTAGAAATTTAAAAAATCAGCACCAGTGCTCTTTTAAAAGAATTACTAACCCTAGGAACAAGCAGGATTAGGGCTAATATGGAGGTTTCTTCCTTTTCCCTTCCTGGAAGACACTGTGGTTTCTATTTATTTGACCTTGGAGAAGCCTGAGTGCCCTCTGCTTTGATTGACTTCGAGATGAGATATAGACATCTAACAGTTCACAAGACAAAATCCTTGCTAGCATGTGAAAATAAATCTTCCCATCAATCTGCTACATGTGTGCCTGTGTAGGTGGGGCAGGTTGCAATAAGCTGTACCGAAGCTCAGGATTTCTGAACTCTACGGAAAGAATATGGAGCCACTATGAGGTACAAAATTCCACTTCACAGGGGCCCATTGTATGGTTATGCAGAGACCATGAGGTCTGCACCAACATCCCCAAAGCCCATGGCAAGGTCCAAACAGTGCAAAGGAAAGGCTAATTCCAACAGAAAACTCAGCAAGGCCTCATTTGATATTATTTTCTGGTTTAGTGTCAACTACTGTCATTACCCGTTGTTGCTTTTCGTTTCACTTTCAGTACCCACTCATACGCATCCTAAGTAGATGCTTCCTGCTTGCAAAAACAGAGCCTGCAACAAATCCTATCTACCTTTAAGCACCTAATATTATTGCATTTAACAATGCATATATTACAAGAAATAAATGTATGGTTTAAACAACATCCCATAACACAGCCCCCAGCTTATATATAGTACAATGTTATATATGTTGTGGGTAAGACTAAACAGTTCTCCTGTCTACACAGGATTTCACTTAAGAGATTAATCCCTGCACTTTGGAGTGTGTGATGAAAAGTCAAGCCACAGAAAGCATTCAGATTTTCTTTGCAAATGTTCCCTTTAAGCTCTGGCAGGAAATTCTGGGGAGACAAAGAGTGAAATAGCTCCCAATTCTGAAAACATCATCACAGCTAATTGGAAAGTTGTGTATTGGAACAATCCAGGGGCTGCCCAACAGGAGAAATTCATTTCTGTCTAATGCAGCAGTTTTCAGATAAAGTCACCATAGAGGCATACACACCTACCAAAGCTCTACTGAGGTACCTGCTCTCTGCTGCAGCCACACTGGATAGTACGATCGGCAGCAGGAGAGTCACCAAGCAGACCCTGCTCTTAATTAGAGATGGTATGAGATTTCACCTCCTTGTTTCCAGGTGAACGGACCAGGTGTGCTGCCATTCAGGTTGTGCCTGGACATGATGGACACAGAGGTGAGGCAGGACCCTATCCCTAAAATGCATATTCTCAGATCACCTTCCTGCTCACCAAAAACCAAGTCATTCAGACTCCTTTTGCCCACTCCTCCCATGAAGTAATGTCTCCATTCCCCGACAAAAGTTCATCCCTTCGCCCCTAGGTCCTCCATCCTGTCCTTTTCTGAAATGGTGTGCGCTGTGTCCCATGTGGCAGGGGACCCAAGGGTTTCTGTCTGGTTTTCATGCACTCCTTTGGTCTGTGACGGACTTCTGTGATGGAGAATTTCAAGACCAAACAGCAGGAAGGAGAAGGAAAAGGAGGAGGAACTGCTAGGCAGTGAGGGGGTTGCCCACTCAAATATCAGATGTTTCTTTTTCCCCTCCCAGCTCCCAGTCCCATTTCTTCACAGTGAAGAGATCAAGCATGAGAACAGGAACAACAGATTACTGGATTCAGTAAAAGGAATGCCTCCACACCGAGCAGAACTTTTACCTGGTACCTAATTCTTACCTGACATTTCCGCTGATTTGTTTTTGCCAAACAAGACCCAACTAGCTAGGAAACTAAATCTCTCTTTGGCATCAAATGCAAACTTTGCATTGGCTTTTTTTTTCAGTGAGAAACATGGAAATATGCTCATTTCAATTAAATCCACATGCATCTTCTTTTTCTCCTTTTTTTTTTCTAACTTTTAATTTTTCAGTTTGGCTACTGAACCAAAAAATCAATTATTCACACAGCCCAAGCAGATAGTTCACCAGTTGTAATTAACAAATGTAGCAGTTTGAACATATCCAAATTCTTCACCTGCATTTCCAAAATGCATCAGCTTTCTTTATGGAATGCATGTATCGTACAAGTCAATATTTAACAGATCCTTTATTGTGCAAGCACATATAAAGGTTTCTCTTGAAAAATACAAAATTTAGGAGACCCCCAAACTCATCTCAGTCTGAAAAACCTTATATACTTCTAATTTCTATTTGCCATACAATAAAATTCTCAACATTATTACTAGGAAACAGTCCTTAGTTCCACAAAGACAAGGGACTATGACAACAAAGGGTAAGTGCATACTATTTATTTCTTGCCACCGTTTTTTTTTTAACTGCTTTGTGGAACCCCTGGCTCCTTTCCTTTTTCATTCTGTGATGCTTTAATACAGGAATGTCACTGTGGAGCTTCCTCAGTTGGACCTCTGCTTCTCAAGGCTCAAATGGTAAGATCTTTTCCAGAATTAAGCGTCCTGTTGCACAGAGGTATTGCAGGATGCCCTAATCTCCATACCTTTCACTTATGCAGATGCAGATGTGCCAGTCCCTCCAAGGCATGGTCCCACGTCCAGGATTACAAATGAATAGGAAAAGTTTCACTTAATCATGCAAGAAAAAGCTATAACCGAGCACAACTGTCTACCTTCGCCACTTTGGTGCTGGTTCTGCAAACATTTTACACTGTGTTGTATATGCAAGCAGTTAGTTCATTTAATCTGGGACAATTTAATGTTTTAAAGTTAAGCAGATGCTCAATTGCAATACTTATAGAGCAGTAACAATGCCTAAAGTTAATGGTCCCTGACAGTTTTTACTATAATCCTTTATATAAGTTTTTTTCCCATACGTGATTTATAGGTGGTGGTTTCTTATAAACCCAGCAATTTCTAGATTATAAAGCCAAACTGTTCTATCCTATTTCTTCAAGTAAGGAGCGGACTACATCAAGCATTAGGTAAGTACAGCAAAGAATTTAACTGGAGTTATCAAAAAGTTCTTTGTCTCCCTGGCCACCTAGCTCCCAGTACAGTTATGTTTTGTGGCACCTTTATCAGCCCTAACCCTTCATCATCCAAACTGGAGAATGTGGGAAAGTGCACCAGGGTCTTCTCCCACTCAGTAGTACAACCTTTCTTTTCTTGGAAACCAGGGTCAGGCAGCGGTATCGGGGTGTTTCATGCCTGCCTCCTCCTCCAAGAGGGAGTGAGGTTGCAACGAGATGCAGGATATGCATCTGCTCTTAGGTGCTGCGAACCTGTCCCAGATTCCACAATATTCACATAACAAAGTGTCAATTATTTTGGTAAATGAGAATCAATGGAAATTCCCTGGCACAGCCCGCCTGTTGTCCCCCAACCACACTTCATGCCATCTTGGTTTTTAAAACGTTCTGTGAAACCTCAGCATATTGCATCATTGTGTAATGACAATGCAAAAATTAAACCATTAAGCCAATTCTGAATTCAGAATCTAAGCAGCCTAATACTTAATGGTTTATAAGCTTTGACATTTCATAGGTCTTCTGGGACACTTATGAAATACCCATCTTAATTTGTGAAACTCAGCTTAATATTTTACTGCTATTCTGCATTAACTTTTGGTACTATCTGAAGGTTTCCTCAAAGGATTTCAAAGCATCTCTGGTAGCCTGCACGTGTAATTCTTCCTCCTTGTGTAGTATGTAGTATGGATAGGCTGCTTACAACCAATGAAAGGTTTACACTAAAGGACATAATCATCATAACAATTAATCAGATAAAATTCAGAATTCCTTACTGGATAGAATCAAGTGCCTATTGCTACTACGTAATTACTCCAACGCAAGACATTAAGTCAAGCCGTCTAAGAGTTCTTTCTTGTAGCAGCTGCTAAATTTTTAATATCACATTGGTAGATTTCACAGGAGAACCTGGTTAATAAAGCAGTGTTCAGTGTATATGTAAAGTTTAAATTCTGCACAATTTGTTTTAGAATCAACATACTGTATTGCATATTTCATGGTTACAAGAGGAGTGCAGCATTCATTAAAACACAAATGGTCTTCAGATGGCTAACAAGATTTCACACTCATTTCATTTCTCCCTGCTGTGAAACCTAGAGAGAAAATAACAGTAACAATGAACCCACTATGGCTGAACCTCAAGGCTCATTTCTGCCAAAATATTATCAAAATCCTGAACGGGTGCGAGCAGTCAAATTCCAGAGCTAAGCTGTTTACAGCACTTTGAAACATGGCCCTCTTCTCTCCAACAGCATTTTTCTCTCTTTAGGAAAATCCAGCAAGACTGTCGATTTATGACAAGCCCTGCATAGCCAGCAGCATGTAGTTGTACTGCCTCAGGAGCACAGCAGCCTGAATCTTGAGACTCAGAGATTGAGAATTCAGTCCTTGGTGATTGCCTTGCTTTGGGAGAAAACAACCAAATCAGTGCGTTGGTCACAGAGACTCTCCCTTCCCCTTCCATCAGCTGCCCTATGCTAATGCGGTGTGGAGAGGAGAGAGGCGTGGAGAGATGAGGCCTTGGGTATCAAAGAGTCTAACCCCCTCTGCTGCACTTCTCTGCACAGCAAGACCTAATCGTGCCCGAAATCTGCATTCAGCATACTAATATCCTATGGAATTTGTGGAAAACAACAGATAACAAGCATGTTTTGCTGATCTGAATCCACTCAGGAATAATTGATCTCTCTCACAGTTTTTCTTGGTTAAAGCATAAGGATTTCAAGATTTCTTCCCACATGATTTCTGCCTGCAGTAAGAGAATATCTGATGAATGATGCAAGTATGAACACAGACAAACCAAACGATGGACTATTTACTTTCATCTGACACTCTTAAAGGCATTCTGCCTTCTGCCTCCAGTGTCTATGTTTACTTCCCCTCTGTTATTCTAATACATTCATTATTTTTTCTGCTGGAGCATCTATGAATAAGAACAAATATAGGCACACAGAAGTACAAATACATGGATGCATTATACATGCACACAAAGGCAGATGTATATTGATTCTGTATTGCTGCCCAAAAAGACATTCCACATTAAAACAATTGGGATGTCTAAAATATTTAAAAATAATTCAAAAATTATGTTTGTTAAACCGAAGTCTGTTCATCACCTTCAGTTATACCTATGCTGTATTCACACAGTAGGATGTGGCACTGGACTTACATACAAGCGCTCCACAATTATGTGAAAATACTGGCTTGAGGTTACTGTTTCTCAAACACAGTTTGGCCTTACCCTTATTTTCAGAACTGGGGGGTTAGCCATTATTCAAGTTTTCAGTGAAGAGCTTGCAATTTGCCTCATTTCAGGACCTGACAGATCTTTCACAGACAGCCCTGTGCTTGTTCTGCTTGTACTCGGAGCTGGCTGGATGCAAGTAAGGTCTCATTCAGACACCCCATAGCTTTATTAGGTGCACTTTGCTTTGAGCAAGACTTACCATATTACTCCAAGCATGGTGCCTTCAGTTTAAAGCTGGCTAGCACACTGTTGGCTTAAAGCACAGGTGAAACAAGTGAAAATATGTCTCTAAAAGTACATAGAGAAATATTTATAGTCTAATACCATAAGCTGGTATGTCAGGCTGCAGGCTTTTACTGATATTTTAAAATCCTACCTGGGGCTCAAGCTTAGGGCTATAGCCGTCATATCGAGCCTTACTCATGCAAACGCAGAACTTGTATTGCAGACAAGTCTCCTCACAAAAACAAAAACAAAATCGGTGTCTACTTAGTATGTATTCTATTAAAGTACAATGGCTGTCTCTGCTTTGGCAGGCTGATGGCTACATTTGCATTCATCCATATTCCTTGCCTACAGGAGCATTCTTGCAGTAGTTTTGCAGGGATATCTCAGGAAGCAGGAGAATTTCCAAATTGTGGCACAGACTTATTTAGTATCTACATGGACCTTGCAGCGCTGGACTCCATTACCATAGACCAATGATTTGGGTAGACAGATTACTATCTGGTCAGCTATGTCAGCTTCTATGTTTTAATGCAGACTAACATGTAAATCCTGTATTCTTACCAGGTATTTCTAAGTATATCACTACAATATATCCAGACTGAAGGGCTACTGCAGACTTCCTTATAACTTGCTATACATTCATTATGGTTATTATGAAGCTTCTATAGAGATAAAAAAAACCACTTCTTAACAACAGCCTTCTGCAGAATTAATGGAATATTTTACATGTAACACATGCATGTATTTGGGATATGGTTCTAAATTTTAGAGGAATTTTAACCATTACAGCTTTCTGCTCAGATGAAAGCAACTGTATTAGACTGGCAGGAAGACAGAAAAAACAAACTTACAATACCCTATCGATCTAAATATTCAGAGGATTCTTCATTGGTTACAGTGAATCACATTTCTTGGCTTTTTTCCTCACTCTCATTCTCTAATATCCACATGCAAGATTACTTTAAAAACAATAAAATTATTAAAACTTCATTGATGAAACATGCAAGGTTATTATATGTCTAAGAGTGTAAGTACTGCTTTTGATCATTATCTTTTTTCTTTTTTCCAGTTACTTTCTGGATGATTACATTGGATAGCTTGAATGTGAAGATAGCTATAAAAATGGCACCCATTAACTCTTCTTAAAAATCTCTGAAGTTTTCTTTACTTTGTCTGCTGTATCAAAATGGAGCATGACCTGAATGATTGACTTTTAGTCTGATTACTCATGTGGGCCTCCAACACTAACGTTGCTAAAACCTTTAGGCCTCATCATGCTACAGTGCAGTCTCCTTACACTTTGTTCTGATCTAGATGCAAGAAAAAAAACTTTCAAAGGATAAAACAACCCATCATTTGTAGTCATGTCAAGCGGTCATGTTGTTAAAACTTCGTTTCTCATCAAGCCATGATAGGTATCGTGCCTTTGTTAAAAGGGGATTGAGATCCAGAATGAAGCCAGAACTGCCATCAGAGATCTGGTGTTTTAAAGTGAACCTGTCATGAATTCTGAATGTGGCTACATGAAATCACCCTCAGCCTTTCACGCTTATGAAGTGCTCCATTTACCTAGCAAAATACTGAACTATGCTCAACAGGCCTTTTCAGCCATTTGTCTTTGCACTCAAAACACACAGCCATATTGCTATTTCAATAAGTGTTCTTCTGAAATCAACCAAAATTCTAAAAGGAAGCTAGTTAATCTCAATAAATCCAGTTGAAGCAGAGTATCCCCACTTCTAACCCCACCTTAACTCAACTTTTGGAAATTACCCTATGAATAATGGCATAGAAGTGGCCTTGATTAAAGTGAGTAAAGTCAACAGATTTTTCAAGAGGAACTTTTCATTACTGTAACTTCCAGTGATCTGAAAAAAAAATAGTAACATATATTGTATCATATCAAACTTTTTAATCTGAGTGTTATGTGTTTGTCTAGCTTAATGAGTTCATCTAATATTAGATTTACTAATTGTGCTGATTTTGGCTGGGATAGAGTTAATTTTCTTCACAGTAGATAGTATGGGGCTACATTTTTGATTTGTGCTGGAAACAGTGTTGATAACACAGGGATGTTTCCATTATTGCTGATCAGTGCTTACACCGAGTCAAGGCCTTTTCTGCCTCTCACCCCACCCCACCAGCGAGCAGGCTGGGGGTGCACAAGAAGCTGGGAGGGGACACGGCTGGGACAGCTGACCCCAACTGACCAAAGGGATATCCCACACCATACGGTGTCTCGCTCAGCATATAAAGCTGGGGGAAGAAGGAGGAAGAGGGGGGACATTCAGCGTGATGGTGTTTTTCTTCCCAAGTAACCATTAGGCGTGATGGAGCCCTGCTCTCCTGGAGATCGCTGAACACCTGCCTGCTGATGGGAGGGGGTGAATGAATTCCTTATTTTGCTTTGCTTGCATGCACAGCTTTTGCTTTCCCTATTAATCTCTCTTTATCTCAACCCATGAATTTTCTCACTTTATTCTTTCAATTCTCCCCCATCCCACTGTCAGGGAGTGAGCAAGTGGCTGTGTGGTGCTTGGTTGGCAGCTGGGGTTAAACCACAACACTAATGCTATTCAACTAATAGTGCTTGCACAATTCATTATTAGAAAACCTGAAATAATTACAATACAAAATAATTGCATGCATATGTTCCTCGTTTTCCAGCATTTTAACTTAACAAGTATGTTGAAGTGCAGGATGCATTGACCATGTTCTGAAAAGACAATGAGGTTAAAGATCATGCATATATGCATCAGTAAATAATAAAGCAAGCTATTAACCTCTTTTGTAGGAGTTGGCTTTTTTGCTGTGATATCATCTGTGCATTTTTATTAGGGTAGTAATCGTGTTATTGGCACTAGATTAAAAATGCTATATGCTTCATATGACTAGTTGTTTTTAATTAAATTTGACTACATAAATATGAAGTTAAATGTAACAGTTTGCACACCCATAGCACTGAACATCTAGATTAAATAACTCAGATTGTGAGTATGAAATGTAAAGCTTCTGATAAAGAACAAATAATTTACACATCTAATTCATTCTCCCCTGGTTTTACATGTGCATGAATATCACATGCTACATGTGCTGTCCTACCTTCTCAGTATTTTTTATACACATAACTCACGTTGTCCAGTGTAAGTAGACTGTAGCTTGAAATAATTACATTCAAGAGGCTGTAATATTGGTCTGTTCATCACTATGTTATTTTTGTCAGGAGCACAGAAATTGAAACTGAGCAGTCCTGAAATTGCTTAGAAAGACTCATGACAGTGTGAAAGTAAATTATATTCTCTTCATCTATAGAAATTGGGGTAGTGATATTTACAGTGTCTGCTACTGTTTATTAAGTGTTTTGGAGATGAAAGGTGCTGTATCATGCTGACTCTGCTATGCCATAAAAGTGTTTTACATTTTATTTTTTGGAGCAGCATGTCCCACACAGACAGAGCTTTGAGTGTCGAAGTGCTCTGCCAATACAGTCCTTATTATTATTAGGTTAATAAATGTACGCTGCTGCTGTCACAAATGAGAACAAAATCTTTGGCAACAATATTATCCTGAGTGTCACTGCATACATATTTTTCCCTCGTATGAATATTACCTTCCTGTATGATTTGATTCTGTTGCTGTGCTTTTGTTTAACTTTTTAAGAAGCATCAAAATAAGGGTACATAACATTGGTGTCAGGAACATATAATGAATGTTATTTTTATGTCTTTCAGCTCCAGAAACAGACATCTCCAAAGCCACTTTAAGTGAAAAACTTTCTGTAATTGTATGTAAAAGCCGTCTCTTATCCTGCCTGTAGAAAATCCACCAGAAGGCTATATAGCATTTTCAAGAACATATCCTTAATTGCAACTCATTACACAGTGTAAGACACAGTTGCAGTACTGGAAGCAGCTGCACCATCTTCTCAGAAATTATGTAGGCTGTCTCTTTGGCCAGCAGATGGTATTTTTATGACCTGCAGTTCCTATGTTCAGGAAGACTAAGGAATATAATTTTGATCTGAAGAATTCCAAAACACTCTAACCAAAGTTTTTCTATATTAATATTAACCTCTAACATTAAGAATTATGAAACTTTCTAAGTGTCCTGCTTTTCAGACATAGTCAGTAATAGTAACTGCCCTCAAAGTCCAGCTCCATCCTGAAATCCTGCCAGTTACATAGATGCTATAGTGAGTATTGATACCTCAGTGAGTGTTAGAGAACCCAAGCAAGAATTTGAAGGGAAAACGTATTATGTGTTACTGCAAAACAAGAGCTGGTATAAGAGCCTGAAAAAGCACAGCACTTCCTGCTCCTCTCTTTTTATAAGGATGGGTTCTAGCAAGAGTTTTCAGCATCCCAGAATCATTCCATATAGTATGGTCATTTTAATGTGTGAACAACAGATCATATCAGACTGTTTCTCCTTCACAAGTATGGATTTCATCAACCAAAAATACCAAAATGTATGCCTGCCTTCATTTTTGATTTGTCCCAACCTATATGCTTAATCACATTTCATTTTTTAACTGATCATTTAAAAACGGGATATATGTTTTAAAATTATTCTTTTAAAATTATTCTTTTTTATAACATTCAAAGATAAGCACTGAGCTGAGTTGTGATAAACAGCAAAAGACTTAAAAGTAGCAAGAGCTCCACATCTGTTAGTTTATTATCAGTGGGTGAATATGCTGTTTTCTACTGCACCCCATTTGATAAATGCCTTCCCCTAAACATGCAAATGGAGATGCACCATCCTAGCCTCAGTTCTGCTCTTTGTACTGTTGTAAATCTACAGTAACTCCTCAGTGAGCAACCCCTTTGGATTTGTATCAGTACAAATGAAGGACAAATATGGCCACCCTAAGTGAATATTTGATATGGTCCTCCAAAACTTCACTCAGAAAACAAAATTGTGGACAGCTTCTCCCCCTTGATCAGCTTGTGATAAATACAATAAAGAGAACAAATAATTTCTCAAGTGCAAGGCCTCCTAAAGAAACTGTCATTCTGATTAATCCCAAAGTATTTTTTGAGTAAACAAGTGTTTATATTTAAAAGCCACAACGTGATTTCAAAGAATTCTTTCTATCCCACTCATTGCTCATTGTTAGAGGTAATTGGAAGCCACTTTCTCACCCTACTGATGATTAACGAGTGGCATTTTGTTTTTTTAAACATAACATTCTTTAGTCCAACATAGAAAGGTAGTAGAAATTAGTGGCTGAATAACTTAGATTTTCAGAGCAGAGAATTAAAACGGTGAAAGGCAAAGGAGAGAGCACACAACAAGCCTTATTTAAACAAATCCCCCACTGAGAGCTAGGAGAGTTTGGGACCACAAGCAGTGAGTAAAATCAATTAATTTTAGTCTAACTTGAGTAAAGTTATTGATTTTATGCTTGTTAGTTGCGAGCATGAAAAATGAATCTCATTTGACAGAAGAGTGTTGAATGAGGAGATTGCAAGACTCTGAGTTGAAAAAGTAAGGGGTGAAAGACACTCTGTATTCTTCCATTCAGAATTGCTTGGGGGTGGGGGGGAGTGTCTTTCATTCTTTCTTTTTTTAAAAAATATGAAACCATGCATATCCATACAAAGTTTAGCTTTCTTGCCCAGCACTATACCTCTTTTCATGCTGTCAGCACAAAAATGATGACCAACCCGTGTGTTTGAAAAGAGGTCTTCATAAGCTACTCAAAGGATAATGAATAATACCATTCACATAGCTAGTTCCATATACTACAACCAAACTGGGAAAAATGCTCAAAAGATGTGCCCAAGAAAAAGAAACAATTAAGAAGAATACAAGTTATAAACAGCAAAATATGAAGTGAACTCTATTAATGTGGAGCTTCAGGGATGATAGCACTCTAACTGGCTCTGGAAAATGACAGTCCACTCTAGCCTTTGATTTTGCAGTTATTGAAAGTAGAAGATTTCAGATCAAGACCTGGAATTTCAGTTCCCAGAGATCAAGAGGGTTTAGGAGTAGCCAGCTATATCACACAAATCTAGGTTTGGATTTTCTGTACATCTCATACTTGCCCTCCAGTAGCTCTGGATGATGTAGATTTTAAAGAGGTCAGCAACAATATTTTGCCTTAGAGAAACAACCAGTGTTGAAGATCTTCGCATTTCTGCTTCAGAATTCTGGAAAGACGCCCCCATCATTCTCTGCTGCCTTGTGTTGTGTGCAGTCATCTAAATTTCACTTGTGTGAAGCATTATGCAATTGTCTGTATATGTAAAGGATTAATGGAACATGCCACTTGTAAGTAGGTATTAAAAACGAGTCAGGGAGCAGAAATATAAAGTTTCAGACACTGTGTTATAGGCTTTTTCACTTCATTTCATCGTTTTTTATTTGATCCAAGTCAATTATTTGTTCTGTGCTGCTATTGTATTAATTTTCAAAGTTTTTTCAGGGCAAGCAAAGTCCTTCTGTCCTATCACCCAAAGTGTTGATGAATGATTGGACATTATCACCTTGCAAATATCAGTGATAGCTGATGGTCTCAAAGAAATTCCTATAGACATTCTTATCATAAACATGTTCCCACAGCAATTAAATTTCAGTGACAACTGAAAACAACAGAGATTATTTTCCCCTCTCAACCCCAAAAGTAACCTCTGCTTTCCAATGCCAAGACATGGTAACAGGCCACCACCCAGGATCTCCTGTACAAAGCAACTGTACTGTACCAACATGAAGCAAAAGTACCTCTCACTTCAAGAAAACAAAGCACATCAGCAGTCATGGTCAACTGGGGAAGTCCCAGACGACTGGAAACTAGCGAATGTGACACCCCTCTACAAGAAGGGTCAGAAGGAGGATTCGGGGAACTACAGGCCTGTCAGCCTGACCTTGGTGCCGGGAAGGGTCATGAAGCAGATCATCTTGAATGCCATTACGCAGCACATGTGGGACAACCAGGGGACCAGGCTCAGCCAGCATGGGTTTATGAAAGGGAGGTCCTGCCTCATTAACCTGGTCTCATTCTATGATAAGGTGACCACTTAGTGGATGAGGGGAAGGCTGTGGACATTGTCTACTTGGACTTTAGTAAGGTCTTTGACACTGTCTCCCACAGCATTCTCCTGGAGAAGCTGGCTGCTCGTGGCTTGGACAAGCGTACTCTGCACTGGGTCAAAAACTGCCTGGATGGCCGAGCCCAAAGCATGGTGGTGAATGGAGTCAAATCCAGTTGGCGGCCAGTCACAAGTGGTGTTCCCCAGGGCTCAGTGTTGGGGCTGGTCCTGTTCAGTATCTTCATTGATGATCTGGATGAGGGGATTGAGTGCACCCTCAGTAGGTTTGCAGATGACACCAAGCTGGGTGGAAGTGTCGATCTGCTGGAGGGCAGGAAGGCCCTACAGAGGGACCTGGATAGGCTGGATCGTTGGGCCAGAGCCAACGGTATGAGATTCAACAAGGCCAAGTGTTGGGTCCTGCACTTGGGTCACAACAACCCCATGCAACGCTACAGGCTTGGGCAAGAGTAGCTGGAGAGCTGCCTGGAGGAAAAGGACCTGGGGGTGCTGGTTGACAGCTGGCTGAACATGAGCCAGCAGTGTGCCCAGGTGGCCAAGAAGGCCAATGGCATCCTGGCTTGTATCAGGAAAAGTGTGGCCAGCAGGAGCAGGGAGGTGATCGTTCCCCTGTACTCGGCACTGGTGAGGCCGCACCTCGAGTGCTGTGTGCAGTTTTGGGCCCCTCACTACAGGGACATCGAGGTGCTGGAGCGTGTCCAGAGAAGGGCAACAAAGTTGGTGAAGGGTCTGGAGAGCAAGTCTTCTGAGGGGACGCTGAGGGAGCCGGGGTTGTTTAGCCTGGAGAAGAGGAGGCTGAGGGGAAACCTTATTGCTCTCTACAACTACCTGAAAGGAGGCTGTAGCGAGGAGGGGGTTGGTCTCTTCTCCCTAGTAACAAACAATAGGGACGAGAGGAAATGGCCTCAAGCTGCGCCAGGGGAAGTTTAGGTTGGATATTAGGAAAAACTTGTTCACCGAAAGGGTTGTCAAACATTGGAAAAGGCTGCCCAGGGAGGTGGTGGAGTCTCCATCCCTGGAGGTATTTAAAAGAAGGGTAGACGTGGTGCTTGAGGGTATGGTTTAGTGGTGGACTGAGCAGTGATAGGTTAGTGGTTGGACTCAATGATCTTAAGGGTCTTTTCCAACCTTAACTATTCTATGATTCTATGATTCTATGCCCTGGACAGGATACTGCTGCAGAGGATGAGCTATGTACGGCTTACTGCTCACAATAAGTATTTCAGAGCCCTGAAAAATCAGCTTGCTTTACTACTGCCACACAGGACAGGTTGAAAGGTGAAGGCTGCTGCTTGGTGCTCCAACCCCCATAAAAGCTTTAAACCCTGTGTTCTGCCATTGCCATCGCCATCCCTCTTGTCACAACTAGAACAGCAACATGGTTTCCCCAGGATTTCTCCTGGGCTCCTCATCCTTGTGTGTCTCTTTTCTTCTGTTCCTATCATTCCTCTGGCACGAGTAACCTGGCCTCAGCCCAAACCTGAACCTCTTTTTGAGAGCAGCATATTAACTTTTGCCACCACTGCTGAATGTTGCTGTGCTACCTCTGAGAAAACATAAGCGCAGAGCCATGTTTTCATGGCTGAACATGTCAGCTCCTGTGTGCAGAGCACTGAATCTTGCCCTGACCTTAAAGTATATTCTAAACCTCCTGTCTTCAAGCAGATTAGCTGGGTTTGAGCATATGCTTAATTGCTGTCTTGAGCTAGGCTAGATTAAACCTCTAGGTCTGTCAAAACAGAAATATTTTAAAGAGAACATGAAAAAATAATCCAAATGAGGGACACTCAGTGAAATTCCATCAGCCACAATTTTTTTTCCTTGTGCATGTAGACAGTGAACTGCGTCATTCAGCATTCAGTGACATTTTTTCTTACGTGCTTTACCACACACAGTGATTACTACTGTAGATTTGGATCACAGTCACAGGAGGTTTAGTAATTTAATATTTTAAAACTGAAGTGGCACTTCAAATTAAAGGGGCACAAATACTATTTGAATATGGTAAATACTGATCATATAATTGCATGGTAATTAATTTTCATGTGGTATCTCTGTGATTATGAGATGAACATATAACTTTCCTGTCTTCTAAACAGCACCGCAGCTTACTAGTTAATTACTTTTAGATCTACTTAGTGTGATTACACTGTAATCCACAAAAGTCTGTATGTATTTTGTCATTACTTCATGTTTACTAATAACAGCACCAAACTGCCTTAGGTCAGATCTTGTCCCTTCCTCTTCAGCATCCTGATACCTTAGTGCATTTTTTTCACAGGGGAAAAGGCGTGCAGGAATTCATGAGGCTTTCTTGGGGGCTCCACATTTTATATACAATGTACAGTGTACTCTGGTTCTACTGATTTATTGCTCTGCAACGTAATGAGATCTCCAAGCTCATTGTCAGAATTTGAATTTTCTAATTTTGGATGTAGGACAAAGAGAGGGGCTGAATAGTTTCGCCTCCATCCAAACACATTTTTTGTCTGAGTTGCTTATATTTAAATGGAACAATACTTAGCGTCCTCTGTGCTTCCTCCAGGCTTCACATATCCCTGGTTCATGAAATATCTCAGTGACTCAGACAAAGAAGTAGTTAAGTTGAAGAAAAAGAATCCAAATCTCATCAGGCAACATCTCCGTATCCTCCCACCTGCAACTGGAAGAGGAGTGAGGGAAGGGCAAGAATGTGCATTTGGTTGTTCTCTGTTCTCGCTGGCGTTCAGAATTAGCAGACTGCTGATCCAGTATGAGAGATGACAATGACAGGCATTATCCCATATATGATATAAATGGAGAAAAGACATAATAAAACTATAGTAGCTGCTTATAACACTTGTGCCCTGTGGTTTGAATAGTTACTTAGGGCCCAGTCTGTGTGTATTGTTCTTATTGTGCAAATGCAACTTTTTTTAAGGAGGAGAGAAAGTGCTGCAAGGCATTTACATTTACATTTGTTTACTGGATCCTCTACTTCACAGTTATGCTCAGATATGTAACTTAACGTCCTCTCAGTTACCTACATCTTATCTAGGTGATTGTGTCTTACCATGTTTGGTAATATTGCTTAAACATGGTATGAAAAATATGGGCTAAGAGCAAGCATAACTAACCCCTTTATGTCCAAATTAATGGGAATATTATTTTTTTATTAAATCAAAAGGGTGGGATTCAGGAGGTTCTAGGTCAAACTTTTGAGGGCCATGAGATACCCTTCATGATGAAAGCAAATGGCAAGGCAACTGACTTCCAACAAGCTATGCAAAAGAAATTATTTCCTCTGGAGTCATGATTCATAAATCATCTTCAAGGCAAATCATCGTGACTTGTCTGTGATGGCAGTTTCAGCATCATAAACCATACATCATTCTAAAACAAATGGCAGTTTGCAATGTCCTTGTTAATGGCACACTAATACTAGATTTTTTCCTCAGATAATGAATTTTCAACATATCCAAACTTATGGCATCAGAATTCAGCAAATCCTTGTTACGATGTTTCACTCACTAAAGTCATCAGTGTTTTTAAAAGCCTTTTTAAATGTTAATTTATGCACTGGAAGTACAACATGATTCACCATCTGCCACAGAAGGTCACTGGCTATATTTGGATCCATTAATAAATTCATAGGTTGCAGATGAGTAGAGGTGAGCCACTCCCTGCAGAAGAAGCTGGCCCAAATCTTTGTCTTGTTTCTGGGCCAAATTCATAAAGTTCATTCTGACTCAGATAAATTACATAGGGATGCAACATATAAGTAGTCACTCTGCCTGCAAAACAACCCACCTGCATGGATCACTTTCGGACTACAGGTCTGGCAGAGACATGCCAAGTAAGCAGGACAACACCTGACCTCCACCTGTGAAGTTCAGCACGAACTTCAGGAGACCCACAGAATTTAAAACCCTCTGAGGGCCATTGTGCACATCTCTTCGCTTTCTAAGTTTGAAGTCTGAGCTAAAAGGTTCAAAGGTGGCAGCAGTTCCAACCTTTAGCAAGGAATACGTACCACTTATGTCTCTCCCTGCTGTTACCTGATTGCATCGTTGTTAAGTATTTCTGCTTCCTTCTGTGGTTTCTAATTGGTCTGCCTGTTGGAGATATTTACACTGAAAGGAACTGCTTCTCAGCCTGGCATTGCCTGGGCAGCACAAGATGTCTCAGAGATTGCATTAGTATGATTTAAGCATCAGTTTTCTGGGTGCTTTTCTATGGTATTTCTGAAGTTCAGATAATAGAGGTAATCTGGAGATAAGAGAAGCTAGAGAATCTACTCAGAGCCTTATGTGTTCTCTTCCATGAGGAAATTGCCAGAGATAAAACTCTGGTGAGAAAAAGCTAAAGAGGGATTTTGGGTGGTCTACTTTAGTATTTTAGTTTAGATCAGGAGTGTATTTCTGAAGCAAATCTCCAGATTTTCCCCACTTAGCTTGCTCTGGTTCACAATGCAAAGAAGACTCAAAATACAGGAACAGGACTTCTTTCAGATGACATTAAATTGGGAGACGAGCTCCATAAATGCAGGACATGCTGTAGCCACTAAAGCATGGTCAGTCCACACAACCAGACTACACCTAGTCTGATGTGAAATACCCTGGTACCTAAACAGTTTGGATATTGGGTTCTGGGCACCAGCTCTACAGATCTGATTCTAATAGGCTGCACAGTCTTCTAACATAGATCCAGGGGAGGTGTATCCCCTGCCCCCAGGCCCAGGAGTCCCATTCCTGCTCAGCCTGGAGCCGTCAGCCCCTGCCCCAGCAATGCCACCTGAGTACCAGTCTCCAGTCCTGTGTCTGTCCCAGCCCTCTGGATGAACCCAGGCCCTATGTTGTAGGTAACTTGCTGCTGGGTTGGACCCCTCAGCTGTACGTTGTAGCTGTGTCACTAGTCCTGACTCTGCCCCCCTCTCCTTCTGTTCCTGACTGGACTTCCTGGCTGGACCCTTGACCTCATTCACTGCTTGCCACGTTAGGGGCTCTCGATGGACCCTGTCACCAGCACTCAGCCCTGCCCCACCATACTCAGACCCTGTGAGATGGAGCTCCATCAGTGAGGACACTTGCCCGGGCAGGTGTCACCCTCAGCTCCCTGCTCTTTAGGGAGCAGCTGTCCTTCATTGCACCCTGACTCCAACAAGGGAAAACAGAAGTTTATGTATGCATTCTTTCTTTTTATATAAATGTTTGCTTTGGGTTTATTCATTGTAATTCAGAAACAGGGACTTCTAAGTTTAAAGACACACGTTGACATCCGTCTGAGAAGGACTCAATACACTTAACAAAGCACAGAAGTGCAAAAGCGGATTTAAATCTATTTCAGATTATGCTTTTTTCTCCTCTTAGAAAAGAAAATTCACAATTTGCTGCAAGCAGGAATAGAAACTGAGCTTCACAGTAGTTCATTATTTTGGAGGAATTGTGCTCCATAGCAGAGAAGCCTGAGAGCTGGAGTCCATCAGGTAAGTAAACTGGCAAAAAACTCTGGCAAATCTCCAGCTGAAAGACACCTGTAAAGAAGGGCTTAATAATTCTATTCCACGGTTTCATTAGAACTTCAATAAAAATAACTATTTTTGAGAAATGTTTAGATTCTACCAAACCAGCGTGTAATGTAAAAAAATTTCCAGCTGATCCTTATCTTGAATTGTCTCTTTTTTCAACTGTTTACCACAAATACAAGAGGCCAACATCACACTAAACCCATAAGCTGGCAATAAAGCATAGTTTCTGGATCAGAATTGGAAAGAAGAGCAACTGAATTAGATGCCAAGGAGCAATGATCTTATTGTCCAAGGGAAAAAGAAAGAAACAAAACAGGCACAGACGGAGTGAGACAGTCTCCCAGTAGTGCTAATGATTCCATACAAAGAACAGTGTGTGCTAACCTTGTACGGAAAATGTTAAGTGAATCTTTCTAGTTTATATTAAACTATCACATTCTGAAGCTTTTAAAATTGTGACTTTTCTGTCCCTGGAGTTGCAGATACTCATCTGTTTAAACATCTGGAAAGCTGTTTTCAGGAAAACTTAAAGAGAAACCAGATGAAGACATATAACTCAAGATGAGTATATTTGGGGTAAGGATTCATCTCACCATTCTGCTTCCTCTGATCATGAATGGCAAATCAAATTTGGTTCCTCAGTGTTAATTTCACATGGTTGGATGTACCTTAAAAATAAGGTTCTTCAGTTCATACCACACTTGACACTATAGTAAGAATACCACTAGGATATCTTTTTAAATATATACCTGAAAACTGTATTGAATTTAGTGTTATTAGCAATGAAAAATTCAACAAAAAGACAAAATTAAAATTTTCAAAACATTAAACACTTTAGCTTAAAAGAGAATGAGCCAACATATTCTTTTTTACTGTTAATCATCATTTTGCCTCATCAGTCTTTAATGGCAATCTGTTAATGGCCGTATTTGGCACAGAAAAAACATACCACATGCTTGTATGTAAGTCTGACTGTGCACATGCATATGTGGGCAGGTATATCTTACCCCCAAACACACACACATATAGGTAATCTGGAGTGGTCTGAGAAGACTGTAAATAGAGAAAATGGTATTTTCACTTTCTTCCCAGGAAAGAAAGAGTAGAAGAGATGAACCTCAGAAGAGTCTGTCTCGCTGTGTTTTGTCTTCTTGTGAAAGTCTGTCAAAGAAGGAAGGAAATTATACTTTCAGCCACTTTTCATTTCCCTTTTTCTCACAGCATGGTTTGCAACCAGGTCTAGCCCATCCTCAGATTTCTCCTCTTTAGGCAGGTGCTACCAGTTCCTTCCTGTCAAGGCTCTAATGATAATCATCACATTGCTGTTAGGATTATTCTAGTCCTCATGATCAGTCTGTAAGAGTGGGTTTTTTTCCTTTGCACAAAAATTCATCCATTTTTCAGCTTTATTTTCAGCGGAAAAGAGGCTTACATGACCTTGTCTCTTCATGTTGATCTATGTATCTATTCTTGACAATATTTGAATTCAGAGGCCAGTTTCTACCACACTTGACAAAGATGTAAAAGCTCAAAGATACTTCTGACACACTTGGGGGTGGGGTTGAGGACAAGCCAAGTAGAGGAGACAACTCCCATTTGTGTCTCCACTGCAGTGAAGTTCACTCCTTACTAAATGTCAAAACAAATAAACAAATCCATAGGAAATCATGACTCTGCTCACATGAGGGAAACTTCTGTCACCAGCAAAAAAGACCTAATTTCCTTCACTGTGGAGCAGGGGCTGTGACAATTTAGCACTGAGTACATAACAAAAGAGATTCCAATTGGACATCAGAAAAAAAAATTTCACATTGAGGACAGTCAACCGGTGGAATAATCTCCCCAGCGAACTGGTTGACTCGGCCACGTTGGATACTTTCAAGAGTCATCTGGACAGGGTGCTGGGCCATCTTGTCTAGCCTGTGCTCTTCCTAGAAAGGTTGAACTAGATAATCCCTGAGGTCCCTTCCAACCTGTGATTCTATGATTCTGCGATATGAGATGTTATAGCCTTTCTCTTCATGGTAATAAAACCTTTGTTTATATTTGCCAGCCTCTGCAACAGAAATTTCAGAGCATGAATTCTGCAAAAAACAAGGACCTTACAGTAAAATTCAAGACCAGCTTGCTTTAGAGTAGGCAGGATTTTTTTTAACGAAGATACAGAGGATGCAAAATAAAGAAGTGGCTGGAAGATATGCATGTGAGTTCTCCATTTATTCCTTCAAGAGCTAATATTTCCTGGCTAGTACTAATCAAACAATGCAAAAAACCCGTATTTGTGAGTAGCTATTTTAAAGAATAGCAATAAAATTGTATATTGCATTGAATTACAGTTCATGTTATATATTTTATATATTTGCAAGCAATGGCTTAGCTATGTAGTGTACAGGTCTTGTGAGAGAGCTATGGGCTGGAAAATCCTCAGCAGAAAGTCAGGGAGAGGTCAGAGACAGCTGAAAAAAACCAAGATTTGGTTCATTCCCCATACCAGCATGCAATGACAGCTCGTAAGAAGGACTATGACTGGCTTTACATCATGTGTCAACTTGCCTGCCTGATCAGCCTTTACTGGTGTCAAAATCTTATTGTTCAGACTGACAGACAATGGATCGTGACTTTAAAGGGTAACAGCGTTATTATATTCAAGCACAGTTCCAGCTGATTTAAATCAGGGAGTTGCAGCACTCCTGATTCCCAACCTGTTGGCTCTCTAACCCTTACAGTGGCATTCATGAAACCAAGCAGCCACATCACTGAGGTGATCTAACTCAGCTTATGCTTATATATGTATATATTGTGGGGGCAAACCAGCTATAGAGTCAATTTTCCACACAGCTTTCCAAGCACCAGTGGCACCAGAGGGGAGCATGAGAACTACATGACTGTGGGCAGAAGATGGGACCCTGGCATCCCTGCTATGGCCAGGGTCATTTAAATTCTGGTGGAAGCACTTCCTGAGACCATGTTCCAACACAGCTAAATGCAACAGAGGAAAAGAATATACAACATGCAAGGGCAATATTAGGTACACAGCAATTATGCTAAGCAGTGTTCATGTCCAATGATCATGCTCAGAGAATAACTGCTTTCCATTACAGATTTTTTTTTTCAAGGGTGTCTTATTCTTTTCCTGTCATTAACACAGCCATGCTCCTGGTTGTACAACTGAGGTCTTTCCCTAAGAAACCCCTGCAATAGGTAACAGTTCCTTTGTGCTCTATCTGCATAGACACAAGGTCTGGATAAAAGAGTGGTGCTCTTTTGTGCCAGTCACACTCAGGGGTACAGTAAAAAAAGATTTTTCTTACATTTAAATGGGAACTCCTTGTTTCAGTTTGTGCCCATTACCTCTGGTCCTGCCACTATGCACCACTGAGAAGAGTCTGGCTTTGCCTTCTTATACCGCCCCATCACATATTTATACACATTGACCAGATCCCCCCAAGCCTTCCCTTCCTCAGGCTGAAAAACCTCAGCACTCCCCACTGGAAAGATGCTTCAATCTCTTAATCATCTTTGTGGCCCTTTGCTGGACTCTATCCTGTGTGTCCCTTGTGCTGGGGAGTCCACACCTGGACCCAGCACTCTGGGTGTGTTTCGCCAGTGCTGAGTAGAGGAGAAGGATTGCCTCTCTCGACCTGCAGGCAATGTGGTGGCTGTTGGCCCTATTTGCTGTTGTGCACCAGGAACCCTAGGTCCTTCTCTGCAGAGCTGCTTTCCAGCTGGTCAGCCTCCAGCACATACTGGGGCATGGTCTTATCCCATGCCAGCTGGAGGACTCTGCATTTCCCATAAATGCATTAGCATGTAAAAGAATATTAGACATGAAAATCACTCATAAGGCTGCACTGTGTATCTCAGAATATTAAGTACTTGAGAGAGGAGATGCTGTCTGACCATATGCAGATAATTTTCATACTTTTAAATAAGTATACAGTTAAGTCTGCTAATGTGTCAATACTTCTCATGTCTTACAGAAAATGCCAAGCAGAAGAAATCAGAAGAAACTGGTAAAATATTGCCTGTCCAGTCTGAGCTCTATTGCTTAATATAAACCTGAGGTAGAAGAAAAAAAAAGCAGTACCATGTGCCAAACCCCCAGTTTAGTTACACAGGTGAGAAATGTGAGAATAGGTACAATTTTTGAAAAAAAAATCAGCTTTTATTTATTGATTATTTCAATTTCCAAGGCTTCCCCTTTAATAGAGCTAAATTAAAAGACTACTAAATAATTTTTTTCTTGCACCTTCCCAGAGTAAAATTTAGAAGCAGAACCAAAGACCTGATTCACTGAGACGATGAGTGCTCTCAACCCCCACTAAAATGAGCTTCTTACTAGATGGAGTCCTAATTGTTTTACGTAAAACACCAGAGAGGCAATCTTAACACACCCTGCTTTCCATATGGGAAGGCACAGACAGGAGACTGGAAGAATGTGATGTACAGGAATTCATGTGGTTTGGGTTGTTTTGGTTTCTTTTTCTTTTCAAAATGAGACTATGCATTCCCACTTCTTGTAGATATCTGCAGGCAGGTTTTTTGGAGGGGAGCTCTAATTTCAACTCTGTTTCCATCTGTGGTGCTTGATTTAGGAATGATATATCCACAGCTCGGTGCCACAGAGATGCGTAGTGTGCAAAGACAAAAGATACTATAGACAGGATAAAACACCTTGAAGACTTTTCACTTTTATGTCGATGCTTTTACGACGAGCCTTGGAAACTCAACACTTGGCGTCTGAGACCGCAGATGCTGAGCAAATGTCATTCACTCGGGCAGCTGGTGTGAAAGGTCTCAGGTTTAATCAACCTTTTAAAGTGAAAGGCATGAGAAAGTTGTTTGTAACCACGGGGTCCTCCTTCAGTGTGTTGCTCTTGCCTCACAACTGTCTCCTTCCCTCCTTCCTTCCCCCAGTAATACCTGGTCACTCACCAGGGCATGCTGCAAAGTGCTTCCTGCCTTGCTCCTCAGATTTGGAGAACCGCAAAACAAACTAGGATAACTTTATACAGAAATAAATTTATACAACAGATTTCTAAGACCTGTCCCAAAAGCCTGAGTAAAATTTTTTCCACATCACGACCAACCTGAAGCCAGAACAGGTAGGTCTGAGCCCGGTGGATTCCCGTGAATCTATGTCCTGTCCTTGGATAAGCCAACATATATTTAAAATGTGAATTCTGGTAAAAGCTTTTTCTGCAATTAATTCCTAACTATGCCTCCCATGCAGATCCTTAAGTGTCTTTAATAAAATTTATCTGTGGCTTCACCCTTTTCTTCAATGGAGAACTAATCTGGGTCACATTCTTATCTTTTCATTTTATGACAGTTATAGGAAACAAATATCTTTCAGACCTTTACCTATCTGTCAAATTTAGTTAAAATTGGCCACAGAGATTACAATTTTTTTGTGAGGGAGGCCAAGAACAGCTGACAGTTAAGAATTTTCTGCATGAAATCTGGATAGAAACCTCTAAAAATACATAATAACCTCAGGAATTCTAAAGCTTTACATATGCTAGATGAGGGAATTAACTACTTTCTACTTTGTTAAATTACATTAAGAAAAATGTTGCTCCAAATTCTGTAAGAAAATATAATTTATTTTATTTGATGCCTGAAACTTTTGAGTGAAGCCACAATGGTAGGTTCATTTTAAAGGTTTGGTTTTTTCTTTTACCCTTCTTAACCCAAACCATCAAAAGCTACTCTTGTCAGAAACCTTTATCCTTTTAATTAAGGCCAGATCCAACAGTCAAAACTGCAAATTGTTGTTCAGTTACAAAAACTGCGCAAGTGTTGAACTTTTTAATTTCTTGTATTGGGTTTGAGTGGCAAGGTTTTGGAGGCAGGGGGGCAACAGAGGTGTTTTCTTTGAGAAGCCGCTAGAAGCTTCCCCTGTGTCAAATAGAGACAACGCCAGCCAGCTCCAAGCCAAGGCCAAGCCCATAAGCGAGGGTGGTAGTGCCTCTGGGATAACATGTTTAAGAAGGGGGGGGGAAATCTGCAAAACTGCAGCTGGAGAGAGGAGTGAGAATATGTGAGAGGAACAACTCTGCAGACACCAAGGTCAGTGAAGAGGCAGGGGGAGGAGGTGCTTCAGGTGCTGGAGCAGAGATTCCCCTGCAGCCCATGGCAAAGGCGGTGGTGAGGCAGGCTGTCCCCCTGCAGCCCACGGAGGTTAGCGGTGGAGCAGATATTGACCTGCAGCCCATGGAGGACCCCACGGCGGAGCAGTGGATGTGCCTGAAGGGGACTGTGACCCCATGGGAAGCCTGCGCTGGAGCAGTCTCTTGGCAGGACCTGTGACCTCGTGGAGAAAGGAGCTCACATTGGAGCAGGTTTGATGGCAGGACTTGTGACCCTGTGGGGGACCCACACTGGACCAGTCTGTTCCTGAAGGACTGCACCCTATGGAAGGGACCCACGCTAGAGCAATTTGTGAAGAATGGCAGCCCATGGGAAGGATCCATGTTGGAGAACTGCCTCCTGTGGGAGGGACCCCACGCTGGAGCCAGGAAAGCGTGTGAGGAGCCCTTCCCCTGAGGAGGGAGTGGCAGAGACAACATGTGATGAACTGACTGAAGCCCCTGTTCCCCATCCCCATGCACCACTGAGGAGGAGAAGGGAGAGAAATCTGGGAGTAAAGCTGAGCCTGGGAAGAAGGGAGGGGTGGGGGGAAGGTGGTTTAAGGTTTGGTTTTTATTTCTCATTATCCTACTCTGATTTTTATTGGTAATAAATTAAACTCATTTTCCCAAGCCAAGTCTGTTTTCCCCATGACGGTAATTGGTGAATGATCTCTCCCTGCCCTTATCATGACCATAAGACTTTTGTTATATATTCTCTCCCCTGTCCAGTTGAGGAGGGGAGTAACAGAGCGGCTTTGGTGGGCACCTGGCATCCAGCCAGGGTCAACCCACCACATCTCTGCACTGTTGCACTCCAGTTCATGTTACCATTCATTAAACAGGAGTTGTTAATGCTATTTGTTAACAGCAAGAGTTATCACAATTTGGCAGTCATTATCCTGCAGCAAGGCTCTTCAGACCTTTTTGGACCCTTTCTCTGTGATTATGCTGTACTAAATTCTTTCTGTTTGCAGTAACTCATTTATCGTTTCCATTGGGAATTACCACAGAAGCCAAATTTCCCACTACAAGTTACTGGTTAGAAGGCAAAAGAGAAGTCCTAATTGAAGTGTTTCAAATGTTGTTGTGTTATTTTCACTGACCAAATCTTTTTTGTAAAGGGAAGGACAGGAAGAAAGGCATGACTCCTGATGCCTGCAAAATTTATCACTTTAGTAGCAGGAGGAAGTCAACGGGGAAAAAAAATTAGTGGGATGATGGAGAAGGAGGGAATAAAATGATCTAAGGGAGTCTGTGAGTCAGGTTGCCCTTTCAGTAGGATTTTGTAGCCCTTGGAGTATCACAGTATACTGCAGAAATAATATAAGCAAAAGTTTGAATTTCTAATCCTTTGGAAAAGCATCTTCTCATTCTAAATCAATGTCAAAATATTGAGTTTTTTTCTCATCAAAAAGTTCAGAAAAACTCTGATTCAGAAATAGCTAAATATTTTGTTATGAGTCAGTTTGACATTAAATTGGATTATCTACCATCCCACATGGTCTCACAGGAGCTGTATCATCACCAGCTCATAATCTACTTCATAAGCAGTGCTCAGTGTCAGGACTTCATCTTATGTAATGTACTGGCACCTATGAATCTTGAAATGTTTCAATCAAAAGGCTAATATATGGCATCATCAGAGTTATAATCCATCTGGGGAACATAGATTACAGACAGTCTAGAGGCAGGACTTCAAGCACCTAATCTACAGGTGTTATGAAATTTCAGTGGCAGGAGGAGATCCCTGTTAATGCTGAACTGAAGCTAACATTGCAAATTTGGCAAAAAGGAGTGTTTAAGTATTCCTAAGGGATTTTTTTTTAAAGCACCAACATAAAAACGTGGTTTTATAGAAAATTTATGTGGTGTGGAATTGGTCTTCTCTGCGTAAAAGGAACAAAACAAAAATTTCCTGGCTATCTCTTGGTGTGATGCAAGCTGATAATTTTTGACTATGCAGGAGAACAGGAGATAAAGAATGAAAGGTCTTGTTGCCTTTGATTCTCATGGGAAATAATTGTGTAGAGTATCTACATGAAGCACGGCCTCAGAAAGGCAGGATGGGCATTCATAGCCTGACTATTTCAAAAAGACAGACGGCAGGATGTAAGGCAACATGGCTGAGTACTTTGATGCTTGATAACTCTGTAACTAGAATGATCTATTTCAGGCTAGATTACTGACTGATTTAAAGCAGATAATTCATCTGAACAATCAATTTATCTGAGCTATACAGAATCACATCAGCAAAGAAGTCTTACATATCAAAGCATAATAAAATTGAGGGCATGTTGAGAACCAAGGGTCACAGAAGTATTGCTTTATGCTTTATCTCCACTTAAAAAAAAAAAAAGGCAAAGAAAGATAATCTTCTAATCAGTCCAATAAGAAAATTGGAGATGAGAGGGTTTTTTGTGCTCTTTGATACATTTCCTATGCATTTGCTTTTTCAACATCTGAGTGCTTTCTCAAAAATTAGATGATTCCTGGAACTTTCAGCAATGTTCTAATTATAAAAAAGATTTACTTTACAGGATATTTTTCTTGCTTTCTTGCTCTTTTTTTTTTGCTTTTGTTTTGGAAAATGTGGAGGAGAACATGAAAGAATCATGTCTTTTATTACAATGCATTCTGTTCTGAGGAATTTCACCCTCTATTGCATCATGTTTCTTATTTGATATAATACAGTAACTCATCATTTCTTAATCATGCCCCTCACTTTTGCTGTTATTAAAAGGTTGGAACAAGATGCAGGTGAGAAGGAATTAAAGGCTAAGAGTACATTTAATGTCACTCAGTGTGGCTAGAAGGAAAATAGATCTTGTAAAAAAGATAAGATTTCATGTTGCCTGAGGTTACAGGTTTGACTGATAAATGTAACTGCAGAGGTAAATTGAATAGTCAAGTATTGATGTCTAAAAGTCTAATTTAAAAATTAGACATCTGTATGATCATCCAACAGACAAACCCTCAAAAGCCAGCAAAGACCATCACTTAGTGCTTCTACTGATACAGACCAGGAAAGGCTTTCCTCTTTCTGACAACTGCAGTGTAAAAAGCATTAGCATTCTGTCATAGAAACTGTTACAAAATTAGACAGAACTTGTCACCAGAGAGGACCTTCTCCCTCTCACCCAGTGAATATTTGACTACGTATATAAAGAAAGAAGAGGTATTGAGAACCTTCTAAGAATGACTACAGTAAAAGATTTCATTTGGGTGGTGGGTAATCTCGGTTGAAATCCAATGCTTAGGATGAATCAAGAAAAAGAGAAATCTGCACTCGGAATTTCAAGATTCTTAAGAGGTGTATTTCTTATTATTCCGGAAGGGAACTCTGTTAGCTTTTGTTTTCGTTACACATTCCTGAATCTGAGAAATCTCTGTAAAATTCTCATCAAAACCAGTACAATCCTATGAAAGATTATTAATTCCTACATATTGATATAATTTGGGGGAGGGGAGGGGGGGACACGACACACCAAACAACAAACAAACAAAACCACCCCAAACTTTAAAAATACCCGTTGAAGCCTATTTTCTATGGCAATTCAGCAGGGGCTGACAATACAGCTGACATTAATCAGTATCTTCTTCAGGTGTATGGAAAGAACATAAAGCCACTGCTGATAAAATCACATTAAATGATGCAAAGATAAGTGGAATGCTAAATAATGATGAAGAAATACCATCACGCTTAGTAAATTGTTCAGTAAACTGAGTCCATTCAGGCAGAATACATTACATTAAAATGAGTAGAAGGTGCAATACATATAGTACAGAAGAAAAGAATATTTTGTGAGAAAAGCAGTTGTGAACCAGGGCTTAGATTCCCACTGTCTGAGTCAACTACTGCAGTAGAGGGTAGATGCAGATGCTGTTCAGATGGCAGGTGACCATTTCAGGCTGTATGCGTGTTTCTGAATGATACCGAATACTAAAGATCTCTCAAATCTAACAGAAAAAGACAGTCATATTTAAATTGGAGAAAGTCTTACATTTGTAAAAATCTAAACACCAGTGAAACGGTGAATTCACCTTCCCTCAGTCTCTTCAAGTAAAGACTTAACGTCTTCAAGAGAAATAATGTTTCAGTCCAAAATTTCCATAGTTTTCTTAGGTAACATTGCTTCTGCATTCATGATCTCATCTTGGATTGCAATGCTGTAGCCTGGGAACCACAGACATAGTTATAAGTAAGTTATTAGCCTTCAACATTTCCAGCAAATTGAAATGTATCAGTTTGCAAAACACAGCAGGTTTGATGAGGTTCAATTCTTTGAAGGGTGTCAGACATTTCAAGGATATCATGTGCTTCAGCAGACAGTTTTAGTGACAAATGTAGCACCTCAAGTTGCTCCACAGGATAGGTACTTTCCCATTACTGATATGTGTAATTCTGCCATACTCCATCATTGGTGTCAGCTACAGTCTTATGAAAAAGTAAAAATCACTCCGAACAAGCATGTAGCTCCACAGACTCCAGCACTGAGGAAGCCTGGCTTCCCATGAACTTTTAACCTATATCATAGACTTTGGTATTTTAAAAAATGCTAACTCCAGCTGGAAATTCAGTCTCCTTCCCACACAGTGTGTCCAGAGGCTCCACTGGGTGAGCTCCCAGAGGTGCTTTCACCTCAGGTATTGCATATGCAAAGTGCTTTTCCTTCACTTATCCACCTATTTTCATTAAACTTGAGAACTAGCCAAGTTCTAGCCAGTCTAATCAAGCAAATTCAAGCCTGTCATTTCTATCTCAGTTTTAGGTACTTAGTGATGCTGTTTAAGTGCTTGAGCACAATAATCACTGAATGGAAAGAAGTGGTTTTAGAAACACTTATTGTCCAACTAACTTTCATGCCTAAACTATGGTCATTAGGATCTCTCCTCACAGACATCTCAAAAGGCACCTGCTCCTCTGCCTTAACTCTACTGGGAATTTAGCCAGCTGCCTTAAGAGCACTTCTTTGTTAGGAGTGAAAAGAGAAACACATTATGAGCCTTCAGTTGAGGCGACTTGACTCTGAGCACTAGTCATCATCAACTGTTTAAAAAATTATCAGAGAAGAGTAGAACCCCCAAAAGTGTATTAGCACACAAATGTGTATGTATTCTATGATTCCCAGTCTTTTTCAATAGAAAGCAGATTGAACATAAAATGTTTGATTTTTAATTTCTCTTTAATTTTATCTCTAAAAGTGTCAGCATATTTTAAGGTACCTGATATCCATATTTTCCCAAAGCCTAGCAATTTTTTTTTATTCTGTAAGATTCTTATTGACATCTTTATTTGTATCAAGTGCTTTATAAATATCAATGCCACTTCATCACATTTTTATAAGCCAACATTACCATTTACCATTATTGCTGAGATGATGTTACAGCTGGCTGAACTATCTAGCAAGAATCTAACTGATCACTGGACTGGTCTTAAATACATCAGTAGAATTGCTGGCAGCAAAGTCTGTGCACAGAGAATATATAGATCTGCTAGACATGCACTTCAGTGCGTTATAAAGCTCCACGTTTTCAGTTAGTGGACATAGAGAATTTTTTATCCTCAGGCTACCTGCAGTTTAGGGTTTTACTTGGATTTCTTTCCCTCCCTCTGTGTGATAGCCCAAAGGATAGTCCTTTTCTTTCTGAATTTTGTGTTGCTCTTTCCAGCATTCTAGCCTATGAGGGTTACTTTCTGCATTATTCTGTCTTTATCTTATTTCTTGCCTTCCTTTAGCTTGATACACTTGTTCCAAACTGATGGCTATTTTACTTCAGTGCTCTCCCTGAAATTCAATGGGAGACATCTTTCCAGAGATAAAGCTGCTCCTCTCATAAATCTCCCTAGTAATCTGGATTCAAACACTCCATAAAAGATTCAGCCTTTGATTAGGGTTTCCTTTCTCTAAAAACATAAGGGAATGGAAAAATTCTTAACTGTGCAAGTTTTTGGAACATCTTTTGATCTGCAGTTTTTGCCTCAGAACTCGCCAAATTGCTCTCTCCTGTGTTCAGACACCATTTCTAAAAACACTGTCCCATTTATTTTCTTCCTTTTTTCTCTCGTCAAAATATTGAAAAGGCATTATCTCCATTTTTTTAAATCTTTATCACAGATACCTCTGTATACAGACTCAACTCTTGCATCCATTGCTTTTATGCATAGATATTTGGTGGTTCAGCCTGAAGCTGTTTGATTTTTTCTCAGGACCGTAGTGTTCAGCTGTTAATCGCAGTCTCTTTCTCAGCACAAATAAAACAAAACTGACTATTGCTACTGTTTTTCTTGCACCACATGTTAAGCAATGTATAAGAAGATTCTTTTTTTCTGATGGCCCATTGTCACTTATTAAGACTTAAAGGTATTCTGCAGTTGTAGCCAGCAATACAGCCACACTTTGGCTTTTAGTCTCCCTTTCAACAGCTTTCTTCTGCAAGCTGGACTGTTTCTTTCTTTAAGAATTTTCCAGAATTTTAATTTATGCAAAGTTTACTAGGGTGTAATGAAGAAAGCAGCAGTGTTGCCAATGTTCAGTAGCTTTGGTTCTCCTTATGGACCAATAATTTAATAATCCCCTGCACACTACCAGTACATGACCTCCCCCCTGTAGTAGCAGCTGAATAGCAGCAGCCAATAGGAAAAATTTCATTGAAGCTTCCTGAAAATGCCACAAACTCATTTGGAACTGTGAATCTCCAAAATAAGACATCCATGAAATTTATGATTTGAGGGTCTACCGCAAATCAGCCTCTCAATATCATTTAGTGGATCTACAGTTTCTCTTCCTACCTCTGTACTTGGAACACAGATATTACAGACTGATTCATAAAACAGCTCTAAACTGCAAAACTAGCAGAAGACATGAGAATACAATGATTTATGATTACAGCAAACACTTTTGAGATTGTTATGTGTAAAGTAATTAATTATTGTATGAGTGTTTGAAACCTGTACCACTGTTTGAAACTGCCAACACTTTGAACCTTTACTATTTGTAGTGTTAACTAATAATTGCAAAATACCTCAAGGTACAATAAAAAAGTGCAAAGCATCTTCAGTACTTTCTCAGTCTCTGTCTCAAACTGACAAAAAAAAAGCATATCTCAGATACTTGAAGAAAATAAACAGTAAGCACTAATGATTAGTTGTATAAAACCACAATAGCACCAGAGGGGAGTGGAAGAAGGTAAAATAGTGAGCATCTAAGAATTGCCCAGGAACAGTGTTGGTTTTTTCAAAGGTAGGATCTAATCTGATCTCATAAAATTGTACTCTCAGTTTGGAGGAATGTGGAGCTCCCATTAGCAAAATATGTTTCCTTGCATGCAACAAACAGTCATATGTGCAAATCGCTCCTTCTGGCTCTGGTACCTCTCTGGTACGCTCTCTCAAGCTGATGCCACCCATTCAGGTGTACAGATGTGAGACAGAAATTCACATCTTTAAATTGTACATTGGACTTTGAAAATAGTGATGCAGCAAGTCAGCTCCTTGGCTGGTATGAGGCACTGATGATCCTTCTCTGAGATCCTGTTTTCAAACTAGTGGCTGGAAGCCCTGAAACTCTTCAATGTTCAGAAGTTAAAAATATTGGGCTTCTTCTCCATACCTCAACTTTACACACTTCCCTGCTTGAAGATGGGCAGAGCAGAGGGAGAGGGAGTGGCAAGACCTTGCCCTATCTCTTTTCTTTCTGTCTCTCTTCCCTTTAGTTTTGCTCAGCAATGATATTTTTCGTTCTGTAAATTAAACCACAACAATGGCCCCTGTTCAGCAATGACCACCAAACTTATTAGCACTGGTGAGAGAAACAGAGTCTGCGATAGAGGTTTTAGAAAAAAAAATCAAGATGTATTGTTTGTTCTGTTTCTCTTCACTCCGTTTTTTATCATAAAATTTTCACATCATATGTCTTTCATCAAAAATACTGCTTTTTGCCTCCAGCAACCCACAATCACAAACATAGATTGCTAATGATGTTTCTGTCTTACCTTCTTCCCCTCAGAAGTAAACTTTTTGTCTGATATTCTCTCTCCAAGATAAATGATATTTTAACAAGTATGGAATGAATTTATTCTGAGATATTTTTATCCTTTCATGCACTTCTCTCCTGACTGTTTTTCTAGTTTGTTGACTTTGGTTTTTATGTCTTTTAGGACTTCTGAAAGCTGACAGTAGGCAATAGGACTCTTGCATGAGCACAAATTCTGGTGGTGTTAATTTACATTCCTATTCTTCTGGCCAGCGTTTTCTGTTCCCTGCTGATAGGTCCTCAGAGATGAGTGGCTAATAGGCAGCACTATACAATGAGACCAGAACCTGCATCTTTATCCTTATAAACCTGAAGTCTCAAGGAGATTCTGTCTTCTGTCTGAATTGAGAGGGCTTTGTACCAAGATACAATAGGTAGCACCCTTCAGATCTAGAGTTATCTTTAAATGAGTTAGTAACCTTTATTAAATTACATGTCTTTTCAGCTTTCTCAGGGCAGATTAACAAGGAGTAGTAGACAGTTGGCTGCCTTCCGTAACATCAGTAACTGATCAAAGGCTAGTTCCACTACTACCACTGTCCTGATTTCAGCTGGGATAGAGTTAAATTTCTTCATAGTAGCTAGTATGGGGCTATGTTTTGGATTTGTGCTGGAAACAGTGGTGATAATGCAGAGATGTTTTAGTTGTTGCTAAGTAGCACTTACACTAGTCAAGGACTTTTTCAGCTCCCCGTGCTGTGCCTGGTGCACAAGAAGCTGGGAGGGGACACAGCCAGGACAGCTGACCCCAACTGACCAAAGGGATATCCCACACCATATGATGCCATGCTCCATATATAAAGCTGATGGAAGAAGAAGGAAGAGGGGGGACATTCAGCGTGATGGTGTTTGTCTTCCCAAGTAACCATTAGGCGTGATGGAGCCCTGCTTTCCTGGAGATGCCTGAACACCTGCCTGCCCATGGGAAGGAGTGAATGAATTCCTTGTTTTGCTTTGCTTCCATGTCCAGATTTTGCTTTACCTAGAAAACTGTCCTTATCTCAACCCATGAGTTACCTCACTTTTACTCTTCCAATTCTCTCCCCATCCCACCACAGGGGAGTGAGCAAGCGGCTGAGTGGTGCTTGGTTGCTGACTGGGGCTAAACCACAGTATACACCTGTGTGGAGCGTGCTGAACCTTTACAATCAATCATTTTTCATGCATTCTTTTAGAAATGTAAAATATAAATTAGGTGCAAGTAAAGCAGGAAGTATGAATTCTTATTTTCTAGTCTTGTGCTCCTGATTAGAATTACTCCAAATATGCAAAGAAGAACAATAATCCAGCCATATTATTGGTTATCAAATCTTTCCTAGAGTAGAACACGTCATTTTCCTTAAGGGTTCTCAGCAAACCACCTTCTTTTACAACATACTGCATTTAAAGGATATTAGACTCACTGTCGCTCTTAAAGTCACTGAATTGGATTGAATTTGCAGCTCAGGAAGCTGCAACTCTACTGACTGAGAGAAGGTATGATGAAGGAACAGTCTTTAATCATTTTTTCATTTGGTCTTACACTACTGGATAGCAGGAACATGACTCCAGCCAGCTGGTCCTTTGTTTTGGCCACTGTGTGTGTTCCTATTGTGAGCTACCTCTACACTTGGACATTCTTTCAGCTTCTTAAATCTTTCAGTGCATGAACAGTGATCAAACTAGTCTGGTATGAACTGATTTTTTCGGGTTACTGACTACTGTATGAATGTTTTGAGCAGGATTTATGAAGGAAGAGAAACAAGGGCAAATCTTCATAGAAGCGTGCCACTTTTATGAGCTGAACACAGTGAGGCATTGAATCTATTATTAATAGAAAGCAGGTGACCTGTTGTGAGGATTTTTACTTTTCATTCCTTGGCTATTGACACATACATAACTTAATACTTGTGGTAAAATTCACGAAATTAGTGGGATCTGCAAGACTTCTCACGCATACTGGAAATTCCTAATTTCTTGCAAATAATTAATATATATAGCCACACCTAACATTTTATTCTTTGAAATATTTGTGATTTTCTTTTTAGAGGAGCAGAAGCCATCTACCATGTCCCATTGGAGGAATTTCAGCATACACGTTTAGAATTTCTGGGTAGAAATATGTTGTAACTCTTCCAAAATCCCATGCTCACCAGGCATACTTTAGCTTAACCACAGAATCACAGAATAGCTGATGTTGGAGGGGACCCTCCACTCAAGCAGGGACACGTAGGGCCAGTTGCCCAGGACCACATCCAAATGCTTTTGAATATTGGCAAGGATGGAGACTCCACAACCTCTCTGGGCAACCTGCATCAGAGATCAGTTACCCTTACAGTATAGTGTTTCCTGGTGTTCAGAGGAAACCTCCTGTGTTTCAGTTTGTGCCCTTTGCTTCTGGTCCTGTCACTGGGCACCACTGAAAACATTGTTAAGATTCCTCTAAGCCTTCTCTGCTCCAGGCTGAACAGTCCCAGCTCTCAGCCTTTCCTCAGGAGAGACACTCCTGTCCTGTAATCATCTTTGTAGCCTGTCACTGGACTCTCTACAGTACGTCCATGTCTCTCTTGTAATGGGGAGCCCAGAACTGGACACAGCACTCTAGATGTGGCCTCACTAGGGCTGAGTAGAGGGGAAGAATCACCTCCCTTGACCTGCTGGCGGTGCTCTGCCTACTGCAGCACAGGATGCCATTGGCCTTCTTTCATGCCCATATTGAATAATACAAGAATGGAATAAAGTCCTTGTGTTTTCTCCACGGAATACAAAGTGTTAGGTACTTAAATCTTCTTCTTATAAAAAAGGAAGCATTAAGGAAAAACAGCTCATCAGTGGTCGTTACAAGTGAATTAATCTTCTTTATTACCATCCATAAATATTGCTGACGCATTAGCGTTTCACACATTGAACTCGGAGACAAGAAAATATAAATCATTAATACATCCAGCATTTTCCAGCCACCTCATAACACAAAAGCCTGATGTATCCACACAGCACCTTGTAAAAATTGTTAGACTCTCCCTGTCCTACAGAGCTGAGAGACCTATGTAAGGGTATTTGCAGCAAGCATCTGGTTGTAAGAGGATTTCACAGAATCACAGAATGGTAGGGGTTGGAAGGGACCTCTAGACATCATCTTGTCCAAGCCCTCTTCTTGAGCAGGCACACCTAGAGCAGGGGGCACAGGACCATGTCCAGGCGGGTTTTGGACATCTCCAGGGAAGGAGACTCCACAACCTCTCTGGGCACCCTCACAGGAAAGTTTTTTCTCATGCTCAGGTGGAACTTCCTGTGTTCCAACTTGTGCCCATTTCCCCTTGTCCTGTCCTTGGGCACCACTGAATAGAGTCTGGCCCCATCCTCCTGACACCCACCCTTCAGATATTTAGAAGCATTGATGAGATCCCTCCTCAGTCTTCTCTTCTCCAGGCTGAACAAACCCAGGTCTCTCAGCCTTTCTTCATAAGGGAGATACTCCAGTCCCCTGGTCATCTTGGTAGCTCTCCGCTGGATTTGCCCAAGCAGTTCCCTGTCCTTCTTAAACTGGGGGACCCAAAACTGCACACAGTACTCCAAATGTGGTCTCACTAGGGGAGAGTAGAGGGGGAGGATTGCCTCTGTCAAAATGCTCGCCACGCTCTTTTTAATGCTGCCCAGGATATTGTTGGCCTTCTTGGCCACAAGGGCACATTGCTGGCTCACGGACACTTGTTTTCTACCAGCACTCCCAGGTCCTTCTCAACAGGACCGCTTTCCAGCCTGTACTGGTGCATGGGGTTGTTCCTCCCCAGCTGCAGGACCTTGAACTTGCTCTTGTTGAATTTTCATGAGTAATGAATTTCTTAGTAACTTCAGTTCCCAAAGGACAGTTCTTCAGAGTTCATAAGCCACCTGCCATCAAAAGCACACCAGTTTGCTCCTCCATACATGGTATGAACCTGAGAAGTATTCACTAGAAGCATTCTCAGGTGTGGTACCACACAGGTGTGAAGAGTAAAATTATACTGCGCTGAAGGGGGACACGTCTCAATCCTCCAGCAATGCCAAGGAGCTATCCATTTCTTACTTTCATCTGAGGTCTCACTCTGCTTCTGTCTATTACACACTTTTGATTTTCTTCCTATTCCCTTCCATATTTCCATAACCTATCCTAATGGAGAATTCCCCCCGCCCTGGGAATTGTCACCTGGTCCTTTTTGGAGCCCTTTTGTTGGCTTTGTGCAGCTGATGGATAAGACAGATGCAGCAATCAAAGATCTGGCTCTCCACTTTGGCTATAAGCAATATGCCAAAGGTCTGGAATTTATAAGAAACTAAACTTAACTAGGAACTCCTGCATGTATTTCACATATATCCATAGTAACAGAGCTCACAGCAGACTTTTTCACTTGGTCAGCCACCCTGACAGTGGTTGCTATGGATGTTTTGATGGTTTATTTCGGACTATTTGGCAATTAAAAGGTTTTGTAGAAACTGATTTCTTTGACAGCATAGAATTTCCCTGAGGTGAATTTCACATTTGACTACATGCTATTCTGGCATTCCTCTAAGTGCTGCAGTAATCATTGCACACACTTGCATACATAGGCACAAATCAAATAGCAGAAGATGCTTATTTCAGTCAGAATGTTTCCAGTGTGCCGCTAATGAAAACACTCCACATGCAGATAATAACAAAAAGTGAATATGGGCAGTCTAGTTCAATGTAATTGCAACCCATCTTCACTATAATCACTGTCTGCATGGCAACAAGGCATCACACAGCCTTGCAGCAGGTCAGAACCCACACCATGCCTCTAAACATGAGGGGGAAAAAAAAAAAAAACCAAAAAAAAATTGCTTATAGCATCTGATATCATTTCCACATTATTGTATAGCACAATGGGGTATTTTGTGGCTTTTCATTCCATCACAGGAATTAAACTGGAGAATGTGATGTGTTGCAGATTTGGAGCACTTACAGATGAAAAACAGCCTGTATGGCTTTTGGATAAAATGAATAAAGCTGAAGCTGCAGAATACTATCATGAAAAGGTTGGTACACTAACAGATTAACTAAAATTTGACTTTACAGGACAGATACCTTTTATTAGTTAAAATCTCACCTGATTTTGTTCACCTCCTTGTATGTATCCAATTAAAATAATATGAGCAATTAATATTAATGAGGTAATAGATTTGAATTATTCAATCAAATAAATCTTCCACATTCTTCCTCCTTCTAATAAGTTCTTTATATTGTAGGTGTTCTAGCTGAAGAGCATAAGAATAATTTTGCATTCAACATTTGTCTCACTTAAAAGACAGGAAAAAAAGATTTTTTTAACAATAAATAAAAAACCATTCCCATTCACAGATATACAAAAAACAACAATCAGTCATTCATGTTATTATACAAATCAGATTATTTCCTCCCCATTTATATTTTATTCATCCAGGAATAACTACAAACGTATAGTGTACTGGACACTCTGGACATAGAAGACATTTTAGTACTGCAAAACACAGCAATTTCATCATCACTTGCGGTCATAATGAAGATAATAAATTCAGGATTGCAAACTTCCATTGTTGGTTTCCATTATTGTACTCATCTTACTGTCCTTCAGATACATATGTGCAAATCAGGTATGGAAGCCGGAGCACATGTAAAGCTCTCAGAGATGAAACTGAAATGTACTCTATACTGTCCACAGCCCATATTGGAAGACTGACTTAGAGGCATGCAGCTGATTTCAGCAGACTGGTATGGAATGGCTTCATTCATACTTGGAAATGAGAAAGAATATGAAGACAAAAATTGCTTTGAGGAATCATTCAAATTGGGTAGCGTAAAAATGGTTATCATGTGGCTTAACAGAGCCTAAACCAGCGTGAAGGGTAATGGACTACTGATTGGCTTTGGAGATCAGTTACTGCTGGTTTCAGTTAGCTCTTCAGGAATGATCAGGTAGATGGAGTGAACAGGACAGAAATTTGAAAATAGTCCTGTTGAATGGAGCTGTGAAAAGCAATGAGTTAGATGACATAAGGAGACCTAGAGAGATTAGAAATATGTGCCAAAAGGAGCAAAATTAGTTTCCTCTTTTGACAAAATGCAACCTAATATACCTGGGGAAATCCAATTAAAAATGGATACAAAACTACTCAGTCTGGTGGAGAGGTCTCGGTAAGATTAATGATAGAGGAGTCCCAAGGGTGAAAGCTGAAAATGAATGAGACGGGGTTGGCAATGTGATACGGCTGCAAAACCAATTTATGCAATTTAGGGTTGTATTCACAACTGCAGCACATTATGGAACAACAGGGCACAGGATTTTGATAGCACATGGTACATTCCATGCTTATCTCTCAGGGTTTTACTAAAAGAGATGCTGACAAACTTGAAGGAGTTCATAGAAAAGTAGGAGCATTTGAAATTAAAGATTTAAAGAGCATAAAGTATGTTGCTGTGGAAACAGAAAACTGTAAAGTCCTTTGACAGGTTTGGGTTTAAAGGGCTGCAGTGGCCATTCTTTCATATTTAAGGAGAGGCAACAACCTCAGAGAATTATGTGCAGAACTTGGCACCAGTAGGAGACAGTGCTCCCACATGTTCATGTAAGGTCCTTTTTTATGACAGCTCTCCAGTCAATTTTACTAACAGAAGTAATTCATCAACTCTTCCTGTGAAATAACCCAATAAGTAACAAAAAAACCATTATTGTTGCTGGAATTTATGCATGTTCATATGTGTACATTATACAGACATACAATACATACTTCTTGTATAACAGGAGATATGAATTTATGCCAAAGCCTTGTGACAAAAAGTTCTCTATACACACTCTTTGCAAATAGAGCCTTTGAAGGGGAAGTATCTTTTTAATAGATACAAAAGTTTTGTTGGACATCTATTATCTGAAGCCATTTAGGAATTCGAGTCATTTTACCTGTGAACTGTAATTCTACAAATAAGATCTAATTAATATTTCAGGCCATGAGAAATTAATAGCATAATATATATTACTATACAAACATAATTAGTGCAATAATCATTCTCCATATTATGCTAGAAATTAAGAATCTACATTAATTTTGATTACTAACCCTTTTTTGTTAACAAAAAATGCAGAATATAGGTAATTCAAATGTATAAAGCTGTACTGATCTTTGGGAAATGTTGTGGATCAAAATGGAATGTAGAGAAGGCTGAAATCTCCTTTTGCCATGCTACTTAAAATTATAATAGTAATCTGTGTAAAAACATTTCAAAAATATTCTCTAATAAATTGAAGAAGCAAGTTTTCCTGAGTGAAGCCCTTGCTAATCAAAAGCAGCTTAAGTTTTTGTCTCCAGACACTGCATGAAATTCATAGAGTAAACCTTCAATGTCAAGCGAAGGAATGTGCCACAGTGATATGGAACTTGCATTAAAATGTTGAAACATTTTATAATGGGAAACAATATGCAGTTGTAGTTTGCGTCCCTGAACAATTATTCAATACACAGCAAGTTTTCATTGAGTTATATCTGTTTTGTCATGAAATCACAACTAATATTAAAAGTACCACAGAAGAAGAAGTTATTTTGGTGAAAGCTTCAGGTTGTCCTACTTGTTTCTCAAGTGCTCATTCCAGTTTATAAATAATCTCTGAGACAATAAAGGGGACAGATATGTGGTTTATGTTGTTAGGTTTTATTTTAATTTGAGAATCCTTAAATAAGATGATTTGGAAATGTAACATGAGGGAAAAATACAAAACATTCCCAGTTTCCAATTACAGACCTTCTGTATTCTCTGAACTAGCTTTCTTCAAATAAACGTTGAAATATTTTTCTGTATTTTCCTGTACCTGCTAACAAGGAAAAATCAACCCTGTCTCATCACAGCTGAGAAATTACACACAATGTACAGTGTCTGCAAGGACCTACATAATTCAAAAAAAACCACCTGCTTGCTCAGAATAACCTCTGCCAGAAAGCTAACACCACCTGGGAGGAATAACATGGACAAAAATATGCAAGCATCCAAACAAGTTATGAAAGCTTAGGCATGGTTGAAATGACAGTTAATTTAGAAGTCAACTCACTGCTGCTGAAATGCTGACTTTCCTACAACAGTGGCAGTGGACTATTGCACTTCTAGATAGGAAGATTATATTTTGAAGGAATCTGAAGGAATAGGAAAGGGGGGCAGGAAAAAGAAAAATATTCTTTGTTTTAATTAGCTGTTTCTCTTAAGAGTTTTGAACAAAAGAATATTCAGAGATAAAACAATACCCTTCATTCAGTAAAATTCTAACAGAATTTTATTCTTGCCACTGATTTTTTCTAATGGTTAAAAAGAAACTTTCTTCAGATATGCCATCTAGCATTGCCACAGTCACAGTCCAACACGTAATTCTTTCATAAGCTTTAAAATAGACAAGCCATTTAAACAAAATATTACATTCTAGCTAGTTCCATAGCAAAAGAATAAAAATAAAATGCAAATATTATAAATGAGGTGCTTAACCAGAAAAAAAGTCCATTGTATAACATTATTTCTATGCAACGCAGAAGGAAAAAAAATATTTGTGTGGTTCTTTACTCCATCAAAAACTCATTCCCTCAAGTCAAATTGAAAATATCATAGACTCAATTTTATGGATACTTAATTTGGTTCTGTACTGACAGCCCTACACGTCTGAACTTTTCTACAGATGTGAATGTAACTTGCTAGGAGTTAAATGAAAAGTGGTGTTAAAAAATAATTTTGCAATGGAAAACCACTCATCAGCAGATAACAAAAGAAGAAAAAGAAAAGAACAAGTTTTTTATTGTAAGAAAAAATATTTTGCATACTTCTCTACCCGTACCTCAAGGCAGCAAGTAGTATTAATACCACCCAAAAACCAGCATCACTTTCCACATCTCAAAGATGGTCCTTATAACTGAGTACTGCAGCATGCTGGCCTCACAGCTGACTGATTTAAGGACCTGGCTGGAGCTGTTGAGGGCTCCCAAAAACCCCACACGCATGATCGTCTTTCTTACAGAGTGCATCCTATAGTGGAATTCAAAGACAGTTTTTCTTTAGGGGCAAAGATGCCATACCCAAACAGAAATCTATGCTTTTCTTGTAAATGTTTCTTTAACACTGAGTTTTATTAATGACATACAGTGCTGTCATAGTGCAACAGCAGTAACGTTTAAAATGGAAGTAACTTTAGAAGAAAGAAATAACACCTAGAGATAGAACTGTAGGATCATAGGGCTGGCAAAAGAAATTATGAACACACAGAAATCACACCTATGAACACAGCACACGGGGACAGAGCACACACACTGCCTAGTTGGTAAAGTAGGTTAACAAATTGGTACACATAGAAGAAAAATATAAAATACAGAGTTCCAGTGGAAGGGGGCTAGAAAGGGGCTGCTAAAGAAAAGTGTGATCTGCAAAAAGATCTCTGTACTGAGAAAATTTTGTCTGGACAAGGATTGCATTGATTTGTCACAAGCTCCCTCCATTCTTAGGGTTATGATTGGAGTAGAGACAAAGAGAAAACTCAAAGCTACGTCGGCAAGAAAAAGATCCTACAACGGAAAAAGTTGAGGCTGAATGGACGGAACGGTCCACAGATGAATACAGCACCTGTGATCAGACTTATGTCTCTGTCTGTTAAGAGTATGGAAAGAGAGAAATGGAAACCCCAGAGGCACAGCTTTGAGGGCTCTGGAAAAGTTCCAGCAAACTAAAGAGAACAGGTTGATGCAAGAATCCTGGTATGAAAATAGTTGAGTCTGGTATGGGAGTGGAAAAGGTGGCAAAAAGGTCAGAACATGGTAAGGTTACGACTTGTGAGAAAGCTGATACCACCACCAACTGTAATAGTGAGGAGTTAGGTCTAAGAAAGAGAAAACCTAGAGCTCTGGTTGTAATAGGGCTACAAAGGGAAAGCCAAACTAAAGGGAGGGAGGTGCAAAAGAAAGAAAAGAAAAAGTAAATCCCCTGAAAATTTCCTCAACTTGCCTTTGTTTGTGAATATAGGTATAAAGCACAGCATGTGCTGTATAGGTTAGGATTTTAATTAGGATTCGCTTAGGATAAGACGAAAGAGAAAGCCTAGAGCTCCAGTTGGACAAGGGCTGCAAACAGGCTAAAAAAGTGAGGGGAAAGCTGTAAAAAGAATGGTCCCCTGAGAACTCATTCATCTGGGCCAGGGCACTGCATCTTGGACAAAAGCTCAGCTGAGGCCAAGACCAGTGTCAGGGCTTAGGGTGTTGGTTAGGAAAGGGACAAAGCCTACAGCTGCACTTAGAGAGAGGCTGCAGAAGGGCTGACGAAACAAGTCTGCCAAGAGTTGTCCCCTCAGGACTTGCTGATCACTGCCATAGCACTGGGTGTTGAGCTAGGGTTCAGCCAAGGACAAGGCCTAGGAAAAGGTCAGGAGACAGATAAGTCCTGCAGCTGGAGCTGGAATGAGGTTACAGGGGGCTTCCCAGGAATTTATAGGCTGCAGATGAAGCCAAGGCCTAGGGTTAGTGCTAGAAAAGAGGCAAAGAGTGCTAGAAAAGAGGCAAAGCCTTGAGCTACACTTGCAGTAGGTCTGCAGAGCCACTGCCAGTGAAAGGTGTATGCTGCATAAAAAATTCTAACTAGAGAACTGGTTTAGCTGGGTCATGGCACTGGGTCTTGGAATAGGGTTCATCTTAACTTGGATGGTTTAGTTTTACAGTTTATCTCTTTCCTAGCCCTAATTCTACTATCAGCTGAGCCTTTGCCGAAGATTTGCCAGATGAAAAACTTCTCTGAGACACTTTTGCCAGCCCACACCTTCCTTTGGCAGCCCCTTTGCACCACTCCAACCACAGCACCAGGCTTTCTCTCTTTCTTAACCATAACCCTAAGGTTAAATCTTGACATTGGTTTTGCCTGGGCCCTATCCCAACACACCAAGCCAGGGTCCAGGTGAAGAGGTTCCCAGAGGACAATTCTGTTTGCAGCCTACGCCTTCCTTGGGCAGTCCCTTTGCAGCTGCACTCCAACTGCAGCTTTCTCCCTTTCAGAACCCTTGGCTTTGGCTTTTGTCTTGGCTGAGCCCCACCCCAGGAACCAGTGCCACAGCCCAGAGGAAAAAGTTTTCCTGAGTACAAGTCTTTCTGCAGACTACATCTTTCTTGTGGCAGTCCCTTTGCAGCTGCACTCCGACTGGATTTCTGTGGTTATCTTTTATTGAACCCTAAGGATCCAAACTGATAGGCTGACCACCCTGGCCTTGGTTCCTGCTCCTATCAGAGGCTCCACATGCCTGAGAAGAAAATTCAAGTACCAGCTGTTCCTTTTCATAGAGGATTTTCCAGACTCTTAAACACAGTTATACCACTGTATCTCTTTTACTCTTAACTGTAATTTTATTCCTAAATATAATCCCAAACATTAAAAAAGCCTAGACACAGCCCTCCTTCATCTTACTCAGAAAAGGATTTACTCAAGGGGCAGATCTAGCCTACGGGGTTTTTTTCAGACAGCTCTTCTCCTGCACCACTCAAGCTTTGGCTCTAGGCTTTTTCTCTCAATCATTAGAGAGCTGTTAAAGGAACTGAGTGGTGCAAAAATAATTGTTTCCTTAGGAATTTTTCATCTTCACTGGCATGTTTTTTCTAAGGTTCATTTTAGGGTTTGTGTTAAGGTTATTTTTGACTGAAAGTCCACAGCTAAGTTTGATCACATCTGGACAGCAGCTGACAAAGAAACCCATGGGCAGACTCTAATATTCTCCTCAGAAGAACACTGAATCCTTGCATGGAGCACTGTCTTTGGCATATGCATCAGCCTAGCATTTGTGTTAGAGCTAGTGGAGGTTTAGAGACAAAGGGAAACTAGAGACAAAGTTGTAGCAGGGCTGCAATGTGCTCTCCCCTGTTAAGTCAGAGCTGATGCTACAACTGGAGAATTGCATCATATTTATCTAAACATATTTCTGAATGGAGAGGGTTTCCTCTCCTGTGGCCCAGGCTAGGCTTAGGTTACACAGTTAAGGTTAGGTTTCTTGAAGAAAAGAAGCAGCCCAGAGCTTCAGGGGGATGAGGTCTAGAAAGGCGTTGCCAAAGGGAATCGGGAGTTCCAAAAAAGAATTCTTTTGAGCAATTTTCAGTACAGATAAGGTCCATGTGGCCTTTTGTGACATTCAGCTAAGGTGTAGGATTTGGTATTAGGGCTTTGGTTACTGTTGTAAGAAAAAGTCCTGGAATGACACTTTGGGGGCATCTTTTGAAGATAAGTAAATACTAATGTGAAAATTCTTTTCTTAGGAATATTATTTTCGGTTGGAGTATTAGCCCTGTCCTATAGACCAAATAGGAGTTATTGCCTAAGGCTAAGGCTGAGAGAAAGACATTTCAGAACTACACTTGCAGCAGGACTGGGCATGGACTGCCAAAAGAAACTGAAATTCTCCCGTGAGGAACTTTTTGTCATGACTGGAGTGGCATGTTTTTTCCTGAGGTTCACCTTGCATTAGGTTCTGTGTTGAAAGAAACATTATTTGTTTGAATATGTAAGATGTTTCCATGCATACATTTTTACTAGCCTTAAATAACTTGCAGAGTAATGATGCATTCATGTGTTTGCATGGTACCATCAGCAAGGACTCCATGTGCTAACTACAAACTTGCACAGTAGGCATATATTCGCTTAGACTAAGTGCAAAAAGGGTGGAGGAGAAAATTACAAGGTCCTTTGAAAAGGAATGGACTTTGGTTTTCCATCTTTCAACATACAGCAGCAAAATCTTTCATCTTGTTATTATTATTTTGACAATGAAAAACCTACAGGTTCTTGTTTGGTATGATAGTGTTTTCTTGACCCTCTGTTGCATTATAGGCATGCTCAAACACCCACAAGTCTGCTCCAGAATATTCTGTTGAGATCTGTAACAACTAAAAAGCCTTAGAATCACCACTGGTGGTTAGAAGCAACTGAATGTGTTTTCAGTGACTTTCAAGGAAATAAATAATTTCTACATAATTATTCTACATAATTGTTTAATTGTATAATTTAATTTATGCTCATCATCACAATATCTATGTGTTTATGTGTGCTACATGTTACAGCAAAGCATCAAACCAACAACTTTAGGACTGTAAATCTAGCGCCCATGACATAGACTATATTTGAGAGAACATAAATGTAACTTTTTTGTTGCTTCTGGCTGCATGGATAATCTTCCATAAACAAATTGAGGATGACTGAACAATGTTAGCCTGAGCGTGTCTATTTAGGAGGTCTTTTGTAATAAAAACTGCCTTTCTCAGGGACAGGCTTATGCCTTAGGCTCTTCTCAGTAAGAACCAGAATCTAATTTTCATAACTTGAGGGAGCTCAGATTCTGGTTTTTAGTTTAGTTCATTAAAGGCAACAGAGACCAAACAGGTTAGCGCATTCATACGAAGACTTGATTGAGACCTATCTCACCTTCTTGTCGAGGTATAGGCAAATCAGTGTAAGTGAAATAAGGAGCCTCTCTAAAAGGCTCTGACATAAATAAGGATGCTTATGGCAGTAACGGTTATGGGAATAATCCTAACAGTATTGCACTGACAGCTCATATTTGCTTTGCTTCTTTGGACTAACTCCTTCTCATGAAGCTGACCCATTTTATGCCCATGTTGCTTACTGCTTCCTTGAGCATAGCATCCATTTATCAAGTCAGAATTCAGATCACTGTTTTGCATTCTGCATCAGGCATCACTTGGAACCCTCTTCCACCTTCCGCATGACAATCCTTACAGCCTTAAAGCAGTATTTTGAGTAAAGTATATGAGTTCATTACTTCTCAAGAAATGACTGTTGTTAATTTCCCCATTTACCCTCTTTTCACTATTATTTAAATACATATGGATATGTATAGAAAATATTTAACATCCTTATATTCAATACTGTTTATATTAAAATGAAAGCATAATGTATATGCACTGTGCTCCATGTACGATTTAAATGCTATAAAATTGCACATTATTACTGGACGTATCTTTAATGATTACAATGAAGATATTACAGAACAAGAAAATGTGATACTGCAGCATTCAGCTAGATGATATTGAAAAGTTCCTCGGATTGTTTGTTGATTACCTAGAGCATAAGACTGAGGCAAACGTAGGTAGCCAGTATATTTTATTGTTCTTCTTGCACAGGAATCCTGAGGATTCCAGTCTGTAAATCTATACATACCCAGCCATGTGGTAATCACAGAGGCAAGAGTATCACAATGGAGAGTCTAAATAGATGTTAACAGCTGGAAAAAGAATATCTATGTCATTTTCAAGTCCTTGTGTGCTTGGTATTAATGAGAAGTAGAGATATCTCCTGAGATAATGAAGTTTTTAAGGATAAATGTGAATTTTAGCAGATGCTATATTTCATATTTTATACGTTACAGAGAGTAACTTTCTATTTACATAGATGTGGAGGGAGGTGAGCAGGAGTATTAGCTGAGGGTAATTAAAGTTTAACAGATTTTGTTCACATGTCAAACTTATTCCCTGCTCAGTGCCCATTCTGGAACATCAAGCAGGTAAATTTAATACTCTGTTTTAACTTATTTGACTGTATGTATGTGTGTACACATGTGTGTAAGGGTTTGGACTGGCTTCCTATCTACCCTTTTTTTCTTTTTTTTTCCCCCCGAGGGCCACTAGTGTTGTGTAGTATTGTAATACCAGATTGATACAGAAAAACTATTTTGGGGCTGTGCTCATTGCACCCAGGGATCCAGCTGTCCAGGCCTAAGGCAATATCTGTACAAACGCTCTAAAGAAGCAATTTAATCACTACGTGGTATCACTGGAAACAGCCCAAAAGAGATTTACCCAGGTAGTGAGAATCGTCATGTTTATACTATATCAGGGCACAGGCTTGTCTGTGTATTTGCCCTACGGCAACAGGGCTATAATTAGAGCTGTAGCTGCCAGGTTAAAAGAGACGCTGTTACACTCAAACTCTTGTTATGGGCAAAAGAGAATATACCATATAAATGAAGCTAAGAATGTATTTTTATTCCAATTAATGTTTTAGTAGTCTAACAGTCTGAATTAGATAACAAATTGTCACGGCCCTCAGTGCATCAACAGGTTTTAATTGCTTTGACCTCCACCCATACCCATTGGTCCAGGAACTGCGGTTAAACTCCTTGCCTGAACTGTGCTGTAGGTATGTTTGTGCTCAGTTCTGTTCCTGGATTGTTTGGGCCTGTTGTTTTGTGTATCTCAGATCATCACTAGGCTGCAAATGGGTCTTCTAATTATCACCATCCCTACACTTTTCAGGGCTATGCATCCATCAGAATGGATGCTGCCCTTCTTCACACTGTTGTTCTTGGCTTGTTTTCTTGGGTGGAGCAGCCCCACTCTTGTTATTTCCTGGCTGTTCTATATCAGTCTTTTTCATAACAGACCTAAAATTATTTTAGACAAAATAAATTTCTAGTATCTAACCCTTTTCTCTGCTGTTATTATCACCCTTCTGATGTTATCCCAGATCCTAGAGGAGAGGACTGAGTGACTGGATGAGTGCTCAGCTTCTGGCTGGGGTCAGCCCACCACAGGCATAAAGGGAATGTCATGTACCCCAAGCACAATACATTGCTACTGTCCTAGTTTCACTGTGTGTCTTTAAAAATGTTTGTGGCTTTGTTTGTTAGTGGCTGATACCCGAGTACACTTTTCACTAGTCAGACCTGGTTCTACATCGGATTAGCCAGATACTTACTTGGTGAGAGCTATGAAGAAATTGAGACTTCCCTCCCATCCTAGAAAAAGCTTTGCATACTGGGAGGAAAGAAAGCACGAAATGAGATCCCTGGTTTTGTAGTGCTAATCAGCTTAATCCTTTACATATTCCCTATGGCTCTTTCTTAGAAGAAATCAATATCCACCTGCCCAATCTGACACCGGGATGTGACTGTGGCTTATATTGTGCAAAAAATAGTTCACAGACATTCTCCAACCCTCCTTCACTTCCGGTACACTTAAACAGGAGAAGCTAGGAAAGCCCTAGAAAAGCTCCTGAGTATTAGCTTTTGGTGGGAAAAGGTGGAAATTAGGTGGAAAAGACTTGCATAAGTATGCCCCCAGTCTTTTAGAAACCTGACAAGGTATGGTCTGTTATAGCGTAAGCAGCTGCTGAAGAGCCAAGGCACAGAGATGCACCGTACCTTCTATGACAGCAGTAAAAATGCACATTTTTACCGAAGCGTTGTCCATTCTGTTTCAGGTGAGGGTGGCTGAGTGCCCTGTGCTGCTCTCCCTCATCTGTGCCTCAAGCTACAGTAAAGAACAGGAGTCTGCTCTGAACCATTGTGAAAGCTCTGTTAACATGCTGATATGAACCCTTTCAACACTTGTACATTAAGTACATTACTAGGTTTTATAGGATGAAAATAAAGAGTAAGAAGAGCAAAAAATAACTGCTTTTAAGGAAGACTAGTCTACAACACTTCTTGACTGAGACATGTTTGAAATCAGTAGTTTAGCACAAACATCCAATATTCACTCACAGATGCTGCCACCTAGAGTCCAACATCATGACACTACGAAAACAAGGATAATAGAATTACTTCCAGGTAAAATTATTGTATCTGTATGGTTATTTTAAGAAGTAGAGGAAGGTGGAGGTATTGGTATTCAGGAGAGTATGTGGTAGGAAAAGGTCAAAGAGCAGACAAGCAAGCTGCAGGTAGTCTTAAACTTGAATTTTGTCTTCCTTACTACATCTGTAATGGAAAACAGCAGATCTTACACTGAAAGGTAGAATGGTGGAACTTAGAATGGGAAAGAAAGTTAGGGCTGCTGTCCTGTACCTTTATCAAATTACTTTAAAAACATATTTTTTTTCCAGTTCAATTTCAAATAATGGTCAGCAGACTAAGAGATGTTCTAGCTGAGCAGCTTTGCATTCAGTTTTGATGAAAAAGCCTGCCAGCTTTCAAGGAAGTCTTAAAGAAAGTATATTTAAGCTTCTCTCTCCACACCAGTAGAATATTGCAGAAGACAAAATATCCCCATGAGGTAGCCTAACTGGAAATCCAAGGCAGCCTGGAAAATGAGCTATCCTGCTATGCTTTAGAAATTGCAAACAGCAGCAACCCAGTTTCTCATCTAACCTGAAGCTGCTGGCAGCATTTGCTACAAGATGCCTAATTCAGTGCCTCGACTCTCACACTGTGTGTAATTTGTTTAGGAATGAGCTATGAACTTGGATCTCAATTTGCACAACAGGATTTGGTTTGATTAAATGTGTCCAGATGAATTTGTAATGGGATTATAGATTTCAATTAGCAGTAAGCAACAATCATTACAAGGTAATACTTTTTCAAGCATGTTTTAACACATTGGATTGGGGCAAGAAATAGGAATAAGATGGAAAAGTCTTCCATTACTTTCTCCCCTCTACAACATTGTTACTGCTTCTTCATGCCCAAGTACTGGGGTTTTTTCCAACTTAACTGTATCGTTCTTTCCTTTCTCTTTGCTGCCCTGTTGTCAAAGCAATGGCTTCTAGTTCCACTGAGCTCTAAACACGGACATGCTCCCAGTAACAGGCTGATCTGCACTCTTCTGCCTGCTAGTGAATGACCATGAATAGATCTTTACTATATTTGATTGCTGAGCCAGGAGTGTTAAGCCAATTGTTTCCATGCTGTTGGTAGGGGTACTGCTTGACTAAACTAGCCACCACTCCCTTACTTTGGCTTGTGTCTACGCTGCATGGTGGAGAGCAGGCTTGAGAAGACAATGTCCGTTCACTGAGCCCCATGATCCTCACAGCTGGTGGTAGCTGAAGAAGAGCCAACTCCCAATACTTCCTGCTCAATAGGTGATTAAGCCTCACTTACACCTACTCTGTCAGACTGCATCTAAAAGAGTCATTTTGCAGAACCACACACACTAGGATTCTCTCTTCTCCAGGAAGCTCTAGAGCTTTGGTTTGGCCCCTTAATTGAGGGTTTACAGCATGGGTTGTGGTCATCTCTTTTCTAATGAGTGGACTCAAATCTCTGTTGCCTGCAGTAGAGAGAGACTACCATCACAGAGACGTGTACCAAAGTACAACTTGCAACCATGCAGTTAAATGTTCTTTCCAACAAACAGAATGGCCTCATTCAAAATGGAAACACTCCCTGGCTCTACTGCTCTCCAGACCGTGTCCAGACCAGGAAGTCTGAGAAGCTGTTACCTGACATGAGCCAGAATCGTGCTAGAAAGAGTGTTAACAGTGCTGGACTTTGCTTGGGTCTGTCCCCTGGTCTTGAGTAGTTTTGTGTCCTCAGAGATCAGGAACTTAAGACAGTGGTGAAAGTAGGTATGTAATGGATTCTGAATAGGATGCTGGTCCTTTGGTAAGTAATGTCATTTGTTAACTGTGGTTTAAGTGCCCTGATTCCTCCTGTGAAAAAAAACAAATGCTGAATGGAGAAGGTGAGAATGAGGCAAAGCATCTTATTCTGCCTGTTTCCTTCTAGGGGCTTTGTAAATAACAATTACTGGTACAAATAATAATCACTTGTGACAGGCAAGAGAGTAAGCTTCTAATGTGTTTTACAGGTGTGCTGTCAGAAAATCCATTCAGTCCCATACAATATCCTCCAGGTGTTGCAAGAATTGGGACAAGGAGGGTAGGTGTTTAAAACTGTTAATAAACTGTCAACAATTTACCTGATACTTGCCTTGGGGGAACTGAGTAAGATGGGATGTCAGAGATAGCAGCTGTTCCTTTATCTTTCTCCATTCCTCCTAATCTCTTAAAAAATTAAGCTCCTTAAGAGTACTAAATGTAATAAATCATACAGGCTGATATATAAAAATACATATATATACTTATACTCCTGACAAAACTGGTATGACACTGCCATTTCAGTCACATCCCAGTTTGAGGGGTATATAAACCCTGACACAAACAGTTGTGTCTGCTCAGTTATGTCACTTACCTGAAGCACTGTTCTACTCACTGCCTGTTGGTGAGCAGCTAACTGTATAATGCACTTCCTTACAAAGTGTATAAATGCCCACAAGGAACTTTAAAGGACACGGCAAAGAGTCCTACTTTAGCAGACTCTTCATTCTAAATAATAGGCACCCCAGAGAACAGAGAGGAGACAAACTGAATAAAAAGAAGCTTGACTGGGCAATGATTAATGCACACATCTGGGCAGACTTATCTTTTCCCCTCATCTATCATTGTGGTGGTTTGTGGCATTTATTATTATATAGACATCTGGTCTGTTCACGGCATAATCAGTCGATGGATTGCACATGCTCATGTTCTATTCTATCCTACAGAACCAGTCTGCATCTGTTTGCACCATACTGGAATACTCCGTTTGCATACACTGCCAATACACTGGCACAAACAGTATGGAAATGACTCACAGGCAATGCACTAGTTATATTTTTGCCAAATGGGGCAATGGATTGGCAATTTTATTGCATCTGCCATAATGTTCAGGCCAGCTTTCTCTTCTGCAAAGGAAAGCAAACAGCCTTCTAGACCAGATGAATTTAAAATGAAATATGACAAATTCTGCCCATTCATTCATTCACATATTTCTGTTCACTAGTTACAGTATGTTCATCACTATTTTATTTATATCCTGTACAGTAAGGGAAGATCTGGTGCCTCTTTGCACCAGTGTTCTGGATAGCTATTACCAAACCATGGAACTGAGCAGACTACTAAGGTCAAACCCCTGTTCTACAAGAACAGCATAAAATATGCCGTTGCTTAGCCTGGACAGATCCCCTAGTCTCTTGCTAATCTTTCATTTGATGGAGTCCTACTCTGAGTGTGCATTTCATTCTTTGAAATGTACAGAAAAACATCAACTGAGGAAAGAAGGACAAGAGACAGTGAGACACATAGGTAACATTTCCAAAGCCTCACAACAGGTTCATATGAGGAATTATTAACTGTGGCAGGAGGGAACTAACTATATGCCAGAGACCTCTCTGATTACTTCAGCAAATGGGAGAATGAAAGGACAAAGGGCTGATGAGTTGCAGTGACGTAAGATTTACTCATCCTGAAAACCAGTCCATAGGGGAAATAAATTTTAAAGTTAATGGGTATGTTTCTGAAAAGCACCCACCTGTATGCTGTTTTCCAGGAACACAAAGCACATGTTAGAGGTACTTTAGATACAATTGTCAGGGGCCATAAGCAAAACAAGTTTTAGTTCAATATAGGGTTATTAGACCAGACAATATCACTGAAGGCATTTCCCTCAGAGGGTATTTTCCTTATGTCTGAAACTGAAACCTGACCTGCAGATCCTCCGTTCTGCCTAATGTCCTAACCTCCCTCTAGCCTTCTCTGCATCCTGCTGACCACTCATGGAAACCCTCCAAGAAAAGGATGTCAAAGACTCATAGATCAGAGGCAAGCTTGAGTGTCTGATATGTTGTTTGGCCAATAAGTTCAGAGCAACTCAAGCAACCAGCAGACTGATACAGAATGCCTTTAATGGCCTGTGTGATGCTTCCATTCAATTTAAGCTAAGCTGGCGGACTTAGCACTTACATACCATCAGGGAAAGATGAGAGGCAGTGGAGCCAATGGAACAGTTTTGAAAGGGACTACTCTTACACTCCCCTTCCTCTTCATCCTCTGGTCAGCCCCACCACCCCCCTAAACTCATATTTCCTAAGATTTTAATTTATATTGCAATACTGTTTATAACAGATGCTCTTGCATAGAGTTTATAACAGATGCTCCATATTCAATCTTTTTTTCCAGAGTTAAAACTAAGACACAGGGAAGTATAAGTATGATGGGGTTCATGCAGTGGTAGGATTAATATGTAAAATCCAAAAGGTAGCTGCCTAGGAAAATTAAATGCCAGCAGTCATGACCAGTGGTAAATTCTTTTCACAACAGGCAGACAAGCTTTAACGTTTTAAATTGAAGTACATCCAAGTTTTAGGTGAGGGGTGTGGGGGTCTTTGGGGAGTTTGGGTTTTTTGTTTGTTTGTTTGTTTGTTTAGAGAAAATAGAAGTTATGTCTAAGATTGCATACTGGAAGGAATATTCATTTCCCTTCATCTTACAGGATCAGAGAAGAGAGTATCAGGTCTGTGTTCCCAGTAACTCTTCTCTGCTTCCACTGTGCAACGCCAGGGCTGCTGTATTTCATGTGGCAGTATAATGAAGTTCTTTAGAAACTCAGATGGCCCATATTTATTTCAGTGCCTCATTTTTTAGTGCTGTTCCAGATAACGGTTTTGATGTATAATTCCCTGTGTGGTTAAAAGCTGTTGCTGTTCTCATATTTTTCACCAGCAGCTGAAATCTGCTAAACCAACAGCCACTGTGGCGTATTTGCCTGGATGCATGGCTGGGGTTTTTTAGTAGTGAGCCGTTGGAACTTACCCTTGATTCCATGAAGATGAAAGATGTCTGATTTTTAGTTAATAGGGTGAGGCAGAGAGCATTTGTCATGGGATTGGAATGCAATTTCAGCAGGATTGCAGGCATACAAAAGAAAACATTGCTGTGTTTTCATTGGGAAGATAATGATTAGGATATGTGAGTAAGGAGGTTTCATGGACGTACACTCCTCCTGCACCCTACCCTCAAGGAAAGGGCTTCACAGCCCACATGGCTAGAAAAGCAGAGGCAAATCCTACTCTGGCTTTACAGAGCCATTAGCTTCCCAGTAAGTCTACACCTAAGACTGTGCTTAATGTGAGCATGCATGTGCGTAGTTAAACTAACCACAAACAGGGCTGTCCTTATTAAACCATTTCAATTGCTCTTTACCTCATATGCCAGCTACTTGCAAAGGTTGCAGTATTTTAGCACAGATATTCTTCCTTCATATTCATCTTTGTTATGATTCTTTATTCAGTGGAGAACTGGAGAAGAGCAGATCAATGTTAGTACCTTTTGGGCTTGCCATAAGGGGAACTGAGATGATCAGCATAACATTACTGATAAGCACTCTGTAAAGAACTGAAATATATAAAAAAGGATGACCAACTTTCTGCTCTAGGCCAGCTGCACTCCTTCAACACTCACAGCTTTACTACTCCTGACTGCAGTACGAACAGGAAACAACTGGCACTTACATGCAGAGCATCTCTTATACATCTTGGGTAACTGTAGACTGCATGATCCAGATGAGTTCACTCTGTCTGGGAAGCATGGACAAAATACACTGTTGCAGGAATTACAAATTCTGCCTTTTGATCCAAAGGAACTTCTATGACAGAGCTCATATTTTAAAAGATTTAAGAAAATTTTCATCTGTTGTCTGGGGATGTAAATCTTTCCATCATTAAAGTATGATTTTGCCCAATGTCTGTGGTCTCAGATTTCCCTTTCTATTCCTTTTATACAATGTCAGTCCATTTGATTTGGCAGTCATACTACTCACTTCCAAAGTCATTCTACTATGGCTGGTTGGCCATGGAAAACATAAGAAAAATGAAAACAGCAAACCCAGAAAGGAATATGCTCACTACATCAGGGATCTTTCATTTTATATAAATAAACAATGCAATTTAGATTCATAGAATGTGAGAATCCAAGCTTTGACTCCAATGTGCAGATATTACTTCATGCAGGAAAGCAAACGTGTTTAGGTGGATGACTCTCTTGATTTCAGAATTAACTTATAAATTTATAAATGGTGTCAATTTTCCTCTATTTTTAAGCAGTCTTCTCTGTTGTGATTTTATTTTCAATAATACAGATGTTTGAGTTTCTGAAAGGTTTGGGGGTGAAAAGCTGTACTATCACTGTTGAGCTGCAGCTACACAAATTCCCTGGCATTTACATTACAGCTTTCTTCTGTGCAAAATCCACAAGTAAAATAGTGGAACTTATTTATAAACCATCCAGCCTGCTGTCGGTTGGGTGGTTATAAACCATGCCTTTGATTTCTTTGCACTATGCTTTCCAGTCTTTTAAAAGATTATTGCCTCAGCTACCTGTAAGCTGCATTCTTGTCATATAACCTACACATCTCATAGCCCACTGCAGAATAATCAGAGTTTTATAAAAGCATATTTAATCCACTGGCACACATATTTTGCTTCATTAGGTATTTCATACTTCATGCCATGAATTTTTTTACTATATGGAAGAAGAGTGCCTGCCTTAAAAAATGTTTGGGTCCCTGAATTCATTAAACTTTGTTACAAGGAAATGAAAAAAGTTTTAAATAAGTCCCAGCTGATATCTGAAATTTCAAAGCAGCAGCAAACAGATCTGGATTTGTTATAGGGCATTTGAATTGAAATATCAGACTTTGCCTCTACAATTAGGCTTCTGTGAAATCCACTTCACTTTTTCTTCCATTTTTTTTAATTCCATTCCCTAAGAGTTCTGCCACAAGATGGTTATTGCCTCCTCATATATTTCCTTTTCCTAGAGGAAAAGTTGCTACCAACACTACAGGGAATCTTGTGCTTTCTTGACAAGCTTTTCCTATTACTACATGGTGAGACAGCTGAGGATAAAGACTAGAATAGAATAGAAAAAAGAAACAGGGAGGACCTTGCTCCCTCTCTCCACCCAAGATGGCCTATTCCAGATTTGACTTGTGTCAGACAACTGTAAAATGAGATGCAAAAAGGAAGATCTGAGGAATTACAGGCTAGTCAACTTCACCTTAATCCCTGGGTAGGTGGTGAAGCAACTAATCCCGGAAAACAATTCCAAACACATGAAGGACACAAAGGCGTTCAGGAGCCGTCGGCACAGATTTACAAAGGTGATATCATGCTTAACTAACCTGGTAACCTTCTAGAATGAAGTGACTGGCTTGGTGGACAAGGAGAGAGCAGTGGGTCTTGCTTATCGTTACTTAAGTCTCCCATAACATCCTTATAGACAAACTGATGAATTACAGATTAGATAAGTAGACAGTGAGGTGGACTGGACACTGGCTGAACACCTAGATCCAAAGGGTTGTGATCAGAGCACAAACTGCAGTTGGAAGCACATCGCTAGTGGTGCACCCTAGGGGTTGATACTGGGGCCAGTACTGTTCAACACCTTCATTAATGACATGGATGATGGGACAGAGTGCATTGCAGCAAGTTTGCAAATGACACAAAAATGGGAGGAGTGGCTGCTACACCAGATGGGTGTGCTGCCACGCAGAGGGACCTTGACAGGCTGGAAAACGGGTCTGAGAAGAGTGTCAGGAAGACAGCTGGAAAACACCTCTGCAAAGAAGGATTTTGGAGTGCTGGTGGACAACAAATTGCACATGAGCCAGCACCCTCACGGCAAAAAAGGCCAAGCATTCTTGACTGCATTAGGAAGAGTGCTACCAACAGGCTGATGGATGTCCCCTCTACACAACCTTGGTGAGGCCCCACCTGAATTCCTGTGTCCAGTTCTGGGCTCCCCAGTACAAAAGATATGGACCTATTGGAGTGAGTCAAGTGAAGAGCCATGAAGATGACGAAGAGACTGGACCACCTGATATATGAGGAGATACTTGAAGAGCTGAGGTTGTTCAGCCTGGAGATGGCTCAAAGAGGATCTAATCAATGTATACCTGAAGGGAGGGAATAAAGAAGCAGAAGCCAGGCTCTGCTTAGTGGTGCCCACTGACAAGATAAACTGGAATACAAGGGATTCCATTTAAACAGAAGAAAAATCTTTTTACTCTGAGAATGGTCAAACTAGAAGATCTCAAGAGATCTCTTCCAACCTCAATCATTCTGTGATTCTGTGAAGACACCTGCCACTGAGATGTAGGAAGCTGTCTTTAAAAAGCAGTCTCGAGTTTCTCAGCTGCTTCTGGTTTTAGAGTCCAGAACTACGAATTGCATGAAATCTGGCATCTTACTTAGACCTTAATTGCATGAGTTTAAATTTTTATTCTTGGAAGAATATCAACCTCCATAGCTCCAACCTCCATAGTTTCTGAGAAAACTTGAGTGAACCAAGACAACTGTAAATCAAGAAGGCAAATGAATAATACACCAAAAAAATTCCTTTAATAAAAAAGAGGAAAATATAGGTAGAAAGCTAAAGCTTATAATTTTGGGGCTAAGCTCAGGTTTTGCTGAACAGTAGGGGCCACTATTGGTCACCTACTTGCCAAGAAAGTTAACTGCCAAGTCTCAGTTTGTGGCTCCTGTTTGCAGCGCTGCAGGTCACCGCACTCCTGAAATGCCAGTTAAATAGCAAGCAGAAGCCAGGCACAGGCATCTCCCACTCTTGTGCGAGACCTCCCCTCAGGAGGTTCCTTCCTGTAAAGCTAAACGTGCCCTCAATGTGCCTCCTGGCCGCAGCTCACTTAGTTCATGAACACCATTACCACCACATGCTCCTTCTGCCCATGCTGACCTCACAGCAAACTCAAGTAAAATAACAAGGAATTTCAAAGGAACAGAGATATCAGTTCAAAATAAACAGACACTTCTCAGTTTTACCTCATGTGATAGTCTCAGCGAGTGCTGCATTATCAAACGCAACACATATTTTGTTTTTCCAGAATGCATTTAAGCTGTGCTAAGCAGCTTTGTTATGGATTCTCATGGCTGAGTAATGGACAAACTTAAACGATCTCCTGTGATACTGCTTTGGAGGCAATACCAAAAGACCCATAGAAACATCTACCATCTGTAAGCTAAATCTGAGCACTCAGTGCAGCTTTGATAAAAAGCCTGAGAGCTTGTTAGCACATTCTCAGCTGTGCACACTCCAATTACAAAAAGGAAGATTAATATCAACTTCAGTCACCTGAAAGTTAGTTGACTACTTCAAGTGAGTAACCTTAAGCCCTATATGTATCAAGGGAATGAATGAGGCACCTCCAGAGGGTAATTCATCTCATCCTAAATCTGGTGCTTTAGACAAGATGAATCTCTCCCTGCAGACACTTGATTCATCTCACTGACTACAGAGCTCAGAGTTTCAACTTAGAAAACTTCCAAGATTATAAGTCAGGTAAAGTAGGTAACAGACAGCCTACACTGTAGCTACCTACTGTAGCTTATACATAAGATAAAGGTTGCATAAAACATCTATTATCTGAACTCTGTTATCAGACATCTACATAGACATTTTCATTGGGAATATGTATCGAGAAATTAGTCGAAAAGCAGATTCCATAATGACAGGCAGGTTCTGGGTGCAAATCTTTCAGAATCCAGCACAGTTATTATACAGCCAGTAGTTACTAGTATCTGGAGACATTATATAGTGCTATATAATACCTATGAGCCTTCAGTAAAAAAACACAGTTTTGCAGATGGACTTTTCAAATATCCTGTCTCAGACACTGCAACATGAGCAAACATAAATTTCCAAGGAAAGGAGCTGTTGACAAGGCTGCAGTAGTTAGAAAAACTAAACAAAGCACAAACTCTAAATTCAAAGCACCCATTTTATTTGTGGTTTTACTATTTAAAATGTTTTCTTCATTTTAGTATCATCATGCTTGAAATTCTGCAATTACAAGATAAGACAAGGTATTTCTCCCATTTTCTTATACAGCAGATGCCAAAAGTACTGATACCATATGTATGTGTGATGAGAGAGGGAATAAGCACATAACAAAACAAAAGAGCACAGAGGTATTATGGAAATAGTTAGGGAGTTGGCTCATGAATACCTCAGACTGGAGTCGTTAACTTCTCATGTTAAATCAACTGGTGTTACCCTTTCTATTAAAAGGTTGACCTCCCCCACAGTTGTTTTGTCACTGTTCACTGGCAGGAATTGGAAATTTGACTACTGATCGCAACAATTTGGGGCCATCTTAGGAAATGTTTTTTCTTGTCCCCACATATAAAATGGAGATAATGGCTGGGGTTTCTTGAAGTTAAGAAAGCTGCAGGGTAATTCAGTTGCCCAAGTGCAGACATCTAGTGCACATACAATGTTTTCAGCTCTTCAAACATCTGCAGAGGGTTGGTAAACATGACGCAACGCTTGAGGAAGACATGGCTTCTACAGTGGCAGCGAGAGAGCAGAGGTAATATCCCACAGAGCCTAAATGATCTACATATATGCAATTGAATCCTTCCAAAAGGTAGGTGCCAACAAGCATGCTGCTTCCTTAAGCTCTCATTACAACCAGAAAAGATCTAATCAGCACAATCAAAGGAGCCTAACAAGCACTATCTCACTGAGTGGATATTGACAGCTTGATTTAGTTGCCCATCTATAGACACCTAGTATTATCTCAGATGTCATGAGGTGTTTAAGACTAATGGCTGCCAAACATGACACAGGACTTGAGGAAGACCATTATCCTTCTGGAATGATGGCTGGAGGCCAGCAGTGTAGGTCTTTAGCATCATAAATAGCACTAAATATCTGCAACCACACCTCAAAGCTGGTCACCTGAAGCTTGCTCTGGGCTCCACTGACTGTGTTGACTAGACGCTCATTTTAATTACCTAAGCATAAGAACCTAATACTATTTGAGATGTTTAAAGGTCTTCCATGTGACTTCCAGAAAAACTAAGGTCTCCCTTAGGCCTTTTGTCATACTTACCAGATACACGCAAATATTCTGGATACTTTATAGCATCTCAAAAGTCTCCTCTTCCCCTTACTTAGGTAACTGAATCAAGCCCTAGATCTCCATTGACTACAGAGGTACCTCTGTAGGTACATCTAGTATGCCTACAGGTACCTACAAAGATGACAAATTTAGGTATGTTAATCTCACACGTTCAAGATTCCTTATCTAATACTTAAAATTAACTAACTCAAAGGCTGTTAGAAGAGGAGAAAAAAAAGCATGAAGTGCTCAGGGTATTTCAGTTGAGGGCATTATTCAACAATGTTGAATTGTTGAATAACAACTATGTTGTTACTAGTAAGAAGAGTAAAATTTGTACTAGTGTTATGGGAGCCAATGTTATGCACAGAGCTTCAGTTGCACATCGATGTAATTTTTGCTCTTCCTTAGACAACAGCACATTCCTCCATTTCTAAAAATGAGTAACATTGTTTTGTCACTTTGCACTGTCACAGCTATTAGGTACTCTTTTCCCAAACAGAGCTTCTATTTTATTATGTGATATATATAGCCAACAAAAGGACAACCCTCTGTCCTAGGAACTTGCAACCTAATAATAAGACAGGAAATAGCAGATGGAGACTGGTTGGCACATAGAGGAAGCACAGTAAAACCACAACACAGCTTCATGACATCAAGTGCGTAATGGCAATCTAACTGTTAAGTTCTATAAGAAAACATAATTTCTGTAAGTTCTTAGTTCCTAAACTGATCTAAAAGCTTTTTCCTTATCTTAAAGAAAATTTTTAAAAAACCTACTTCAGAAACAAAGACACAGAATTAAACAGGTTTTTTGAAAAGAATTTTAGATTGTACCTAGATTGTACCAGAAAACCCACTACTCTTGACATGATTTCCCACTCCAGAATAAAGGGATAAGTAAGATGAGTTCATGAATTCTAAGTTGTTTTTTCCCTTCTTTTTTTTTCTTTGGGGGGGGGGGAGGGGTGGGGGTGTAAGGCTTTTAATCTTCCTACCACTCTCCACCAGTAGTTTCCTCTGTGCTCTTTCATTAGACTGACACTATATTAAAAGCAAGTGACTTCTGTAAGGAAAGAGTTAACCATGTAATATCCAAAATACCAAAAGGATGGGACATGTGGAGAAAACAGAAGAGGAAATCTCTACAAATTAATTTTCTGAGATAGGAATTTTATAACACTCTTGAAAAAAGGCAGTGCAAGAATAAATATATTGTGCAGAGGACCAAAATATAAGGGTTATTTTCCTACCTAAATATCTGATCTTTATCTTCAGTGGTTATCATTTGAGCACTTAGGAAGAATTTTTTTCTCAAATCTAATATTTGCAGATGCAAATTTAGCAGGTTTGGATTTTTTTTTCTTTTTTTTTTTTTTTTTTTGCTGTGTTTGTTTCTGATAGAAGGATGAATTTGCTTCTCAGAATGCATTGGCATTTCATAAAGATCCACCTGAAAGATACTGGAGGATTTTTATCCTAGTGCATCTGTGTTGTTTGCAGTGCATGCAACATGAAGGCACCCTCTAAAAAAATGACACAGAATGCAATGGATTCATGTGTTCAGCTAAAATAGAACACAGTTGTTCTGCTCAAGCATGCCTGTAATTTCAAAGGCTTGGTGCAGGAACGAGTTGAAACAAAAAACCCCATACAAATTTCACGTTAACCCTTTGAATGCTTTCTCCACAAATACTTTTACTTCTTTGAGTCTGTTTAATTAGTTTTCTGAAAAGACATTAAAATGAACTTTTTCAAATAATTTTGTTGTTCAGTTCATAGAAGAAAAACCAAAGTGTAGGATTGTTTATTTAACTTACAAATGTAAATAAATTTTGATAAGAGCAATCAGGAGATGTATTAGCGAATAGTATGCAAGAACTCAACCAGAAGCATTTGGGCTACTGCAACTTGGCAACTTACCACACATGAGCTGAGATGTGATGATTGACCACTGCAAGCTCCTAGCCTGTACCAGTTGCAACATAAGATAAAGTTGCTCCAACCCGACTTTACTTTCAGTTGGAGAAGGTTGGACCACATTTATCCCCAGATATGACCATGCTTTTTGACTGTGTCTCCACTCACAAAATCTGATTTAAATATAGCATGAAGCTGTGTAACTTATTAATATCATTAGATACTAGGGAATTCAGAGTCACAATACATCAAATAATCGGATCAGATCTTGAAATGTGTTGATCACCTTCCATTCCCTTTACTCACATTTACAAAATGATCAGAATCGTGAGAGCTCTGAATCATTTGTGATTCATTTTTCCTACAAAACCACTTAACTGTGCATAAGACCACATGTAAGAGAGAGACCTCCAACAGAGCTCCAGACCCTGGATATTTTAGACAACCAAGTCTTATAATTCTCCCTTAGAAAATTCCAATTGAAAACCAGTTAAGTTTTTCGCCTCATAACTCACAACTTGAGGTAGTGCCAGAACCTCATTATTCTGGGGTTTTGCACCAATTTAACTTAATTACAGCTTTTCCCTATATATCACTTGTTTACCTTCTGAGTAAAGGCTGAATCATATTTCAGCTTTTTTTAAATCAGACAAGGCAGACCCTACCTGTAAAACAGACCCTGTATTCCCCTGTCCTCATAAATTGTACCTACAGACCTTACAGGGTTTTTTTTCTTTTTAACTTGGACACCTAGAATTGTACCTGATTCTGACAACCAGTGTCTTTCACTGCAGCATTAACAATCCCATCTTTATCAGCAATATCTTACCCCAAGCACCCTCGCATCATACTGATCCTTTTCACAAATATTACACGTTTTTAGGCCACACTGATTCTGTGATGACTAATTCAACTAAAGCACTACAGTGACACAAACACTAATGCTCATTAATTAATTCCATGTGGAAATTAGATTATTTCTAATCATCTAGATAGACTGACTCCAGAGAGGAGAGAGCATGAGGGAACAACCCAATTACTATTCGTACTTTGAAATGAGAAACATAATGTGGTCACTTGTGAAGTGATATGAGAGAAGGCAAACCAGTGATCCAAAGTCTCTATTCTCATTCAGGGCTGAAAGCAGCCCAAGGAGAACGAGAGAGAAAGAGAACATGCAGTAAAAGCCTGCTACCTTGTAAAGTGATGGAAACCACATGGTTCAAAGGGGCAATTTCAGAGGTCAAGAGGTGGCAGAGAGGCAGGCAGGCTTGAAACCTGGTTCCTTCCTTCCCATTAAAACTCCCTCCCTCATGTGAAATACAGAATGCTATACTTGAATGAAGTACTCTTCCATTTTATGGCAATGGACTTTCAGCACCTTTAATACTTGAAGTCACACTGCCCTGAGCGGGCACATCTGCTGATGCTTCAGTGCCTGTCAAGAATATGCAAAACCTCAGTTCATTGCTGCTTTATGATGGGATCAACGACACCTCAACTGCAACGTAAGCCCAATACAGAGGAAGCATTACAAAAAGTCATTTGTAAATATATCATTGTGAAAAAAGTATTCTGGGGATAAAAATATCTCTTTTTCTTTCTATTTGCAGGTTTGTTAATATTGCATTTTGAAATTATATTAAAAATAAATCTGTACTTCCCTTCTACCTTTAGGTGCTTTTATTTTATTTTTTGCTTGGCATTGGGTTTTGAGAATTTCTGCTGACAGACCCCTTAAAAGTTTCCCTGTTGCCTTTGATACTACAAACACTTGTTTATTTATGCAACAGCATATATTTTATATTGTTTGTAATACTTCACAAGTGCTTCTGGTTTACTATGAATAAAAATTTTATATACTACTTTAATGCTCTGTCCCATGACAGCTCAGTATATCAGAGCAAGATATACTTGATGTTTGCAGTATCTCACTAGGACATGCTACGCTATTACTGACAAATTGGTCTTCTATTTAGCATTAATCAAAGCATTCAGTTGAATGGCAAAATATGGGTATTTACACTGCCTTTTGTTCTGTTCAATTTGTTCTACATATACAGCAGTACACTTGATTTTTAACTGGGCATATGGCTGAAACCTGCAGAAATACGTCTCTCCTCCCCTAAATATTCTGTATTATGTTTGAAGATCAGGTGAAACAAATGGTTACTCTAAATTCTGTATATTATGCATAGCCATTCCTCAAAAGAGTTCAAAGGGGGTTTTGTCAAACACAATGTGGGAATTTGCTCATTTCAACTCTTCAGTACATTTAGTCTTCTAATCCAAATAGAGGAAACAACCTTGCCAAACAAGGATATAAACTGGACTTAACAACTGGAAGCCGAGAAAATTTCATTAGCTCTACGCATATACTAACAAAAGGAAAAGAGTTACTTAAAACAGTAAAGAAAAACCAGTATCTGTATGAATATAATTTTCTGAATACCTCTGAACCACATGCATAAAGTGTATGATAAAGGCAGCTGCTGATGCATTTAGTGTTCAGTTTTACTTGTGAGATTTTCCACATGCATGTGCTGTTTCATGCCCTGTACAGCTATAAATATTTCACTCAGGGAAGGCTTTATTATTGATATGAACATTCACTGTAAAGGAAGGACCAAATGAATACCAAATTTCTCCTATCTACGGTTCTGTAAGTAATCACACTAATTAATTGAAAGTATGGTGATTCATAACTAAACCAATTATGTAGAAAAGGCTGCCTGAGGTTGAACTAAGCACCCTCTCGTTAGCATAAAGCACAGCCACTGTGCAAAAGGACAGGAAAAGAGTATGGTGAAAAGCAAAACATTATGTTATTTATAACTGCATTAAACAGGGAATGTGAAAATTAAAAAAGCCAAAGCTACCCATGGCGCGTACAGCCAGGGTGAAAACTCTGTCCTTCCAGCATACATCCAGTAGTCATTTCAAAAAAACTTGTGCTTTATCTTGCCAGCTCTCTCTGATAAAGGAAGACCTTGTTAGACCCCTCTTCCTTCTTCAGAATAATCCCTCTGAATCACCACATCAAAATTGTTACCTAAATTTTATATACCAGCACAATAAAAACCAAACAAGACATGAAGTAACATTTTCAATTGCTAAAATCAAAGTAAGCACATTAATGAGAGAAACCTGATAGCTAAACCTTTTAAATTCACAAGCTCAGCTATTTAGCGGGAAAAGTGATGAAGATAATACCATGACACACACACAATGAAAGAACCATTTAATAAAACTCTAATTTATACTCCATTTCATCCAGTTTACAAACTATTTCCAGACATTCTGTTGGACAATTATTTACTCATTTCCACTTGCATCATTTCTACTTTTTCATCATTACAGTGGCTACACTGCAATTTCCTGTCTTTGCAGGTACCTTAACAAAATGACCCATATCAAAACATGCAGTCTGCACACAGTCCAGTCCACCAAATAATCATATCTTTATGCTTTATTCCTGTTAATATCAGGTCAGTTACATTCCCAGATGAACAAGGTATGGCACTGCTCTTTCTGAGGGAAAGGAAAATATACTAAGCGTATTAAAATTTCTCTAATTCATTTTTTATGCCAAGTAAAAAGTTTTCTGATAAACCACACTTCTTAGGAACTTTGTTCTCTCTTTTGCATTCCTTGTGCTTTCTATGCATATCCTATATACTGCTAAAAATATTTTATGTGGTCAAAAAAACCCCCACCTACTATGCTATCAGTTTAATTTGTTTATACATTACATTTAATATATCCTTTGCATAGTAATTTAACATGTTGTATTGTCCTGTCATCCTGTGGATTTTCCCTTATCAATAGATTAATTTCCTAATCTATCTTGAGATGAACAGGAGCTACATCAAGTGACAGAGAAGTCATTTAAGATATTATCCCTAGCTATTCAGGTTTCAGTAGCATTAATAACAATATTTTTTTGTGACAGGTTTAATATGGGAGGCCTGACTACACATTTACATTCTCCTATTTCCTAAAAAAAATGCTAACAATTTCAGACAAGATCATCAATGTTTGAAGAGTCTGCTCTGCAGTAAAGGAGCGTGCACCAGGGACATTTTTGCTGGATCACTAATTACTTCAAACAGGCATTGCATCAACACCTTCTTTCAATTATTTTTTTATTAATTAATCTCTTTTTCAGGATAATTGCTATCGAACAACAGACAGATACTATAAAATATGCAACCAAATTGTCTGTTTACACAAAGATCACAATGGAAAATAGAAAACTGCAGATTTTTCAGAGCTCTTGCCTTCTTCCAGGAAGACTTCTGGAGTTGAAAACTGAGTTCTTAAAAAACTAAATGACATTCCTATTTGTCCTTAGAAGCCAATGCTCCAGAGTATGGAAATATACTTCCCTGGAGTCTTTGGACATGGAATTCTGAAACAGAGCTAGGTGTTTCTACACAAATAATAATATATGTTTGCGTACTTGAGTGTCATGTTTGTCTCCTGCTCTAAATGTTGTGATGACTGTATGAACCTTTACTGGTCTTTTAGCTAGAAGACAATATCTTCAGCTGACTGGAATGGGGACCTATTAGTTATAACTTTCTGTAACACTTGGCAGCCAGTTGTGAGTCAGTCCAGTTCTTCAAGTTTTGCTCTTTTGGTGGTTAATGCACTGCATCAGCAACTAGGAGCAACAACAGAATTGAAAACCTGTTCCTTTAACTCACACTCATTCATTGGACTGGTAGAAATTCCAAGCTCCCTGAGGACAGAGTTCAGAACAGAGCATATGAACAAACATGAATATTACAATATGAACTTTTATAATGTATTTTATGCCATACAGACAGCATTGCTTCATTTTGACAGGATTAATAACCTCACCATTTGCTCTTATTGGCCTCAATTAAGGCAAGGTAACTGACACTCCCAAAGTGAATCAATGCAATATTGTATATGGCATTCATAAGAAATTATTTGCTTTGTTTTGTGTCAATGAAATATGGCCATCAATCCATATTATAATTGTTATGTAAAGGTTTAAATAAACCTTTGCTATCATTAAAGCTACAAAACCATCCACAATTAATTTATATACCTGCAACAATGAAAGAAAACCATTTCGGTTACTGTGGTAAACTTTGGAATACTGTAGTAAAATAAATGGCATCAACTTTATTTTTAAGCAACATACGTATTGCATAAAATAGATGCTAATGATGTTAGGGTTCAGTTAACTGCAAGAGGTTTGTGCCTCTATAGTAAAATGAATCAGTTGCTGTATTTTTAACAGAAGATTTAATTTATAAACTGTCGAAAGAAACCAATTTCTACATAAAGAAAACCTGAATTGTACCTGAATAACAATTAGGCACAAAAAATATTAATCCACATGTTGTGAACGTGTACCTACCTTCTTATAAAATCTTTTTGCAGGTTATTTGTGCTGAGAAACTAGGGGCAGGATTTGTTTAGCTTAGGCATCTGAAGTTAGCTGCTGAGGTCTAGCCTTGGAGCCTTCATAGACAGTGGGACAGGCTCCTCAAATTGTAATTCAACTCTTCCTAAACATACTTATCCCACTATAAACATGCTGTTATAATTTACTATGCCAGTATCTCGCAAAGTGTTTGCTCACACTATTTAAACTGCACCCAGCACGATACAAACTATGCCAGAGACATTTTCCTGTAACTTTTGGAAGGCAGAGAAAAAAATGTCAGTGAAAACAGTGGCTATGCAGGATCTGTATCCACAGAGGGAATTTTGCCAACAAGAAATAGGGAAGGACAATGACACAGCCTCAGCAGTGTGGACAGCTTTCCTGGCATGGGGCAGCTGACAGTCTCTTGCTGCTATTTCAGGTAGGATGTGTTGGGCTTTGATGGCTGGTGCTTCCCTGCAGGCCCTGGGGCAGTTGCGCTCCCCTGTGCAGCACTCTGTCATTACCACAGACAAGTTTGGATCCATGGGCCGAGGCCAATTGTATGAGTTTTAACAAGGCCAAGTGCTGGGTCCTGCACTTGGGTCACAAAAACCCCATGCAATGCTACAGGCTTGGGCAAGAGTGGCTGGAGAGCTGCCTGGTGGAAAAGGACCTGGGGGTGTTGGTTGACAGGCGCCTGAACATGAGCCAGCATGCCCAGGTGGGCAAGAAGGCCAAAAGCATCCTGGCTTTTATCGGGGATAGTGTGGCCAGCAGGAGCAGGGCAGTGATTGTGCCTTCTGCCCCTGTACTCAGCACTGGTGAGGCTGCACCTCTCGTACTGTGTTCAGTTTTGGGTCCCTCACTACAAGAAGGACATCGAGGTGCTGGAGCATTTCCAGAGAAGGGCAACAAAACTGGTGAAGGGTCTGGAGAGCAAGCCTTCTGAGGAGTGGCTGAGGGAACTGGGGTTGTTTAGTCTGGAGAAGAGGAGGCTGACGGGAGACCTTATTGCTCTCTACAACTACCTGAAAGGAGGTTGTAGCAAGGTGGGTGTTGGTCTTTTCTCCCAGGTTACTAGCGATAGGATGAGAGGAAATGGTGTCAAGCTGCATCACTGGAGGTTTAGATTGGCTGTTAGGAAAAATTTCTTTATTGAAAGAGTGGTCAGGCACTGGAACAGGCTGCCCAGAGAGGTGTTGGAGTCACCATCCCTGGAGGTGTTCAAAAAACGTGTAGATGTGGCACTTCAGGGAATGGTTTAGGAGGCATGATGGTGTTGGGTTGATGGTTGGACTTGATGAACCTGGAGGTCTCTTCCAACCTTAATGATTCTATGATTTGAAGCCAACTTCATCGAACAGCTGAAAACATCGTTAAAACTGTGTGGCTGACCTCTGCTCTGACAGCTAAATAAATTCAGCCCACCCCTCACTGCATGATAGCAGTGCCTTTAAGTACCACACTTCTAGTCTAAATTTCATTTCGGTTTTCAGTAACGTCAGTTTCTAATGTTGCTCATGTTTCCACAAATACGCTGAAAACTCAGCTTAAATTTCAGACCAAGCTTTAGCCCCTGCCCTGAAGCAGACAGCGTGGCGGCAGCAGGCGAGGCACGCTGCCCAGGCCTGCACTGGCAGGATGCGTCCCGCCTGCATCCCTGTCAGCCATGATGGCTTCGTGCCAGGCCTCGCTGCTCACAACACGGTGGGCCTTCTCTCGCGGCTGCCTCCACCGTGCTCCAGCTGCTGGGGTAAGGCCCGCGAGGGGAAACCGCTTTTTTCCTTTTTCCTTCGTTTTTGGTTTGGTTTGGTTTTTTTTTTTTCAAATGATCGGGGCAAGCGCCGGGGCGGCTCCCTCCCGGCAGGCGGCGCTGTGGGCGGCGGCCGCGGCGAGGAGGCCTGTCCCCGCTCGCTGCCCGTAGCAGGCCCGGCGGGGGCTGACGTGTCGCGGCGGGGCGGCGATGGCGGCCGCCTGGGAGGAGATCCGGCGCCTGGCCGCCGATTTCCAGCGGGCGCAGTTTGCCGAGGTGGCCCACAGGTGAGCAGCGGGGAGGCGCCGGTAACCGCCGCGGCCCGTGGGGCCCGCCGTCTGCCGCTGCGGGCCGCCTGTCCGCGACCCCTCCCTTCCCATCCGCGAGGCGGCCCTCTCTCCCCCACTCCGCCCCGGTCCTGACAGACAGACAGACAGGCAGGCAGGCAGCGGGGTGCGGGTGGGGCTCAGCCCGGCATTGCCCCTCCGCCGCCCCGCGTGTCAGTGCCTGCGGGCGCCGAAGGGGCGTCGGGGGCCCCAGGGGGCACGTGCAGGGCCGCGAAGTTGCCCCGGCGTGCGATCGCCGTTGGGCTCGAGCTGCCGAACGTCGTCACGGCTCCAGTGCTCTGTTCCTGCCTTATGTGGTGTTGAGTAGTTGAGCTGTTGCCCAAAACTTGTTTGTAATAAAGAAAAAAAAAAATCCCCAAGGAGCAAAAAAAGCCTAAAACCAAAAGGACGGAAGGATCAAAGACACAAATTCTGTCAGCACAACCGTTCCCACTTTCACGGGCGGGTGCGTTCTTACAGCAAGAGGGGCTGGCAGCTGCTTGGGAGAAGAATAAAAGTTGTTTTAGAGAGGTGAACCACATAAGTGAAGCCATATGGATCATTTGCGGGGACGATAAGTAAGATACTGAAATCAGTTTTTTGTTTTAAAAAGTATTCACACAGAAAAGCAAAGTAATCGTCATTGTACTCCCTGTGATTAGCATTTTTGAAACATCGATATAAAGATGACTTTAGCAAGTGCTTACTTAGAGTAACTGATTATTCCTTATGCTGCTGATAGATTGTCAGAACGGAACTGTATAGAAATTGTCACTAAACTGATTGCGGAAAAGCAGTTGGAAGTAGTGCACACACTCGATGGAAAAGAGTATGTCACTCCAGCACAGATTAGTAGGGAGATCCGGGATGAGCTTCACGTTTGTGGTGGTAAGTGTAGCATTTGCTTTCTTCCTCTGGATTTGGAAGTTAATTTTGAACGCTACAGAAAGAATTTGAAAGTTTTCTCCAGTACCCTTAACCTTGCAAAAAAGTGAGCTTGCTTCCTATTGCATCATCTACACATTCATTCACCTACTATTGCTTTATTTTCATTTTATAGTAATAATATTATTTTTAAACTGTCATTGTCAGGTATTTTATTTTATCAGTATGAAGAACCATCTGCTTTGTAAGTTCTGACTTAAATATATAAGGAAGCAAATAGGCTTCAAACTGCTTTTTGTCAGCGGGTTTCATGAGAAGAGAGTGTATTGTACTTGTTATATTTAAGAGTGAAAATTAACTCCCTTATTATGTTCATACAGATAAGTCATTTTCTTATGATTACCACGAGTGTGCCTCAGTTTGTGTTATGACATGGTGTATCATATCAGTGTGACAGCTTGAATTAAATTTAAAGTTGCTGGGTTTTGTTAGTAGCAGCATGCAAAGGTAGAAAGTTTTGGTAATCTCTGGCTTGATACTCATGGACCAGTGGTCAAATTTAGATCAGCATCAAGGCAAAAACTAATTGGGAGGGAGATTGATTAGTGATTTTTACTTCTGGAATTTCTGTATTGGATTGTCAGCAAGGCGGTAGGGTAGAACATTATGGGATATCTAGCACTGACCACCTGTAGTCTCTGTGATTTGGCAATATATAAAGTTGAAGTTGGTTTACTTTTCCTACAAAAAAGCAATGAAGAAATACTTTGTACAAGATGGACTATGTTATATTCTAAATCTGTTCAGATGCTTTATATACTAAAAGTATATTTGTACTTTCTTTTGAAGGTCGAGTAAACATTGTTGACTTACAACAGGTAACTTTTTAGTAATAAAAACCTATGTACTTCTTTCTTTTCTTCACCATGTATATTGTAAATATGGAGTTCGTCAATTATACTCCAGCTAAATTATTTTTTTAAAAGAGAACAAACTTTATGAAGAGCTGGTAGCTCATGTCAGCGCACTGCAGATTAGTCAATCAATCCATTTAGTGCTTTATCGAAAGCTCCTGTCTGCTTAATGATAATCTAGGACCTCTGAAATCACCACTAAAATATAGAGATTTTCTTTATGAACTCTTCCTTTGTAAACTAAGGGGGGCATACAGAAAAGAAATATGTTTCCCATTTAAATTTAAAGCTTCAGGAGCATGCATAATTAACTTTGCATGCCTCTCTGGATCCCTCTTCCTTCATTAATCTCTTGTCTCCACTGATCTTTATCTGCCAGTAGTCTCTCTCTGTGACTAATTTTCCCTTCTGGCTTGAGTAAAATTACTTGGAATCAGAATACCTTTCTGACAGGCAATTTAGTACTTTCTGTTCATAACTTTCTGGAATTTTTTATTATATAGGTTTCTTTTAACCTTGTCACAGTTGCAAAGAGAGCTTTTTCCTCCTAAAGCATTGCTGCTTTATTCCAAATCACAGATGAACTGCGTATGTGCGCAGTAGTAGAGAAAAATAAGAGCAGCTTTACTCAAGACATAGAAATAAGTAAGTATAATGTCTCAGTGTTTGAGAAATAATTTCATTTTAAAGTTCTGATAAGATGTTTTGTTGGGATTTTTTTTTAGGTAATAAATGTGGACCTTCTGCACATTGAAAACAGAGCAAATGACATTGTTAAATCTGAAAAAACTATTCAGCTTGTACTGGGACAGCTTATAAATGAGTGAGTACTTTCAGGAGCAATATGTATAATTCACATCTCTGTTATTTTTTAAAATTCAGGCTAAAAGATGATCAGCCTTTGTTGCTTCTGAAGTGAAATACATTTTTCTTGACTGCTACTAGGGCTACTTGGTGGTGATCAGTGCTTCTTTTCCAAATGGCAAGCGAGGCCTGACTCAGCAGAGCACCCAGTGAATCCATGGAGCAAAGGCCTTACTGAAGGTCTCTGCCCAGTATCCTTCACTAGAGAGGCTTAATTTCTTACCCAGTGTCTTTGCGTACAGCAGCCAGATCTCATTTTGCTCTGTGGCTTTGCTGGCTGCCTCTGCTGTTGACAAACCCTCTCATTCTTTCCCACCTCTTGCTTTACCTCACAACCCTAAGATGTATAAGCAAGTTATTTCATGGCATTCGGCACACTAATAACCACTGAAGTAATACACTTCTGGGGTTGTCTCTATTATTGATTGTGCTGCAGGATTTATTCTTGGCAAAGAACGTGAAGTTCCTGGCTCTCTTGAAATAATTAAGACCTATCGTGCTCACTAAAGCTCTTTTCTAAGTCCCATTGACATATGATGTTTTTCTGTTCCTGCTTTTCGACAGTTTTATACAGCAGATAAATGGCCAATTTTAATACTAGCCACCTGGTTAACGCTTTTTTAAAAAAACAAAAACAAACACATTTTCGCTGAAGTTGTTCTCCTTTATTCATTGAAAATAACTTCTAGTTTATTTTTGCAAAGTTGTAAAAGGTAGAGGTATAGTGCCAGGTCAATTAATAATTCAGCATGTGGCTACCAGGTTGATCTTGAATTTCACACTTAATGTGTTGGGGGTTTTCCTCTTGTTTTTAAATAAGGAGTTACCTCGATCAATTAGCAGAAGAAATAAATGATAAACTACAGGAAACTGGCCAGGTGACAATATCGGAACTCTGCAAGACGTATGACCTTCCAGGAGACTTCCTGATACAGGTGATGCAAGCCACCAACCTAGCAAATGTAGAATTGATTGTGTTCGCCTTCTTTTGTTATCTTTGCCGTATCCATGGCTTTCATTTGGATGAGCTGCTTGTCATTCTAAGCAGGAAGGCATTAGATACATAAAGGCTGCAGTGTAACAGCTGTTCACAGATAGAGGTTGATGTTTGCGTTTTCACTACTGGGCAAAACTTCTTCAGAATCTTTATGACTGTTATGAAAATATTAGGATTAGTAATGTTAGAAAGAGGTTAGATTAGTGTAAGATCTGAAAATTTATGTTTGAAATTTTAAAGATGTAGGGGTAATTTCGTCAGTCTCATGAGCTACGCAGGAAGCAGAAATACAATGGTAGAGACCTTTCAGTTTATACACAAAAGATAAAATAAACATTCTTTTCTAGAAGCTGAAACTAGTCATTCAGAGTAGAAACAACAAACTGTTTACCTCTGTGTCTTTTGTGGTGTTTAAAAGGATTAGAGAGAATTCTCTCACCACTGTTGACTTTCAGTCAAGTTTGGATTTTGTTTGGAAGATACTTTTTTCAAAGGGTAATCCTGTGGCATGTGTTAGTTGAACAGTCATATTAGGTACCACATCCAACCTTGTTGACTCTCAATTTATGAGCAGATTTCCTCTAGTATTTGTCGCATGGTCAGCTTTTCTACAAAAACATTTCTAACATACAAAAGTTATTACATGGTTTCTCTTTGTTTCCTCAGCAGTATTTCCTGGGTTTAGTTCACTTTGCAAGGATGCACGCTTATAAACTCTTTGCACCTCTTTCTTCTGTGTTTATTGTTGCTAATTTTTATCTTGACTGTTTGAAAAAATGGATAGTGAATTCGTGCCCCACTTGTTCATACAAAGTTAATACAAAGTTAGATCTTAGTTTTCATTATGCATCTCCAAACCATACTTATTTCTTTTGCAAAGTTTTCTTTCATAATTAGATACACATATATCTGATAGAAGAGGGCATTGTTAGGAAAACTGAATTCCCTGAAGTTTGGAGTATGGGCCAAGTAAGACATATTCTCATTATACCTACATAATAATTTCCACTTGCAGTCCTCATTTCTGAATATTTTGTCTGTCTTAGCAAAACTAATTTACTGATCTGTTAAAACAGATTTTTTAATTAATTTTTGTTTAACATCATCAATATGCAATTTTAGCACTCATCCCAGTTTCTATTTACAGGCATTATCCAGGCGTTTGGGTAGAATTATTCGTGGACAACTAGACCAGGAAAACCGTGGGGTGATTTTTACAGAAGCCTTTGTGTCCCGGCATCGAGCACGCATTCGTGGTCTCTTCACTGCAATCACTCGGTAAATTGCAACACCTGTTATATGAGGACAAGGGGGAATGGGTACAAGTTGCTCTTGGGGAGATTCCAACTGGACACGAGAGGGAAATTTTTCACAGTGAGGACAGTCAGCCATTGGAATAATCTCCCCATGAAAGTGCTTGACTCCACGACATTGGACACTTTTAAGACTGAGCTGGACAGGGTGCTAGGCCGTCTTGTCTAGACTGTGCTCTTCCTAGAAAGGTTGGACTAGATGATCCCTGAGGTCCCTTCCAACCTGTGATTCTGTGATATTAAAATATTTTTACCATAGGTCTACGTGGACCAAATCCACTTGCAATTGCAAAAGAAAAGAAAATAAAGACCTACAGATAGATTTCTTTTAAGCGTAGTTCAGTTCCTGTTGTGAAATATTTAGTTGTATTAGACGCACTTTTTTGAAATGGGGACCTCTTTTTGAAAGGAGAACAAGGAAAGTATAACAATATACAATATGCTTAAGTTTTTTGGCTGAAGAAAATGTTATTCAGTAGTTCTTTCTTTTATGTGGAGAGTATCTATCTTCATTGTCATTGCACTGCTCCCCAGTCAATTATGTACCGATGCCTACCCACTACGTGTGATTATAGATAATTTTTTCTTATTAAATCAATAACCTTCTGTGTCGATTTATATGAAGAGAAAAACTTGGGAAAGCAAAAGTTTCCTTACAGTAATTATTGCAGCTTTGTTATAAGATATAACTTCATAGTAATTCAAAATTAAAACCTTGTAAGCTGTGTTAAACATCAGTGTAGCATCCTGGAGCTAAGATATTATGTAGTTTTGTCTGTCTGGAGTAACCTCTCTTATTTCCAGATTCTCCACATCAATTTCAGGTCATTAACTTATGTTGGTTTGTTTTTCTCTTTTTTCCAAGGCCTACATCTGTAAGTAACTTGATCAGTCGGTATGGATTTCAAGAACATTTACTTTACTGTGAGTTCTATTCAGACTGTTTTATATTTTTATTAGTTAATTTATAGATTCTTCATTACTAGAAGTATGCTTTCAAAGAAGCATTTTAGTATATAGCCTTAATTCTGGAATAAAGAGCAATATGTTTCTTCTGTTCAGTGTAAAAAGTGTTAAACCTTTTGTGCTATCCATAACTGAAGAGATGTTCTCTGTATCTAAAGCAATGAAAGCATATGTTGGCGAAATGCCTCTGGGGGAAGAATGATGCAAGAAGTACAGTACTCATTTTGTCATCTGCTTCGTTATTTGCCCATTGCTCCTGGCAGTTTTATCAGTGAAGCACACAAAAAGGGACAGATTTTATGTAGCCAAATGGCATTAACTGCTCTGGATTTTATTTATTGACTTTCCCCTGTGATAGCAGAGGCAGAGCTTTTGTTATGCTCTTAGTTAAATGTCTTTATATGCTAAGAGATAAAGCATATCCTTAAACAGTTTGCTTTTATTTTCTGCAAGTTCCTTTTTTAAATAGAAATGCATAAAGATTTTGTATCCAAATGCTGAAACTTTTAGGTGGTACATAATTGTTTCTCACTTCTAATGTCGCAGCTTTTCTTTGACTACCCCTTCCTGTCTGTCCAAAATGCTGCTTCAAGCATCATTAGTCTTGTATGCTGGCTGACCAAGTGCTACTGGTCTTTAAAATACTTTAATGGTTTTCCATCTGTTCTCATGAAAGTTAATACTTCTCATTTTTTTGATTGGGTCTTTCTGCCTTCAGGGCATTGCACACTTTAACTCAACTATAACTGCTTTCCTTCTTGTTCTTTGCAACAAGCTTATTCATTAAAAACTAAAATCTTAGCATTTAAATATGATCATATAAGCACTCTCATATAATCATTTATTTTTTTTTTTTTTGAATGTGCCATCCAGGTACTCATAGATTAAAGGCAAATCTGTTCAGCTGCATTATAGTAATGTTACAGTACCCAACAAGTTTCAGTATGCAGTTACAGTCTTTTTCAAACAGGTCCTGCAAGTACATGATCATGTTTTGCTCATGTACAGTGTTAATGTGAACTGGAGTTCTAGTGTTTTCCTGTCACCAGTAATCATCACGATGGCTGAGTGTATTTCTAGTACTTTCTTGGGGTTTTTTTTAGTGAATTTGTGCATCTTTTCGTTTAGTTTTTCTAACTGTATTTCATTTACTCTGCAGTTTCATAAGTTTCAAAGAGCTTTTTACTCACTGACAGCACACATCTGATTTTATTCTATCCATTAGCTGAGATACCATTTCAATTTCACAAATGCTGGAAACTTGAAAAATATCTCTTAATGATGTTGTGTATACTCTTTGCTTCACTTTTTATGTTTGTCATTATTAGCAATGCATTTTAAAGTGGTCTTTGTCAGTTTTATGTCTCTTCCAGGAAAAAAAATAATCAGTGTACTGTTTGTATAATTTACAAACAGCTAATTATTTAGTCAATACTGAGTGTTAGCCAAGATAAACGATAGTGCATGTATCTGTGCTACTATTTATTTAAGCTGGCATGAAGTTATGATAGAAAATAATTTTAGAAATGAGAAACCATTTAAGTTAAAACAGTAATTACAAAGCATAATGAAAGCACAGATGTTCTTCATTTCTGGATATTGTGTTGCTGATGTAGGACAAACTTGGAGGGACACTTATCATCTTTGCCAGACTTTGACAGAGGCCTGCTAGGACACTGCAAACTACTCAATCACCTTGAAAAATACGTGTGAGATTACAATAGTTCTGCAGAGATCCTGTTGTTTTGTTTTAAAACAAAAGACTACCTAGGCATTATTTTAGTAGGGGCTGTGAAATCTCCTATGAAAGCACCTTCTCTGCCCTGGAGTTTTAGACCTGGCACTTGAAATAATAAAAAAAATTAATTGCCATCTTTATTTCTCCCCTTCTCTAAAGAATCCAGTTCATTGCTAGTGCTTCACAAAATTGTTTGAAAATCTATTAAAGTTTTACTCTTTTCCCAAAAATTTTGAATAAAAACAAGTTGAGACTGCAAACAGAGAACCAAACTGGCTGACAGTGGCTTAAGTAGAATAGCCAAGTTGACTCTGTTTTCTAGCATTGCCAAGCCATGCTCCGTGATATTTGAAAAATCACGGCAGTCAGGTGAAGTCCCTGGGAACTAGAAAAAGGGAAACATTGCTCCCATTTTTAAAAAGGGTACAAAGGAGGACCCTGGGAACTACTGACCTGTCAGCCTCACCTCTGTGCCTGGGAAGATCATGGAACAGATCCTCCTAGAAGCTATGCTAAGGCACATGGAGGACAGGGAAGTGATTTGAGGCAGCCAGCATGGTTTCACCAAGGGCAAGTCCTGCCTGACCAACCTCGTGGCTTTCTGCGATGGAGTGACTACCATCAGTGGACAAGGGAAGAGCTACAGATGTCATCTATCTGGGCTTCTGTAAGGCCTTTGACATGATCCCCCACAACATCCTTCTCTCTAAATTGGAGAGATATGGATTTGATGGATGGACTGTTCGGTGGATGAGGGATTGGTTGGATAGTCACATCCAGAGGCTAGTGATCAATAGCTCAGTGTCCACATGGAGATCAGTGACAATGGTGTCCCTCAGGGGTCCATATTCGGACCAGTGCTGTTTAATATCTTCATCAGTGACATAGTGGGATTGAGTACACCCTCAGCAAGTTTGCAGACAACACCAAGCTGAGTGGTGCGGTTGACATGCCTGAGAGACAGGGTGCCACCCAGAGGGACCTGGACAAGCTCAAGAAATGGGCCCATGTGAACATCATGACCAAGATGGCCCTGTGTGAGCAAGGCCAAGTGCAGGGTCCTACACCTGAGTCGGGGCAACCTCCGGTATCAGTACAGGCTGGGGGATGAACAGATTGAGATCCACCCTGCAGAGAAGGACTTGGGGGTACTGGTGGACAAAGAGCTGGACATGAGCCAACAATGTGCACTTGCAGCCCAGAAGGCCAACCATATCCTGGGCTGCATCAAAAGAAGCGTGGCCAGCAGGTCGAAGGAGGTGATTTTGCCGCTCTACTCTGCTCTGGAGAGACCCCACCCAGAGTGCTGTGTCCAGCTCTGGAGTCCTCAACACATGAAAGACAAGGACCTGTTGGAGCAGGTCCAGAGAAGGGCCACAAAAATGATCAAAGGGCTGGAGCACCTCTCCTGTGAGGACAGGCTGAGACAGTTGGGGTTGTTCAGCCTGGAGAAGGCTGCGGGGAGACCTTATTGCAGCCTTTCAGTACTTAAAGGGGCCTTATAAAAGATGGGGACAGACTTTTTAGTAGGGCCTGTTGAAATAGGACAAGGGGTGATGGTTTTAAACTAAAAAAGGGTAGTTTAGACTAGATATAAGGAATAAATTTTTTATACTGAGGGTGGTGAAACACTGGAACAGGTTGCCCAGAGAGGTGGTTGATGCTCCATCCCTGGAAACGTTGAAGGCCAGGTTGGACAGGGCTTGGAGCAACCTGATCTAGTTGAAGATGTCCCTGCTCATCTCAGGGGAGTTGGACTAGATGACCTTTAAAGGTCCCTTCCAACCCAAACTATTCTATGATCTGTGATTGGCAACAGTGCGAACATTATAAACCATGAAGATGGTCAGCAGTAGGCGGTTGTCACATCTGTGCAGTTTAGGTAGCAATTTTTGATGTCATTTTAGTGTGTTCAGATCTCTTTTCCATGTTGGTTAACATAAAAACAGTGAATTCCAAGAGAACATTATTAGTAAAATGCTCATATATTTTATTGTCTGCCCAGAGAAAGATTCTTTTATGACTGCATTTTCGAAATTAAAAGCTGAAACTGTCCAGGTATATGTTCAATAAAAAGCATTTTGATCCTGTCATTGTGGCTCGCTCTTTTGAAACATATGATTTCTAGATCTTTTATCAAGACATTCTCATAAGCATTAAAAATAATTGATAGAACTTGGAAATGTTTCACTAGAACAAGCACAAACAACTAATGGGTGGGGAAAAAAGAAACAAAAATAATTGCTATATTTTGATTAATGGATATATCAAAGTGGAAAATATCGCTTCATTTATTTTCTTGTAGCTGTGCTGGAAGAACTTGTTAACACTGGTCGTCTAAAAGGCACTGTGGTTGGTGGGAGGCAGGATAAGGCTGTGTTTGTTCCAGATATCTATGCCAGAACGCAGAGCAACTGGGTGGATTCCTTTTTCAAGCAGAATGGTTACTTAGGTAATTAATCTATATTCTCATAGATAAAATATCTTTCTAAAACTAGTTTAGGTAATTGGTCTTTACCCTAGAATGACTTCTCCACAATAAGTGGAAATCAATATAGTAGTTGATAAAAGACCATCTTGCTTATATGTGTTACTTTATCACAAAGAACCATATTTCAGCAGAGACAACCATACTGCTAAAGAGTAACTTTAGTTCTCACAAGCAGTTACAAGTGATACTTCTATTGCTGTTCTGAAAACACTTCTTAGACCATTCAATGATCATGTTTGACCCACACAGTTGGAGTTTCAGTCCAGGTGTCCAGATTACAACGGAACTTTGGCTGCTAATAGTCCAGATAGCCAAGTGTGCAGTGCACAGGAAGAACCTTTCCCAAAATAAGATTTGTAGAACTGGAGTGGGTAGCACTAGTGTCCTGATTTGAATCCAAACAAGTCTATCTAACTTAAAGCTGGATGATGCTGGATGATGGCGTTTTAAAACAGGATCTATGGGAAAACGTGGACCTGAATAAGCAGAGGAATGTGCCCATATGGTCCCAAAGGGCCAGTCCCTAACTAACAGTTAGTCTTGCATTTTGAAAAGGTTCAGCATAATTTACTGTAGTAGTAGTAAGTGTTTCTGTAATATTGCTTGACTGATAGAGTATCTGTCAAAATCTTTGAATGTTTTCAGAACATCTAAGTATAAACTGCCAAATAGTTGAAATGCTTTGCTTGTGAGGCATTGTGCAATTCTACGAGTATATTGGAGTAACTTTTGGAAAGAAAACATTTTGACATTGTATATATTGTAAATATTGTTCATGTTGTATTAGAATACTTTGGAAAGATATAATTGCAAAGATAAACTTAATGATACAGGAATCTGAAAAAAAAAATGTTTTTTTCCAAAACTCAATGTCCATGATTTAGTCTTCATATTTATATTAAGTATATTTAGGTGTAGCTTGTACTGAACTAAGTTTTAGGTCAGCATCAGCTTGAGACTTTATTTACTTGTATAAAAACTATATGTAATTATTTTTTTCCTGCTTTCAAAAAAAAATTACCACATAAGATCCTGTATGTACATGAAGGCACTTAAATGTAACAGACATCTAACTATTTTCTAGAATTCGATGCGTTGTACAGACTTGGCATCCCTGACCCAGCAGGCTACGTTAAAAAAAGATACAAGTCCACACAACTCTTATTTCTGAGAGCAGCTTGTGTTGGTCAAGAAATTGTGGATCAAGTTGAAGCCTCTGTAGAAGAAGCCATCAGCTCTGGAAACTGGATAGATGTAGCAGTAAGCAATCCTTTCGGTTGTTCTTGGATTTATTTATTTAGTCTTATTTTTGTGTCAGGTGATACTTTATTGAAACTACATGTACACATAATGAAAATTCCATGTTGTCAAAGAATATTCAGTTTAAGTAAAATAAGTAAAAAGGCATTATTTGCCTTTAAGTTGGTCTGAGCAAAAACGGGATAGATTAGTGTTCGGTTGATAGATACCTAGAACTAACTTTCATTTCAAAATTAGTGCTAATATATTCTGCTAAAGAGCAATATATTTCTGTGAGGGGTGTTTTTGAAAAAAGTATAAACTTAACTCTTAGGACAGTTTTGGTAAGCAGAGGGATATTAGCCATTTTGTCCTAGCTAAATCCTGATTTCAGGCCTTTACAGCACTGCTTTGTCACTTGTAAGGAGGCCTGCTGTTGTTTTGTGTTTGGTGTTACTCTGTGTCTGTTGAGCTGCATTTTTAAGAAATTGCCAGGCGTTTTCCCAGAGCTAACACATATTCTAGAGCAATATTGATTTGGGAGATCAGAAGATTTAAACTACTGTTTACTCTTAAATTACTAGTTTAATTTTAAAAGCGCAATATGTTCTAAATAGTTAGCGGACATCAGATGGTGTTTGCGGATTCTGTTTATCCACGTACAAATATGTCTGTCCATTCTAGAACAGATTATTGTATGTAAATGATTTTGATTTTCTTTGCCCTAGACTCTTCTGCCCAGCTCATTGTCAGTTGAAGATGTTGGGATTTTGCTTCAGCAAGTGATGAGATCTTTAAACAAAAATTCTTCAGGTTTAGTCTTCAGTGACACCATTGTGGTCAGTGAGAAATTTCTAAGCAGCTGTGCTGATCTGTTTTCTGATATGATGCAACAGAAAGCTGAAAAGGTACAGGTTTTTTTTATTGGTCAAGATGCATTATACATTGAGTGTTAGAGAATAGTTTATGTGACCTTCTATTTGCTTCTCATCTGAAACACAGCTTGAGAAGAAGGGCAAAAATGAAGAGAAGGTTTTTATATGTAATCAGTGTAATTTAATATATATGCAGTTGCACTCGGGGAACACCATCACGCTAACAGTATGATCAGATGCTGAATTTTGAAGAGAAGAATAAATATCTTTGCATGTGTTGCAGTTGGAAAACATGGTATTAGATTAATATACTTAAAAACGGCCAGTGGCTTAAATGTTTCCGTATGTATGTTTTGCTGCTGTGTATATCTTTTTCCTATTAAGTGCCTGTTCTTTGTTCTAGGAAATGAAAAATAACCCTGTCAATTTAATCACTGAAGAAGATTTAAAACAGGCTTCTGGTTTAGAGAATTCATATGCTAATAAAAAGGACAAAAAGGATGAAAGAAGAAAGAAAGCAACAGGTGAGGCGTCAATATTTAGCTTAAGCCAAAAAAAAAAAAAGGCTTCTTTATCCTTGCAGATATTCAACTATAAAGTTACTGTATTTTGTATTCCATTAGTTGCCTCCAGTCTCTTGCTGAAGATATTTAAGAAGTAGTCCAACCAATTCTCGTCATTATACTGTAGGTGTAGATATAGCTGAGCTGTGTCCATGAGAGCTAATTTCAGATTTAGAATTGCGGAGGGAGTACCATAAAGATATCCTGAGTTAGCCCAACACGAGGCAGATGGCTTTAGAAGCAAGGAATCCATGTTCATTTATTAGTGTGTATGGTGTGGTCACATAAGATTGAGTTGTGCAACGAGGACTGACCAAACCAGTATTGGCTCAGGGACCTCTGTACCATTTTTTTATTACACAGTGTAGATACACTCTCATTCTCCACTTTTCAGGGATCCAGGAAAATTAAAATAATAGTCTCGAGAAGTTAGTTCCAAAATCACTCTGTCTAAATTGAGAAGTGAGGTATTAAAATGGGGTTTTTTGGAGAATATTGTACATCTTTTCTGCAAATCCCATGCCAGACAATTTTCTGTTGTTTGCACACGTAGCAGTTATTTGGAGATTCACACAGCTTACTTTAAGGTATATTCTGAGTTAAATTAATCCCAAGCCTCACCCCGTTTGTGTGGTGGCTGTTTAGTACAGATTTTAATTACAGATTTTTAATTATAGAATCAAAATGTGTGGGTTTAACCCTTTCAAATCTTTCTGGTTTTTAAAACATTATTCAGACTAAAGACTGGATTTTCAGTCTCAAAAACTATGTGGTTCTTGTGTTGCTACAGCACAGCTGAGCAATCTGTTGAACTCACATGCAGAGTTTCATGCACTACTGAAAGTACTGGGATTAGAGCACTGATGCATCTAGCTTAATTGAATATACATATCTGTAAATAAAACATTACATTTTACTCTTAAAAAAGCCATGATTGAGCTGACATGGAAACTAAACTTACTCTTGCCACCAGAGACAGCAGATTTTTCTAGACCATAGTTGAGGCAGAGAAGCTTGAACTTTAATGGAACTGTCATAAATAGAATGCCATCAGTTTGCAGCCCCCTGAGGAGTGAGTCTCTACTGAGCAGGTACTACATGTCTAGACACATTCATACCTGCAGGTAACATGCTGCACCGTCAGCAAGCACTACCCTGAAGTGTTTTTTTAATGGACTGTTAGGTGTATTACCTCAAAACAATCAACATCACCGTTCAAGGATTAGATGTTGCTAACTGCATATCGGCAGAATGTGCCCACTATCACATTGCCTGTCTTAAGGTCTGTGCACGACTAAATCAATATCCGTTGTTTAAGTGTAACCTGATGTGGTGTAGTGTTAATGCAGTTCATGCAGATATGGATTCTGCCATGTATTGGATTCATGGAAATTTTCAAGATAAATTCTGTGCTGTCTATTTATAACACCATTTGCAACAGTGTTACAGGCAAGTACCTGTAGAGGCATATACTCTTGACATTCTTTCTGTAGGTTACAGCCATGTAGCCTGTTGACATAAAATATGGCTTTTCTGGCAGTAGTCTCTTTTGCTTCTTCTCTCTCTGGAAAAGATCTTGACTGCAGATTGCGGCTTTTTCTGTATGGCTATTAAAGTGGAATACAGAATGAAGGGAGCTTCTTTCCAAAATAACTAGTATATTGCACAGTTGACGAACAGTTTGTATCTGCTCAGCTGAATGCAGTCACATTTCAGATAAGCTTGTGAAAATCACCAACTCAGAGAGTCTCACAAGTACACGCTCCGCTGCTAGCTGCAACTGGTTTGCTGTTCCTGCAAAGTAATGCTTAAAAATCCATCTATAGCACGTAACAGATGCAGTTAGCTTTGAGAGTAGTACCATCTTGTCTTTGTGTTAACTTCTCCTAAATGATTGTACTGTTACATAATGTAGTTACTTGAAATCCTGGACCTTATATTTAAATGGAAAATAACTAGTTTCTCAAGACTTAATGCACGTATAGATAATTTCTTGCAAGTGAAAAAAAGAAGGGGACAAGCTCTGAAAATAGGGAAACAAACAGCACAACATCTACCTAGTGGAGAAGGACTGCATTACAAATTGAGATCCTCTCTGCAGTGTGAATACATGGATTATGGGACCAATGAACTAAGTAAATCGTTATGTTTGTCAGAACTGGAACATCTCATTGCTTTATAGTCATCTAGGAATAGTCGAAAAAGAATTAGTGTTTTAGTTAATTGAATGCACGCTTCCAAGGATATTTTGGATGAATGTGTATTACATAGGATTCTTTCTCTGAAAGTTAACAAATTACATTATCTGAAATATTTTTGAGTAGCTCAGTTATTCAGCATCGCTGAATAAAAATGCTAAATGCTCTTTTCAGCCAACAGAAAATCTCCCATTACGTTATGAACTCTCATATCTCATCTGTATTCAGCTGGAAAAATACATTGCTCTTTTTTTTTTAAATAATATGTACATTTGATACGATTAGTATTTGTGTTTATTAATGACGTCAGCTTAAACAAAGGTTTGATTCAGCTGGTTTTTTTTCTTAAGAATGAAACTTACGTCCCTAAGATTCTGGAACATGTATTGTGGGTTATATTTAGAATAAGGTGGTGTTTTTTAAAATTTAGCATTAACAAGTAACGCAGATAAATTACTACAATGTTGTAAACTTTTTAAAGTGCTGCAACTTCACTGTGTACTAAGAGAGAGTGCTGTGTACTCCACCAGAGGGCAGTGGAAGCGTGAGAGGAGGAGGAGGCGGTAATGCTAGAGAGATCAAGATTAAGAAAACCAAGAAGAAGGGAAGAAAGGATGCTGACAGCGATGAAGAGTTGCAAGCAACTAGCACAGGTTTGTCGTTTTATTTTGGGCACTACCTATTCATAGTGACATGTTTGTGTCACTTTCTTTTCCACATCCCTCTTTTTCCCCACTGTATTGATATGGTCAGGAAAATATCAAAGATGATGAGAATACTGTTTATTTAGAATTGTGTCAGTGGATATGATGTTGCTATTTAAATGAAATGGACATATCTTATTCACTGAAAACTAAAACTTAGTCTTAGAAATTTAAGTAAAGGGCATGAGAGCATTAGATTTTTTAATTTGATTTTATGTAGGAAATGCCTTAGATTTCAAGATGAATGTTATACTTGGTTTCTTAACGCCTGCTGCATAGTGTATGATAAATGGAGAGCTTCTCATCCAGTTCCAAAGCTTAATTAGCTTAAATTAACAAAGTAGGTACCTGGAAGGCCTTGTCTGTTTCGCTTGTTTTAGATGTGTATTACATGATGAGTTTGAATCGCTCCCTATTGGTGCCCATTTCTCTACCTTTACTGTTTGGAGAAGGAGCGTGGATGGCTTCCTCCGAAGTAAACGCCTGCATTGTTAGACTTCTAGCAAACAGTGGTTGCAAATGAAACAGTCCTAATTATGTGTACTTCCATTTTATATATAGTATCTAGATTTTCAGTGATGACTGAAAAATACTTTTAAACGTCATGTTTGAAGTTGTGAAGTACAGCATCTTAATTTTGTATGATACTACTCTCATAGATTACTGTAGTTCACATATAAAGGAAGTAATTCTTCCAGACTCCTCAGTTACTGAGTAAAACAGTGTTAAATCACCTTTTTTTTTTCGGTGTAGCCTTTCATTTTTTACATTGTTCCTGCTTGTATTGCTGCAGTGATAAATAGATTGAACCAAAATCCCAAGATAAATTCAGATGTAACCATTCAACTATAAATAAGACCCTTCCAAAACCTGATTTAAGCTCCCTTTTCACCTTTTTGTATAGCCTTGTACGTTGTTCATTGCTGCTGTGGCACAACTAGGCACATCACTGATTCCCATTCATTCAGTTACCTTATGTGCAGAATAAATCTGTTTTATGTTACGTCTGGAACATGGAATGCCTGGCCTTTTCTGGTTCCCTGTCATCATCCTAAATCTCAACTGTATATGTAAAAACTAAATTCTGCAGCATGCAGACAAACTTCATATTTTGTCCAGAGCCAAAATACAGATGCAGTAATTCATACGCATTTACAAGCAGCATGTAAGTTGATTTTATTATTGGAAGTTCTTGTCTGGTTTAATATTCTTGCTTTTTCCTGTCTCAAATTTTACACTGTAACCTCAAGTTTAGGATACCCTCCGTTACATGACTTTGTACCTTACTAAATGGGGTTATCAAAAACAACAGCCTCGTGAAATCCTTCAAATAGGGATGTGCTGTTCAGTTTGGGCAGTTTAAAAGAACTATTTGGTTTTGGTGACATCATCATTTCTAAACGAATGGATGTGCCAGGCAGTTTGAAATTCCTCACCAAAAATGCATGTCGTCATATACTACTTCAGTTGCTTATTACAGAAAACAACTTTGAAGTGATCAAAAGAGAAATTTTGTCAGTTTTTCATATGTGTAGAAGTTAACTATCATGTGGAGTCATCCCTTTTTTTGCACTTTTGGTAATGCGCTACTTCTGTGGAGGTTTGGACTTTGAGGCATTTCAGTGTCTCATGCCACAGAGTAACTGCAGCAAAACTAAGTATAACATTTTCTCAATTAATGTTGCTCATGGCCACTACAGGTAGGAACAAGCAGCCGGAGTTCCCTTTCATGTCACAAGAGGAAATTCAGGATGTTTTGAAGACCCACATGCAGGATTGCCCTGAAGAGCTTATTACAGAACTTGCTGAACATCTAATAAGGTAATTTCAGTAATTCAACTGGAGTTACAAAGTCTGTGATTCACTTCAGATGAATCTTCTCTTCAATCTGTTTTCTTGCTTAGAAAAAATATTTTGCTGAGGGAAGTGAACCACAATATTCTTTTTCTATACAGCTTCATGTTACATACTTGCTTATGTCATGCTGACACGGTGATAAGAAATAATGCTTCTGCTTAGCAGTAGGTGGTTCTGCACCCTTTGTCAGCAAGCATATTTTCAGGTTCATGGGTGTATATCCACCCCCTTACACTGATCCATGTTGGGGTTTCACCAGTCCCATCTTCTGTACAGCCCTTGGTATATGTTCATGTTCCCTGTCTTTTGTGGCTCCGCTAGGTCAGCAAACTGATCTAAGCAGAGAGAAAGAACTTCTAAAAGATGTTCTGTACAGGAGACAGGATGTGAATATGTGTGTTCAGGGCAAAAAGGACATGATGGGACTGTAACAGCCCTGGAGTAAAAGCTTGGAGTGCAATGGTAACTGCATCTTTAGAAGGGCCTGTGTTATTTTAATGCAGCTTAAGTCTTCCCCTCTTACAGCTCTTATTGATCTGAAATTTTTCCACAAACCCTTGAAAGAGTTTGTGAATAGCGTTGCTTCTGGAAATCTTTTCTGTCTTTCATCTTGTTCCCATTTAGGAGTTGTTATGAGTTAAAACCTTTGCAAGCATTTACATACCATGCATACTGTAACTCATAGTACTTCTGCAATTACAAAAGTACATTTTAATTTCCTACTGCTTTTTTTCTGATTTCAATTATTTGCTTACTATTTATCTTACCATTCTGTGGCATTCACATCCCATTCATTTACTGTGTAACGAGGTAGCTTTCTCTATTGCTGATATATTTGGAAAAACCTTCTACAGTTTTACACTTCGCTTAATGTTCCCTTTTTCTGCTTTCCTCTTCCCTCTTCTAAGACCTTTAACAAAAACTTACCAGGAAGTTGTACGTTCTGTTTTTACGTCTTCAACGTCTTCCTCTGGAGCTAGCAGAAGACAGACTATGAAGGACTTGCAGGAGGAATTCTCAAACTTGTACAACAACATTCGGTTATTTGAAAAGGGAACAAAGCATTTCACAGGTACAATAAATACATTCTTTAAAAAATTAATATGCTCCTTCAAGGATGTTGAATTTATTCCAGAATCTACATTCAAGGACAAAGAAGAGCAACAGTTTAAAAAGGAGAAACTTAGAGATGTGTTTACACTGCCCAACACTGACCTTACGCTAGAATGCATTGCTTTGCATGCTTACTGAAACATATTATCTTTATTTCATATCCATAGTCTGTTGTGTCTTCTGTCAAGATAATTGTGAGTTCCTGTCCTTCCTTCCAAAGTGTTTGCATCCCTACCCAGTTTTTATTGTCGGGGGAGGAGGGGGAGGGGGAAATAGTAAGCTTACTTCATTCTGTCACCTGTGCCACTAATGAAATGATTTAATACTGCCTGATTCTAAGAAGCCCCCGTTAAAACCTCTTTTAGGTTTGATACTGAAAGTAGCTGCTCCCTGAGGGCTGTTTTTCAAAAAGGTGTAGATTCATTTTGCAGTAGGTTACTTTGTAAGGTGTCGTCTCTAGCTATCTGTATTTTGTGACAGAAAAGTAGCATTAGGAAAATTATTGTAGATATTTCCAAGATTCTCTGCTGTATTCAGCTTTCTTCTAGAATTTTCTCTGTGGAAAACTTAAAACAAAAGGAAACACTAGCAACCCCCCCCACCCCCCGATATTGCTATGTTTAAGAATAAATGGAATTATTTCCCATTAGCCTCTGTTCTTGTACATGTGTTCTGTAGCCTCTTTTTCTAAAATTCTACTGTTTCAGTCTTAAGTCATGTGCCTGCTCTTCTGTTTAACTGCTTGTCCTGTCGACTTCTCCTTTACATACTTTTTACCTGTTGATGAATAGCAGTGGTTGTTCATTAGTGGTTCAGGAGGATTGTACAGGCACCAGTTACTGCTTATACAGGTACACCTTTGAAATATTAAAAATGCATTAAAATGCACTTACAGACCTGAAATCTCGCATTTTTCACTGACGAATGTTCCGTAAGCAACAACAAATGAGGGATGTTGGCTTTATGCATCCAGATAACTTTCTCGTCCCACTCAGGGTTGATGGAGTCTGTGTTGTAGCAAGTGCTGTGATAACTGTCGTATGAATCAGATAACTATAAAAAGTTACTTTTAATCGCTTATTTCTTTTAACAGATGAGACTCAGACTAACCTTGCCAAACACCTGCTGAAGACTGTCTGTACAGACATTACAAATCTTATTTTCAACTTCCTAGCATCTGATTCAATGATGACAACAGAAAATTATTTTACAATCACAAGTGAGGTACACAGATAACAGTTTCTTTTTAACAGTCTCAAGTAGATCAGTGATGTTTATTTAATTTTTAATTATCTTTTGTTTAAATATGCCTACAGCTAAAGTGGTAATTAATATTACAGATTATTTCCATTCTTGTCTCATATAGGTCCGGACCAAGATTTTAGGTAAATTGCCAGAAGACACCAAAGGTCCTTTAACTAAACTGCATACGTCTCTGAATGGCAAGGTAAAGTGAACCAGAGTCTTTGATTTCAGATTTTCCATTCTGATGATACAATGCTAATAAACAGCTGACATACACAGTGTAGTACATAACTGCTCCTGCTGTGAAGGATGAAGGCAAAGGCATCTTCTGAATTTGTGTAAGTCAGTGAGAGTACGTACATTTTCATAGCTGTGAATTTTAAGAGAAAAGGTGATCTTACATTTTGATACTGATAGTCACCTAGATCTTTGCTTCCGGATGGAATCCGGTGTATCTTTTATGTGCAGGTGAGAAAAGCTGAGAGAGAATCTGCAGTTTACAGTGGTTGATGTTTCTTGTATTTTGTTCCTGATTGTTCTGCCTTGTATTTCTTAACTAATAAAATTCTGGATATTTAAAAAAAAAAAAAAACAAACACCCTCAGATTATGACAGTGTAAGTACATGCAAAGGAAGGTAATTTATTAATTCATTTAAGCAAAAGGCCATACTGATGTTTCCTAAGAAAAAAATATATATCTAAGTAATTGTAGAACATGTATTCCTTTTTTAATTCAATTTTTAAGACTAATGGGTTATAGTTAGTTTAAGTATTTAACTGTATGAACTATTGGAAGATGAATAAAGATAATTCCTATTAAATACTTTTTACTTTCTCCTCTTTTCCATAGTTTATTCCAAATGTATTCACAGTCATCTCTTTGTGTGATCAATTGTGAACAGTAGTTAACTTTCTAATAATCTGCTAACACGGACTAAATATTTCTATCATTTTTTAATAGAGTATAGAAGATTTTCTTTCATGCCTTGATTCTGCGGTGGATATTTGTGGTATTATGGTGAAAAAAGGAGACAAAAAGAAGGAAAGGTACCCTGTTCTGTGCACAGAATGTGAAATGTAGCTCTGTTGCTGCACAAAATGTTAGATGGTTAGTTTGGCAGCAGTCACACAGAATGTGTAAGAGGCAGTCTTTCTTTCCAAACTGTTTAACTGAAAAGTACAAAAACAAGTAGTCCTAATTCCGTTGGACGAGGAGGAGGGGAGAATTCATATGTAGCTAATTTGCTTGACTCGCTGCTTACTACAACATAGTTTATAAATTCTTTAGGGGGCTTTCAAAATCTGAGCTACACCAGTGCTAGCTTTTTTTTCCTAATGTGGAATTTCACATAAAGAAATAGAGGAGAAAATTAAAATTAAAATTAATTGAAGTTAGATACGTTTTAGAGTCTATTATCAGCTACTGTAAGACAGAATGAAAAACATATTTTTATATAATGTATTCCTGTTCCTTAGGCAAGTCCTGTTTCAGCATAGACAAGCTCTGATTGAACAGCTAAAAGTCACTGAAGACCCAGCTCTTGTTCTGCACCTGACATCAGTACTGTTATTTCAGTTTTCAACCCACTGTATGCTTCATGCACCAGGAAGATCAGTACCACAGATCATTAATTTCCTGAGTGGCAAGATCCCAGAGGTATTCCTTTCTAGCTTTTTAAGGGAAAAGTACCTTTTTTTCTATGACAGAACATAACAGTTGTGCCTTATACTATTTCTGCTTCATAAGAGAGGCACCTTTGTGTTTCATGTCTAATCATTACCTTATGTGCAGGATATACAACTTCTCTGATCTGTATTGTATTTCAAATCTACCATTTCAAGGAACCATCTTCAATATTTTTTAATAAAATTATATATCAATCTCTTATTAGTACTGTAGCTTTTGCCTTTATCCACAGAGACAGCTATGTATTGGGGGATGTTGTAATTCTTACAACTGAAAATTTTCACACTGCTTCCTCCCAGCTAGAGCATGGTTGCTTTTTAAACTTTTCTAATTCCATTTTAAAGAAAGATTTACCTCTTCAAAAGTAAAAATACTGAAATTTGTATTCTAAACTGTCAAAACTAGTGATGTTTACTAACTGCTTTGCTTTCCTGCTTCAGTGGTTAATTGTCCTGTTCTTGCAGCATGGATGCACTTTCATTTTTCTGCCTCTCTGAATGTTTCACAGAAATTAGGTTGCAAAATACCATGATGGAAATATATTTATGTATCACTAACCCTCTTTAGGCAAGAATGGGAGAACACTTTTCCAAAATTTAATCTTTCATTAAAGGTCTGTGTACCTTCTCCGTAACATTGACGTTCCTTTGTTTTGTCCTGCTTTTTCCCCTCAGGATCAGCATTCTCTGTTAGTCAAATACCAGGGATTAGTAGTGAAACAGTTGATCAGCCAGACTAAGAAAACTGAACATGGAGACGGTGACACAAAAGATAACCTGGAAGAGGAGGAAGGAGCAGATACCATTCGAAAAGAGCTCCAGGAAATCACTGCCTCTATCAAAGATCTTGTTCTCAGACCTAGGAAATCTTCTGTAACAGAGGAATAAAATTATTATTCAGTGCATCCACATCCATGATACAGTCAAATTTTATTTTTTTTTTTAATCCTGAAGAGGGGGATAGCAGAAAATGCTTGACAAACTTTAAAATTTGACTTCTAACAATTGCAGATCACAGCCAGGGAACAGTTACTGGGTGATGGTGGCAAATGGAGTTTTGTTATGTACTACTACAGTGTATGTGTAACACACATTAAATGTAGATGTGACGGAGCACAGTTGTGGACACCTTGGGTATGAAACTAGTGGTTTTTAATTGGCATCTTCATGTGAGGCCTCAAGAAATGGTTATTCTACAAATAACAGTGTATTCTGTTCCATACACACACAGGCTTACAGTTTTATTTCTCTGATTTGGATTTATAGTGATCTAACTATTGCATGTAAGTGTATATAAGCCTGTATATCTTAATTTCAAATACTAATTTTGAAACATATCCTGATACCTAATACCAACAAAAGGCCATCTTTACTTTTTGATATCCTTAGGGGATGTTTTCAGCCTCTGTTCACTGGGCCACAAAAGTAAAACCACTGAGTACAAGCGTATATTGCTAAACCTAAGAGAAGTGGCCCAGTACCAATGTGAGTTTCTAAATATTCTGAAAGCTTATGCAAATCAGTGCACTCGTGCTATTTATGTATTCTGTTAATGTCCACAATAGCAGTTAATTTGAAACTTGTAATTTGGACGGAGGAGGTGGTACCCTTTTGCACTGGTGTTTTGGGAGTGGATAAATACTGTTACGCCTGCCATATTTTACATGCTACATGTTCACTCAGTGGACTTGTTGAGGTTCTTAGTCCAGTACCCATAGCAGTTAGAAGAGCTTGCTTGTGTTCTGTTGGCTCCTTGAGAGAACTTGTGGTATTCTGTTTATCCTGAGTTTCTTGAAAAGAATTTAGTTTATGATAAACTTTATAGACCGAAATACTGGCTAAAGTCTTTCCCTCAAGTTTTTTACCAGCCTTATTTTTACATGAGTGGTACTTTATGTCTTCAGGAAAGTGGAAAATGTGCAAAATAGATTTCTACCACTATTAATGACATAATTCTTTTATGTCAAAAGAAATGTGCTTCTAACTTATTTTTAAGAGAAGATAATTTTCAAACCAGAAATATTCTAGTTGCAATGCTTCAGTAATGCCCGTTGATTTCATGCATCTAATTTCAGGTTTTTGCATGAAATCAAGTTTGAGTGGTAAGACAAGAAATAGAGTTCTTTTCATGAAAAATGCCATTCAGCCCAAATTTGCAACAAATGAAAGTTGAAGAGGGCAAGTATGGAAGCTTGGTAACAGATTAACCAAGGTTAGGTTCATTTTGGTGAGGTAAAAATTGAATTTTATGTATATGTAGTTTAAGAAAGCTCACATGGATGCTGGTCTTTTACCAACTGTAAGGCAACACAACTTCCCAGTTGTACGGCAGAAGAAAAGGTAGTTGTTTCTCTTTCCTTGGCCAGAAGCTACTGTAGCTAACAGTAAAGGACAATGAGGAGTAAGAGATGAAAAATACTCAGGCTGTTTAACTTTAAGAAATGGAGTTTGCATACAGGGAATAGGTTTGATTTCTTGTTATTTAGCCAGAAGAATAATTAGGTTCCTGTACTGAATGTAAACAATTTTATATGACATTGACCTGGTTTGTAAATAATATGCCGTATGACATTCTGTATCCAAATATGAAATTATTTTAATAACATTAAATGATGAATTTAAAATGCCTTCTGTTGACTTAACCAGTGGTTGATCATCTTGCAACTGCAGCTTTCAAACAGCAGTTGGTAATGCGCACCATTTGATTTAACGTGCCGTTCTGAGTGTCCCTGTGTTTTTGTTTGATACTATTTTATGCTGGAATAATAGTGAATGAACTACTTATAAAATTTACTACATCATGTGTTAGACTTGATATATTGTAGCCAATGTTATAAGAATGATAAAAAATATATATTCTTTGAAGTAGAGGGAAGGACTAAAATTCAGAGATACCTTCTGGCTACTAACAGAATTCAAGGAGACATAGGTTGGAAAACCTTCCCAGATATTTTTGTTGTATCTTAGACATGGAAAGTCAGTCTTTATTTTATGATATAAAAGTATTTTGAAAGAGAAAGAAAAGGAATATTCACAGTTTCCTATTTTCCTAGTTGGTGGGTTTTTTTCCTTTCCCTAGGAGGAATGTATGCAGGAGGAAGAGTAATCTTGTCTTGGAAATCAGAGGCTCAGTTCACAGAACAAAACTGCCCTTCGAAACATCTAGGAAAATGACAGGCAGTGCAAAGTATACAAATTAATGCTTTTACTTTGGTTTTAATTATTTAGTGTTAGCCTCTCATTGCCCTTCACCTATGGCATTTAAACACCACCATTATATTTTTATAACTCATAAAGCTGACAAGTATATATGCATGTGAGTATATATACACAACTATTTATAAACATGCATCTCATAGCCTCATTTGCTGTTACTCTCAACAAATTGGATGGCGTGCATTAGCCATAGGTGGAATAATACCTTTCTCATCAACAGCCTTGCCTTTCCCTGTTTTTAAGTAGCAAGGTCCGGCAGGTCTGCCGGAAATAAGCAAACTGTTGCTCTGTTAGAACTTGCCGCCTTCTTTCGAATTCTCTTGTTTTGCAGCTTCTTGGAGAACTAAAAGATTGGCACAAGTTTCTAAGTAACAGGACTGGGATTTGTTGTCTGCATGAATCCATCTTGCAGCTTGTTCAGGTAAAACTACAGTACTTCTGTTCTCTGTGTAGGCTTGTGAGTAGGCTACCCATGCGGTGGTTGCTCCTAAAATTTTTTTCTAATAACTAGCAGCTATATTTTCCTTAGGCCAGGAAAATGGAAATTTCTACAAAACTGGGTAGATTTGGGTGGTTTGGGTTTTTTTTTAATAATTTTAGTACTCTTGCAGAGGATGGAGGGGTGTATTGGGTCAGACTGAAGGTCTGTGTAGCCTAGTACTGTGTCTCCAGCAGGGGCCTAAAGTGGATGCCTAGGGAGGAATGTAAGAACAAGGCATGTAGTGATTTTTCCCTTGAGTGCTTTTTGAGCCTCCAAATACTTGCGCGTCAAACTTTTTGAACAATGATTGTACTTTAAACATAGAAAATGGTAGTTATCTGAAGCTTTTGGATAAACAGGATACTTGTGAGAGCAGAATTCCTTTCTCTGCTGACCTAAATAATGGAACATACTCAGTAAGTGCCAAAGAAGTTTTCTCAGAAAAACAAGAAGTTAATTCTTTTTGTTTATTTGTTTAGGAATTGTTAAGGAATGACATATTTTTTTATTTTTAATTAAAAAAAAAAAAATCTGAATTGGGAAGAGCAACTTGAGCAGTTTAAAGAGAAACACCATTTGGTTGATGAATTTCCCAAATCCTCAATATGAAGAACAAGCCAGGTCAAGAGAGGTCATGTCTGGGGACAGATGGAATAAGCTGCTCTCTGTTTCAGGAAGTTCAGGAAGAGATGTGCGAGCTGTAGGAGACGTCATCTAACTGATACGCTGAAGAAGCAGCAGAATTTTTGTTGACCTCTTCAGTTGTACTCAGGTTGCACCTGTTGGCAAAAACTCTTGTTTTAAATGCTTCTCTGGGCATGTCTTCTCTTCACATAGTTATGGTCTCGATCTACAGTTAGACAAATTTGAGGATAGTCCTTGAAGTTTAAGGAAAGTGATATGCTGGAGGAGGTGTCTGTACCTCTCATCCTTTCTGGAAAGAACGTATTGCTTCAGAAGTGTTCCTAAGGGTCGTCAGCTCTTTTGACAGATCTGTTTGGGCAACACTTTTGTCTCGCTCTGATTTGTGAACTTCAGAAGGTACTTGGTCAAGAACTGTACTTTCAGTTTTTCTGCAAGTGAATGCAAGAGGAAGCTATTAATGATTCTCATTCTGGACTCAAATTCACACCTAGCTTGATGAGCTTGAAAAGTGCTTGGTATAAATCAAGCTTATAGCTCATATAAAAATAGAAGAGAATTCAGTCTAGTTTAAGTATATGACAAAATAAATGTCTGCAGAGGTTTAATAAACCAGTCACCCACAAATAGAGATGGTCAGTTCTTGGCAATAATAATCAGAGGATCAGTCTTAATTGCAAGATACTACCTATACATACATAACCTCCAGAACATGTCCAGATTTGGCAATTTTACCAAAGTCTTCAGATAATGTAATACATCTTTAAACCATTTAAACATTTCCTTCTTTCTCCTATCTGTGATATAAAACAGCTCCCACCCACCTGACATTATAGACTAAATGGTTCAGATCTATTGGCTCTTGGTTGTGGAAAAATCTGCCTGGAGGTCAGTCGTGGTTCATACCCCAGGCAGCCACCCTTGGTTTGTTTTTTTTTTCACTCCGCTTAACTTCAGCCTGCATTTTCAAATGGACACAACACCCTTACCTTCAGCTGCGGTCGGTTAAATGTCTGCACAGAGTCTTATGTAAAGTATAAGCACTTCTCTATGCTCCGTGCATGCGGTAGGCTGTCTGTGAAAGTCAGCTGGCCCCTGTTCTGTCCAAGCACAAAGCAAAAAGAGATGATGGCAATTCAGAGGAGGCCAGAACCAAACAATAGACACCCCAGAGGAGACCATTGCTGCCACTCTGATGGCAACGCCATGTGAACGCTTTCCTGCCTGCTGGAACAGCAGCAAACTGTTCCAGCCCAGAAGTTGCTTTAGTAGTGTCAGAGGAGTTCTGCTGGGTCCCCAAAAGTCTTTTCTGAAATGTGAAGTCTTTCTCCTTGCCCCCCGTTTCCTGTACACAACAGTCAGACTTCAGTAATCACGACTTTTCTATTTCTTTTCTGATTTACGAGCCCACGTGGCATCTTTCAGATTCATTATGCATGGACAAAAGTGTACCTGGGAATGAATGATCCTTTTTTTTTTTTCCTTTTCCTTTTTTTTTTTCCTCTTTTCCCTTGTACTAAATAGCTTGGGGCTTTGGGGGGTTTTGATTCTTTAGTTTTTTAACAGAAGTGCCTTTTTTCCTTTTGACAACTGTCTGAAATATGTTCCTTTAAGAACCTCCTACATAGTATGTATTTGCAATTTGTAAACACAATATGTCAAAGAATGATTTGATTCAGTGGTGAGGCAGACAGCTATTTGCATGTCATGAGGTCTAAGGGAAACAAACTGACCCTCAGCCTTCCTCCATCCAGCCAAATTCTGATGGGACCCTCAAATAGCTCTGGCAAAGTGTTCTGTTTCTTTTGGACTTGATGAATGCTTGTTTCTGTGAAGACACGTAATTATTTCTTCCTTTATTTTGCTGCACAAGTTACCAGAAGAAGCAGCTTAGAACCAAATGTGAGTATTGAGGCTCTTTTCCATTATTCCTTTATTTGATAATGTTTAAATGGGGTAGTATACACGGTACCTAATTTAACATTTTGAGTAAGCAAGCAGGAACATTTTTCTTCAGACACAGAACTGCTAATTAAATTAGATGGAGAATTCTATACATATATCAATTATTTTTTTTTTTACTTTTTTGTACCAAAAGAAATACCACACTTTTTTTGGGATGCAGCTGTTCCCATTTTATTAATTAGCTCAATCATTAATTTACTGGAAGATTGTTTGGGGTTTCCTTTGTAACGAGATGAGGATTAATTTTGTTTACTCCAAAGAACAAGCCAACAATAAAAGTGTGTGCTGTTTCCTGTGACATTTGAATCACCATTTTTGTCTCTTAGCAAGCTTTCATAGCTATTTGCTATCGGAAGAAAACTTTCTAGATAGCGTCTTTTCTGATGAGGTAAGTCACTTGTTTCTACCATAACTAATTTTAATGCCTAACACGGATTGTTCTTGATTTTTTTTTTTTTAAGTAAAACCGGTTCCCAAGCTGGTGTTTATAGCAAGATTTTGACTTGTTATAAAAATCAAGTATCTCCAAATTCTCCCTCTGTAAAACACTGTTTTGTCTTTTAGCTATCATATTTTTAGGGTCATAATTTTGGTTTGGAATTTGAAGGAAAAGAGTCGTATTGAAAGGATATACTGCTTTTTACTGAAATGGTGCTGGAAACGTGTGCCTATGTTGCAGAAATAAAAAAGTATGGGTAACAGTGGAAATATTCCTTAAATTAAAGTCTATGCACATTAATTGTACTGCTACCTGATTTCATAATGGCAGTCTTTTTGATAATGAGGTTCCAATTAAATTTTGACAAAACTGTCAAATATCATTTCCATTTCAATAATATAAATGTTCGAAAACGTATTTCTTTAAATGTCCCTGTTTTCAAAAGATCTGGTTTTATATTTGGAGCAGGGCACAAAATCTCTTATATTTAGAAAACAAGTTTCAGATGCCATTTTTTGTTTGTGGCCAATATTTTCACCCGTATTTTTATTCCGCTTGTGTGACGAGTTGATATTTCTAGAGTATTTTAGCAGAACGGGCTGTAACGGATTTAATATATTAACATTATGAGCAATTGCTGATGGTCTTGCCCTGTAATTTTATAGCAATGTCACAAAAGTCGCTTTGATCCAAAGTTGTGTAATTGGTAGAAACTTAAGGTGAAATACTAACCTTCTTGTGAGATTAGAGCAAAATGAAATCAAAAGCTGCTTGAAAGAGATTCTGATCAGTTGTGACCTATGGTATCTCCAGGTTATTTGCAGGCAGTCATATTTTACAAAGTGTATATTTTTGGTTGACTTGGTAAGACATATGTTCTGTGGGCTGTATAGCAATAAGCCCAGTTTTCTTCATTTTTTTCCATATTCGAGTTTTATTTCTCAAAAAAAAAATTAAAAAAGGTGAAAACTTTTAGTATTGCCTAACCGTGGACAGACAGAAAGAAATGTGAAAATCTTACCCAGTGTGCTTCCAAATGTTAAACCCAAAATCAGAGGGTGAAATTCTGACCCTGTTCGAATGAGCAGCCCTCCTGTTGACTAAACAAGCTCTAGATGCCGTTCAGTCTTTTCGATCACCTGGGGAATAAAAAAACTGATACGAGTTTTTCTGCACATCTTCCTTGCCAGTTAAGGGTAAGATGTCTTATGACTAATTCTAGGATGCTCATAAAATTAATGATTTCCAGTTCAAATGTTCTATTAAAATCTCTAGAGCCCCAAGTTTGGAAGTTGGCATGGCAAAACACTGCTGATGCTCCTCCACTTGTGCTCCTGCAGTGGAATTCATTCTCCTGGGAACAGGGCGTGCAGCTCTAGCGGGAAAAGAGGCTGTGAACTTGTCTTGTACATTTGTATTTTCCTGTAAAATATAAGAGGGATGAAATAAGAATGGTTTTGTAGAACTATGCAAACATGACTCCAAAACCACTGAACTCATGTATTAAAAATAAGTTAATAAACTTCTATAGCACAGATATGGTGAGGGACAGGACTGTTACAAAGGCTAACTAATCTCCCTTGGTTGCATCTATAATGATAGCTAATGTAAGTTTCTGCTGGTAATCACCCTGGAGACGAATATATCTCTGTCTTTTAACTACAAAAAGTGCCTTTTGTTCATTAGCCTCAGTAAGCTTAGGTTAGCTTTTATGAATATCCCCATTCTTCTCTGATTTTGTACAGTATGCATCAGCTATCATCCCTTCTTGTTTCCCTTTCTTAGACTGAGTCCTCTTTGATTCTACTTCATTCATGCTAGTAGGTTACTTTTCTTCTCAGCCACGGTAACCTTTGAGTTTGAATTTTTCTAGGTCCATATATAAGGGCTGGTCAATTCTTGCACATCTCAGCGTATTATGGATAATGGATCTGAACAGGCTGCCCTAGTTCATTGCTGGCCTCACACTTGGGTGCTTTATAACACAGAAAAAATATTTGTTTTCCTGTAATGTGTCCTTGTGCATAAATAGCAGATCTGATAGAAAGAATGACCGAGTGACAGAGCACAGCGTAGCTGTTGACAGAGCACACACGCAGGAGACCAGAATTCAGTCACCTCCTGCAAGTCATTATGTGCCTCAGTTCACAGAATCACGGAATCACAGAATGGTTGGGGTTGGAAGGGACCTCTGGAGATCAGCTCATCCAACCCCGCTGCTTGGGCAGGGACTCCCAGAGCAGGGGGCACAGGAACACAAACCGGGTTTGTTACACTGGGGAGGAAAAACTCAGTTCAAACCCATGTTATCCAAAACTGTCTGGAAACAACACAAATTGACTGGAAAGTCCTTCATAATTAGGAACTCTCTCAACTGCTGTAGCCCGACGAGGTTTGACGCAAAACTGACAAAATTCCACCCAGAACATTTTGCGTAAGAATATTAATCATAACCTAAGAGCAATTAAGGACAGTTGAAAAGTTCACAACTAGAACATTTTATTGCTTCAGCTAATTTTAGAAGTGCTTGCTACCTCTAGCTCTGGAGGTTAACCACCCAGCAACCTTCGTAGGTTGTTTTTAACTGACCCAGGCCAGTGCCATGGATACAGCCTGATGAGTGGACCCATCTAATGACAAAGGCATAGTGACTCGCTGCTTCTCTTCCCACTCCTCCAGGTTTGCTCTCTCACCTCGAGCAAGTCAATTACTTCGCTCTGACAAGTATTAACCTTTTCTGTAGACAAATGTCTTACAACTGTGTTTTAGGATTACTTTATTAGTGTTGTTAGAAGAGCATTCTGAAACCTTTGAAAGGAAGGCTGTAAAATACTTCCAAGTATTAGGTTATAATTCTATTTATCAGAAGCCCAGAACAGTATTAGGCTGTAAATCTATTTATCAGGAGCCCAGTCTTCCTCAAGTGAGCTCTTCAAGTTTCAAATTCAGCCATATCATGATTCATTTATGTATTATAACATGCCAAATTGTGACATAATTAGAGTTCTGTGAGTCTGGGATTCTATTTGCATTTTTTTAAAAAGCGAAAAGATTAGAGGGAAAACTGTTTCATGCTGATCTTCTAATTGCCAATCTTTGTTTAGTTTGGTGCTTGAAAATTGAAGAGCATTGAGAAGCATTTCAAATTAAAAGCTCAAAACATTTTGGGTTTTTTCCAATACAGAGGCAGAATTCTTAATTTGTTTAATCACTTGCTTAGACTTTTTACTGAAAACATTTACCAAATTTAACATAAATTAGCGAAAAGGACTTGAACTGTATTTGTTCCTGGATGCAGTTTCTGCTGCTGCTCACCACTCTCCTCCTCAGATTGACCTTATCCCCCACAGCTGATCAGGGTTATGGACGCTGAGCATCATCTCATGTTGAAACACGTCAATTCCATTCTAGGTGTGCAGCGATGGTTGCTCTGCTATTGCTACATGTCAGGCTTCACGTCAGCACTTGAATAGTCTTTGCTGGTTTCAGTGGACTCGTTGTTCCACAATATCCTTGAGTTAAATAGCACGTTCTTAAAATGTTCCTATATGTCAGAACGGAATTTCTTAATTCTTTCCAAATTTCTTCCAGGAAAGACTTTACTGGTGGTTTTTATTTGTCTGAGTCAAATGTTCCCTGTCTTGGGTGTTCAGATAAACTTTAGCCTCGATTTTCCTTCAGTCGGAATAGGGCAATCCTACACTGGAACCACCTTTCAGATAGTGTGCATTTATAATCATAGAAAGAAATCCACTCTGAAGAAATCCACATAGTGCCAAAGCCAAAAAAGGGACCTTTTCACATGCCAGGACATTACAAAAATCCCAGCAGGGCAGCAACTGAAGGGTCAGTAACCTCACATCATAATAAAAAAAAATGGAATACCACGGTCTACTTGTTGCAGGGCCTAATTTTAAATCATAGCCACTTTTAGAAAGATAGTCTATGTTAAAATAGAAAGAAATATGTTTAATGTCTGGCACAGAGGCTTAAGGGAAATGTTAGGATACCCAGTCGCATAATTGTTCAGCAGACCTTATCTCCTAAGTAGGCAGAACAGGTAACATGAGAGACACAAAGGTTTCAAGTACATGGCAAAGGTCATTGACAGGACATGAGCAGAACCCAGGGCTGTGTCTCTCTAAGGACTGGTTGATGTTGCTGCTCACAGGATGTGAGGATTAAAGTTAAAATAGAGCCAATGCCATGATATCTTGTTTGACAGGACATTATCTACTCAACTTCTCAAGAGGACTTCAATTAACTTTTTTTTTTTTTTGTCTCTCGTTAATGGATGATGCACAAAGCCAGATATTTAAAGAAAATAAATAAATAAATAAATAACACTTAAGCAAAAGAACAAGATCAAAATTTTTTTCTATACTCAGTCCTAGTAATATTCCATTATTTTCCTCCCTGGTAGAGGACGAACAAGAAGCTGAACACCTCCGCTTCCTGCCCTTTCTCCCATCAGCCCTGCTCCAAAAGGGGTTCACTGCCTTCAGAAGTCCTGTTGTCAGCTCTCTTCAAGAACTTCTTACATTGTGAGTCATATATCCTTTTGCTGTGTTGGAATAAGATGTGCTGGTTTACTATCAACAGTGAATATAGACTATGAATGTGCGTATGACAGTGAATACTTAATAAAAGAATGTGTATATCTGAATACTTTACCTTTTTTTTCCTCCAGCCCAAAGACCATCAGCCTGCCCTTGATGCACCTGCATAGTTAAACTGATAAGGTTTTCCAGCTTTACAGTATGTCCAAAACAAATTCAGGGCAGAGAATAAAAGGAAAAAAATCACCCTGCTGTAATTCCAGATCTTTACTGAAATGCACAGAAAGCCAAATTTTACCAGTTTGTTCCTGCAACTTCGGTGCAGACGTTGAGAATTTCTAAGTGAATTGTGCCTAGTGCTCCGCAATATGAGGACATCAACCCCAACATGCAGAGTTACAAACGTAATCCAGAAAATACTAAATCGCCTAATTTGACATCCATGAGTTGAATGGATGATGAGTTTCACTCCCATTGAGTGAAATTATTCAGGGGCATATAGTTTACATACATATGCAAGTGTTCCTGGGGTCCTGTTCTAAGAGAAGGCAACACAGGCATTCATGTAACACTTAGTGGGGAGCAGAAGGAAGTTCAGTAAGCCTGCCTGAGACCACCCACAGTGTATTCTCATGTTGGGTGGTTGTTGTACACTTTCCTGGAAACCTTTCTCACCCTCCGTCTCTGTTATATTGTATATGTACAGTTCATTATTGGAAAAGCAGTAGAATACAAGGAATACCACATCTTTCAGGTTTTCTCCACCAGATTCGACCTTTCAGGTCTGTCCACCTAGCAAATGCAATATATGCATATGTATTTTAATAAGGCTGTGTTATGATTGGATCCTTGTAGTCCACAGAGATTGCAACTGCAAAGGATCATTACTGCTAGGTGTTGTAGCAATACCTACTGTATTAATCGTTGGTAAAAATCCAGAGTGTGTAGGTAGTCCTTGCTTTGAGATCAGGCTGTTATTGGTTCTACTCGATGTTTCTGGCCATTCCTTCTCTGTTTGATCCTGCCCCTTAGGACTGCCCATCCTGAAGGCTTCTTTCCCTTGGGAAGGTCCATGGAGGTACGTCATGGAGTTCCTCCGCATGAAAAGGAGACTGACACAGCAATGGCCACCCTAGACAGCTCACATCTAATGTGAAGAGAGGGTATATATGCTACATTAGCAGTTGCCAGCATTTCTTAGACTGAACGTAGCACTGGCTTCACAAACTATGATTCCTGTGGATGTAATAAGCAGTCCAGGGTTTGTCTGCAGAACCACGTCATCTCAGTTCTCAATGAAAAGTTCGGTAAGGAGGTGGCAGCTAAGACCGATGGCACTCTGCAAGCAGCAAAACTGGCTGTTCGTTGGGCCTAAAAATCTAAACACCTGCGAACAATGATAACTGAAGTAGGGACCTTACATACCAATACTCCTTGGATTGGCTTTGCTTTTCCTAAGTCCTAATGCCACCTAGCTCATGACAATCTTTTAACAGGGCTGAGATTAGAAATCTTTAGATTTGGTTCATTTTGATAAGGTGTCATATTTTTATTACGGAAGTGCTGCAGCTCAGTTTATTTTTCCCCTAGGAAAACTCGGTCAGGTTGCCACAGAGCAGTTGGGAGAGAAAAGAAAAAGGCTGTGCCACTGCAGCAGACACTTTATTACCACTTGGGGGTTTTTATGTTTGCTTTTGGGGGAAGGAAGTCTTTTTTTTTTAAATAGGGTAATGAAAATTCTTTCCAATTTTAGCTTGCTGCTAACATTGTTGCTGCTCATCTTTTTCTTATTGCTCATTTTATTTCTTAAAGCAGTTGTAAAGTAGGTCACAGACTTTTAAAGCACCTGGCTAGAAAAAGTTGTACTGCATAGTCAGTTGTAGTTATTTTTTTTTAAAAGGATTTTATTTCATGTGCGGTACCCATTCTTACAAGACAGAGTGCTCTTCATCCACCTTTCTGTCCCTGAATTGAAGTGTAAGGGTGGGGGAAATCCAGTCTCTGCAGTTGGTGCATCTGCAAAGACAAGAAATGACCTATTTTTTATTAAGCTCTTAAAGATTGCAGTCAGCATCAGTGTTGCCTATTGAAGCTCTGTTACCTCTTGTTAGTGGCAAGGCTGTTTCGTTTCATGGCCTGTGAGCACTTCACTCCCCGCTCTATCACAGGCATACTTTCCTATTGCTATTGTTTTCCCCAGGAAAGCTTTCAGTCCCAAAGGCAAGCTTGTTTTGCTTTCAGGTAGCTGCGTTCCTGCCTGGTGGTGTTAGTGTATTGCTCAGGTGCTGCTGTTTCCTTGGTGGACTTCTGCTCAGCTGTGCAAGCTTCTTGACTTTAGTACATTGTGTGGAGGGGAATCAGGATCCAGATGCTCAGACGCTGTCCTAGTGGAGATCGCTCAGAAGTGCTGCTCTGATTTGCACACTGAGGATGAACTCACTGGTAAAAGTCTCAGATCAGGGCTCAGCACGTCTTCTTTTATAACTTTATTCTTCTTTTTATTTAATCACGTTTTAAAGTATTTTCCATGACTTAAAATATCAAAAGTATTTTCTGTGATTAGGGGATTCCTGCCTCCCGAGGGTGCAGGGAGGAAAGGGAACTGGAAAAGCCAGGCAGAAAGAGTGGTAGGGGAGACTTTGTATTCATTGCCAGAGATGAGCTGTGACCTCAGTGATCGATTCTCATCCTGACAGGTTCAGTCCCAATTATTTAATGTTTCCTTTTCTCTTTCAAAGCCATTTAATACTTGCTAGGTTGTAGGTTGATAGAAGGAAAATACATTAACATTTCCATGCAAGTACAGCATTTTATTCCCTACGCTCCCACTATTTTAGTTGAAAAAACTGTAACCCGACATAAATATCCTTCTGCTACCAAATTTCTTCTATTAAAATGAGATCACTCTAACTCAGATTCACATCTTTTTTTCCTAGAATAAACAGTTAGCTATAAAATTGCTTCTTCAAATGAAATTTTTAACTTTACATAAAAAAATAAAATTTAAATGTTTACTACAAATTTTTATGTTGAGAGTTTAAGACCCATTTTTTGACCAATATTTTTCAGTCAAATTTCACTTTTTTGAATCCTACTTTTCTAAAACAAATTGAAACTTTTGATGAAGTGGGGTTTTTTTAACTCACAAATATTTTCTATTAAAATACATCAAAATTTAAAAAAATAAAAGCATTACAATATTTTGGATCAAGCTTAGTGCAAAACTCCTTTTTCTTCCAAAAATACCCTGATGCAATAACTCCTTTTTTTATTATGTTAGTTTTGGAAGCTTATAAGCGCTCAAGTTTCAGAGCATGAATTTAATCCTCTAAAAGGGATTAGGAAACTTTCCCCATGAGGAGGTTGTTGCCTATCCTACTTTGTAGCGTTTCTTGCATCTTCCTTAGGACAGTTTTGCCTGCTGAACTGAGGGTAAAAAAAAAAGATATGTAGAGTTATATTAATGGTCCTTAGCACAATCTTTATGTCATTGCAAAATGATTTTTAGATCTCCTTTCCCTGCTGAATTCTGGTATAGAGTATATTTATTGTAGGTGTCAGTGCCCCAGACACTTCTTTATTCCTCATTGTTCTGTACAGGGCAGGGGCTGAGCGGTGGAGCAGAGCTCTGACCACTTTTCCTTCTGAGCCAAGTCACTGAAATAACCAGGATTATTGAAGGCATCCAGACCTTCAGATCTCTTCTGTAGCCTGGTCTGTAACAATTAACACCAGCTTAATGTTTAAAATGGTCTGTGAGGAAAAAGAGTTTTGACTTGCACCAGCCTGCAAAAACAAAAATAAAATCTTCTTTACTGCAGTAAACCAGATACCACAGACAAGCCACGAACTCCTTTCCATCAGAAAAGGCCCAGCTTTGGGCAGTACTCATAGCTGAGTATCAGGCTGGTTGACAAAGGACATGTTGATCACTTTTCACACTCAGTGACAACGCAGAAAATAACATGTGTCTATCTCAATTTCACTTGAGAACGTTGGAAATTATTTTTTCCCTGTGGAAATGCTGAATCTACTGAAACTGGTTTTTTCTTTGACAGAAATTATCTGGAGTCACTAGTTTCCTTTGCTCTTTCCTCTGTAACCAACGTTGTGCAATTCCACTGAATGTATTTCAGTTGAGACGGATTTAGAGATTATGCTTACCAGATCTGAAATATTAGGAAACATTTAAATTAATTGTAATGAAGAACATAATTGCTTAGATATATTTTTAAATCCCACTTTTTTGTTATCTCTGAAAATATCTTTCAAAATCCGTGCTCCAAGGATATAGGCAGCAAAGCTCTAAAGTATGCATTCAGCTTCAAGTACGTAAATATTACAGCTGAAAGCAATAGCATTTCTCATGTGTTTAGACTGCACGCATGTCTAGCTTAGGTGGGAACTCACAGTGAGACATCTACAGGAGGCCTGTTTTGTTGTTATGGGAATGACCCCACTCCTGCTCGAATGCCCGTAAGGGAATACTGAGGGGTTGTGGACTCTTTCACCCTCCATCTTTTATGATTTAACAGTGATAAACCTTTCTGTTGTCCATCACAGAATGGTTGAGGTAGCACAGGACCAACAGAGAGCATCTAGGCCAAACCCCTGCTTAAACAGGATCACCTAAAGCAGATTGCCCAGGGCAATCGAACACATGCTTATTCGGATATACGTTTTCGCATGGCCCATTTGTACCAGATGCAATTCTCTAACCTGGTTTGTGGTTGAATGTACGCAGTATGACTGAGAATGCAGCCAGGATTTTACATGAAAAAGTACACCAATACACAGTTGAAATAATTCATGGGTTCATCGGATTCTATAAATCTGACAGTAGTCAGAAAGGAATGAGCTCCATAATGAAGACAGAAGAAAATTTTTGACTGTACCAGACTATGTGAAAACCTATAAAAAATGGGGGTAAGAATGATTTCAGAAAAATAAAAGAAATTAGCTAAGCCATAACATTAACCCTACTTTTTTCATATACTGCTTTGTGTGAAGGTATTGACAGCACCCAGGAACCTGAGCAGATGAAAAGGTTTTGTGTTCCTGGGTAATAGCTTGGGAGAGACTTGAATTGATACTGATTCAAGCTCAGGTAGGTAGCAAACTCTGCTCTACTGGGGGTAGAGGAAGAGTTTAGATGGCTACAGCAACATTTGAGTTTACATGGTGTAAACAAAGCAGACAGCAATGCCAATTAAGGCGAAACAGAATTCCTGGAATGCTCCTGGAATGTTAAGCCAGAGCTCTTGCCCTTCTTGCTCATGGTTGTGGGGTGTGCAAACACAGTACAATGCAGTGCGGTGCAGTTATCAGATCAGCCTCTAAACAGGCTGCTTTGCATAGACAGTCCACCAAAACCAGGTCATTCGTCAAGCTTGAAGCCATATAGTCGTATTCTTACAGCCCAGTCCCAGCTGGCATCCTTCCTGGCTGCTTAAAGAAGTTCGTCAGTGAGAGCTCTGCACCCAGTCACATGCTCCCAGACCTGACTTTGTATTACTGTGCTGTGCCACGGAGATAAAACAGCTTGTCCGAAGTTAACACCTGTGTCTCTACTTTTTTGTAGATTCTTGTTTTAACTTCATCTGCAATAGGTGCTCTTGGTTCCTATTGCCTCTTGAGCCATTTTTAGAAAAGGAAAAATTCTAGTATCCTTAAACACTCAAGCATAACTTAAAGGTACTTAAGGATGTGGAACTGCTTGAGCAAGTCCAGTGGAGAGCTACCAAGATGATCAGGGGTCTGGAGCACCTCCCTTATGAGGAAAGGCTGAGAGACCTGGGTTTGTTCAGCCTGGAGAAGACAAGACTATGGGGGGATTTCATAAATACCTATAAATATCTGAAGGGTGGATGTCAGGAGGATGGGACTGGACTCTTTTCAGTGGTGCCCAAGGACAGGACAAGGGGCAATGGGCACAAGTTGGAACACAGGCAGTTCCACCCCAATATGAGAAAAAAATATTGTTTTCTGCACGAGTGCCAGAGCAGTGGCACAGGCTGCCCAGAGAGGCTGTGGAGTCTCCTTCCCTGGAGACATTCAAAACCTGCCTGGAGGCTGTCCTGTGCCCCCTGCTCTAGGTGTCTCTGCTCAAGCAGAGGGCGTTGGATGAGATGATCTCCAGAGGTCCCTTCCAACGCCAACCATTCTGTGATTCTGTATCACTGGGAAAAGTGCAGTTACTCTAAATGAGGGAAACAACAAAGCAAGGGTATTGCCAGTATTTTGAGAATACAGAATACATTTAACTGTCTCATGAGTTAATTTTTCTTGGTGGGTCGGGGCTTTTATTAGGTGTAGTCGCAATAACAAAATAACAGATTTCTGGGGGGTAGAAGCCAACTAGAGAAATCAAGAAACTGTGATCTCTGAAATGAGGAAATATTTCCTTGTAGAACCTTGTTAGAAACTTTTACTTATAAAATAATGATATTGTTATAAATTTTTCCTTATAATAATGTTAGCTTTACAATGCAGTTGTAACCTTCAGTCACTAATGTATTTTGCAAATGTATGTGATTAATTGCTCAGCAGGTCTCGCAAAAAAAAAAAAATAGGGAAAATGAAATTAGCAAATTCATGCAAAACCAAGTTCCAAGATTAAAAAAAAATAAAAGTACTTAACTGAAAATAGGCAGGTGTCTGGGATGGCTTGCAGGGGTGTTCCCCTCAGATCAATTCGTTTTTCTTATCCTTTGGTGTTGTTGCAATGATTTATTTTGCCATCATTTTTCTTCCTTTATGCCTCCCTAATAAAGAGCCTTGTTCCGTTCCTTATATGTTCTTAAGGAAAAAGATGATGCAGTTCAATGTCAGGCTTATTTAGATTGGGAATTAGAATTGCTGTAAAGCAAAAGGTACAATATTTTCACACATATGTATATACCTACATGCCTATGTATATTCATTCCCATCTAAGTAGGATTAATGTTTCTGGGCTTTTTATATTTATATAACCTAAGGGAGATTAACATACGTTTATAGAAAATATCAAGATAAACTATTAAGAGGCATATTAACATTGTGGCTGTGCTTTATATCTACAGTGAGAAAACAAGCATTCCTTTCATGATGGTTTCACATTTGTCAGGTTTTACAACTTCACAACCATTTTCTTATGGCTTTCTTTGCTGGAAGTCTTCTAGTGCTCTGCATCTTACAGCAAACCATTTGGCTCTACAGAAAGTCCCTCTCCTAATTTGTTGTCGCTAAATTCTATCTTAATCTGCTGGAGCAGCAGGCAGACTAGCCAGCTCTGTTGTTTTATTTTTGTCTGCTTTATAATTCATACCATGAGACTGCTGCATTCTCAGATCCGACCCCAGGGACTCCAGTTGCAATATCCTCGCATCTTTGGCAGTATCTCTGCTCCCCCTTGGAATATTCTAACACTGCAAGTGGTATCACGTATCTATGCCTACCGGATACATAAGAATCAGTGGTATTTAGGTTTGTTCCAATTTAGATAAAATCCTCTTTTCCCAAGGAGTGAAGACATCGCAGTCTTTCCCTGTGCCTAGGACATGAGTTAGGAGCTGGAATGCTGGAGTCAGCGTTTCATTCCATGAGACTGAATAGCATCGGACCTCCAGAGATTTCTTAACTGACCTTCAAAACACAAAGTCTAGCTTCCAGCAAACTTAAAGTAAACATATTTCTCTAGAGATTAGGATCAAAGCACAAGAAAAACATTCTACTTAACTACGTGGTGCTTGTACCATTACTTATTTATTGGAGCAAGGGTAAGTGGTGATAGGGGAGATGAGATTCACTTTTTTTGTTGCAGTGTCTAACAGTAAAAGTAGTTCACAAAGGTTTCCTAGACCTTTGCCAAAAGGTTTGCAAACTCATCATACTTTTTCATACCATCATTGCTTCATTCCCAAATATGGTTTTATATAATCACGGTCAAATTCTGAAGACATTTTCTAAAACAAAGCCTTGGGTGACTGGAGCACTTCACTGGAGTAGCAGTGCAAGGACACCCCCAGACTTCGACTGTGATCTTGGGTGTACTCTTTTCATGTTCTCAAGCAACCACTGTCATTTGTAAAACAGGAGTAATGGCAGTTTGTTCCCATATCCATATAGGTTTTTATGAAGATAACTACATTTCAAATTCAGAAGTTCTGGAGTATTACAATAGCAGGTCTTGTATGTGTATATAACCCAGGCTTCCTGGAACAGATCGGCTTCCTGGGAAGGAAAAAAAAAAACACAAAAACCAACAACAAAAACCTAAGAAAACCACTTTTTGAAAATTGTTGGGTATGCAAAGTTTTCAGTAACTTAAAAACCTATCGCTATCCATCAGAATGAAAAAACAGAGATGTAAGAGATGTATCTGCAGATATCTGAAGCTATTTGTTGGTGAGCTTTGTACAGCAAAAAGCACTATAAGTAACAGATAAGCTCTTCATGCATTCCCTGTTAGGAATTTTCTGTCACCACTTTTAGGCTGAGACAAAACTGTGTTGGGAAACTGGGATACTGATTCAGCAGTGAGGAAATCAGAAAGGTAGTCTGCTCAGGGTTATCCTCAGAGGCAGTTAATAACTCTAACTCCCACAGAAAAAGGAATTAAAATTCCTCTGAAACCCATTTCAAGCTTGTCCTGTGACCTTGACTATGGAGCCCCGTTATTCACAAACACTCCTTCATTGTCTCCCTAGCCACCAATTTATACAGCTCCCCAATACAGAAAATGAGCAAAATTTAACCTTGATTTTGGTGATGTCTATGTAGTGATCATGCACTGAATTAATGCTCTGTGTCTGGTTTTATATGTCATGATGTGTAAATGTACAAGCTGATGGATGTCATTTTCTCATATACATGGGCTTATTCGTTTCACATTCAAATCTCTGATCTTAAGGAAAAGGAAGTTCAGATTCAAGCCCTGTTATACTATTATTCCAAGGATATCGTATAAAACACAGCTGTAATATTTTTCAGCAAGCATGTTTCCAACTGATTTAAGTTACAGATTATTTGACTTCCTTACTACACACTGTCTTGGCTAGCACAAAGATTTAGGGCAGTCAGAAATACAGTAAATCAATTCAACTCAAAAGATTTTCAATTTACAGGAACAAGTTTTCCATAGCTTGTGCCAAACCATCAAGTCATTACTTTGGGTCTAAGATAAGCATTATAGCCTCCCTCCCTGCTCCCTTTTCACTGTCTTACTACTCTCCCTTCAGGAATAGATTAACAAATGCCTGACTTTATGCATTGGTGCCAGTGGAGACCTGCAGTAATTGTTCTTTCTCATAGTTCAGACAATCATACTGGATTACATCTCACAAAACAGAAACCCAGAAAAAGATGAAATACCTTTTTAAAACTGAACCATAGTTATGACACAGGCAGTGAGTGTATGAAAAGAAGTATGAGGGAGTAGTTCTAAATGGACTGGATGTAAGCTCTGTGACGGCAAGTACTCCCTCGAAGCTTGTTCTTCATATGCTCCGCTTCCTTACTTTCAAGCTTTGCATCTGGTTAAGATAAACTATTTGCACTGTTTTTCAAAGTGCAAAGGTTTCAGCTGCCAAAAGTCACTGATATGTAAATATTTTAGGAGGCCTTCCCTGGTTGTTCTCAATTCCTTTAAAATTTATGATTGCTGGCACTGACTGCAGTGACACTCAAGGAGTTTAATGAATCCAATGAGTCCAGCAGATGTTTCTGGGTTTGCTTCACTGGGAACTTTCTGGATTCTTCTTCCTTCATTCCCAGGAATCAAGATCCAATTTTAGCAAAGTGCTGATGATCCAACCAGCAACAAGAAGACAGAAATAAGTCTTCAACTCCACAATCCTTAAAACATTCAGCATTGCCGATCTATAAGCAGCTGAGGTTTGGATCCTTATCCAAGCCTCTTTAGCCTGGAAAACTGAAGGATGGGAAACTCATAAATTGGCTCTCAATAGGTTTGTGGTATTTCCTGCACTTGTCTGGCACAGAAATGTAATCTATCTCACAGTATTCTGGCACTGCCATCGTGGAACCTGGCAATACAGAAATATGTAAGAAAAGACAATCTTTTCCAATAACAACACAGGAAACTTACTTTGAGTTATGATTTTGTTTGAGTTATGATGTAGTTTATTTCTCTTTATATTTTGCTATCCAGGGGTATTTGTGTCACCTTACATTGCTACCAAATGCTAACAGCACAGCTGGGATTATGCAAAACCAGCCATATATCTTGGAGTTTCGTCTTCCATCTGTTCAGTCAGGTAGAGGTGGGGGTATTTTGAAAAGGAAGGAATGAGCAGAAAGATAGGAATGGCAAAAGAAAGCCAGGAACACGCTACAAAGTGCTTGCCACTTCTCTTTGACCTTTTAACTCTGCAGTTGGTTTAATTTTTGAACTATAGCTTCTATCTCCATTCCCTGATTTCTGGATAAATCATGCCTCACAATCCAGTACATAATGCTTATAATGTCAGTATTTGTACATAAAGAATGTGAGGATGGCTTCATTTTTAGGTAACTGACCTATCAGTGTCAATACCATTAAATTAAGCTGAAGTAGCCTTCTTGCTGCCCATTATGTAGGTAACACAATACATAGTGTATGTTGTTAAAGACTACCATTTTATTATGGAACAGCACAGCATTAGAAGTCCAGGGCACTGCAAATGACTAAGAAGCACCTGTCTTAACTTTCACAGGTAAAGCAGCATTATGTGTTATTTGTGCAAACAAATGGTCATCCACTGAATTACATGATTTTTCCATCTTTCCAGACCACATAGAGAATCCAGCCAGAATGACCAGCAATCACACAGACTGTCATTACTGCCTGCAGTCTCTTCGTGGAAGGAAGTACGCATTAAGAGAAGAAAACGCTTATTGTGTTACATGTTATGACAGGCTGTTTGCCAACCCCTGTGAAGAGTGCAAGCAACCTATTGAGTGTGATTCCAAGGTAAAGATTTAGCTTTCACTTCTTGTTCTTTGCTAAATTACACACAAATCCCATTTCTCTAATGGCAGATTCTGTATCTGACCCTTTGCATGTCCCTGTGCTGGTGAAGAGACCTAAGCACAGCCATTGTACATCCATGCACAGTGGAGAGAAACAGTGCGATTTTCCCATAATAGGGAAGCTTTGGGGCCAAAGATTAGGAAATCTGCACATATGTATACATCAAATGTATATCAATACTGTGGCGAATGTGTGGACTGCAAGTGGACTCCATGCTTCACCTCCAGTCACTCACTAGCTCCAGGGACCGCACAGTGCTTAAGTGATGGTAGGGTGCTGGTGTAATTCAGTAGAACAGGTTGAATGAAACTGGAATTTCTGAGATACATGCATTGAAAAGAGTATTTTGAGTATTAGATAAATTACTTTTACTGTAGGTAAAGGCTTGACATGCAGATGTCAACCTGAAAGGAAACCATGTTTATGATTTTTATAGTATTCCCTCTGTCTTTTGGAAATGAAGTCTATTTTAATTTTAACATAATTCCATGCTTACCTTGCTCATCTTATAGATGACATTTTAGTGGCAGTGTTTTACAGTCTCTACACTTGACTTTGAATTTTAAGTCCACATAAAGCCTGTCAAAATGTCTTTGTTTTGCCAAGTTCAGTATGTAGTTCTCACCTTCTACCCATGCTCGCTTTGCTTATGTTCTTTTGAAACAAAAGGTCAGAAAGTTATTACACTAAGCCCCTCAGGAGTCCTCCCTAGCTAAAGCACTTCATGGTTTTCAAAGCTCATTGTCTCAATACAGCTCAGTGCTATAAAGGAACCATCCAAGGAAATTGCTGACTTGGGTGAAGACTCTTCTCAAACACTCATCAGGATTTTTCAACAGCAAACTTGTACACGTAGCTCCAGTCAGGGTGACCTGGAGAACATGTGCTCTGAGCTCACTAATTCCACTTCTAAAATGGAAAATTAAGTGTTAGGACTATCGATGTCAAAGATCATTAACAAAAAGTCATGTATTTGGACTGAGTGGCTGGAAAAACTGGGAGAAAAAAGCAGGAGTAACAAGAAGGGACTGCAGCAGGCCAGAGTCCAATAGAAAAGTGGCCCACAGAGATCTACAAATGGTTGTCCCAACTCTGCCATGCTGCTAGGTCTTGGCCCTCTGCCTCTCCTTCTTACCCAGTCTTTGCCTCAGGATGCTCTGGATAGATAGCCTATTTTCTAAAAAGTTTAGAGTGCTAACTAACACAGATGAAAGTGGTAAGCGCTCAGCACTTCCTGAAATGAAGCATGGTATGTATTTCATTTTTAGCATTTTAAAGGGTGGGGATCTGACAAGGGAGAAAAAATTATACTGAATTTGTTTCCTTTTGTGCTTCTTTCTTATAAAGGAGTCCTGGAAGGGTCTGGTTTATTTTTTAAGGGGGGGAAGGGAGTTGGTGGTGCATTTTTCCCTTGTTTTTTTAACCTTGGAAAAATAAAATCTGCTGTTTGATCTTTTTTGAATTCCTAGTGGAGGTCTCGTACATACACTGTTAGCTTTCTCATCCCCTAAGCCTGCTGAGTCTTAAAAAAACATTTTTCTGCAAAGTTTTTAGGAGGAGTTATATTAGGTGTAAACAAAAGCAATGATTTTTTAATAATCTTCCTATGAATCATTTTGTTCTCAATGAGATTTTAATTGCTTGTTTTCTGCAATAACATGATCCTTCTTCACTGTTATGTAGTGTCTGCTGGAAGAAAAAGTAGTAACATTAAAAAATACATGAAGTTCGCTTCAAAGTCTGAAAAGAATGCACTTCTTGTCAGGTGGCCTGTGCACATTAAAAATGTTGATCATCTCTTTCCCCTTAAAGGCCAACTGCAAAATATAAAATGGTTCTTCCAATAAAAACATATCTCTGATATTACATAAGGAAGGACTATTGCCTGACCAAGGCAGCTCCTAATGGCCTCTACAAGAGATCTACAAAATATCCTTACGCAGTGACACTGAATAGTTATGTCACCTCTGAGCACACCTCCCATCGGATGCACGTGTCATCTCTTCCAGTCCCCGTTGCAATGCTCTCCATTTTTCACTTTATTTCTGGGAGGAGCTGAGGGATAAAAACTGTAAAAAAAAAAGTCTTATTTTCTTACTTTCTCCAAGGATCTGGCCTACAAAGGCCGCCACTGGCATGAGAGGTGCTTCAAGTGTGCCAAATGCAGTCGCTCACTGGTGGAGAAACCATTTGCTGCCAAAGACGAGCTCTTGCTGTGTACTGAATGCTACTCTGATGAGTATTCATCTAAGTGTTTCCACTGCCAGAAGACCATTATGCCTGGTAAGACAACAGGGACCCTTCTGTGAATAATGGATCTGCATTTTTAATTATGTCTGCATCCTTAAATAACTGAGCTACAGGGGCCTTGACTTTCAGAACAGCTTTCAGGTGGCTGCTTCTCCTTTGTGTGTAGGATACTCCTTCCAGCAGTGAGGAGACGGCAGGCAGATACCTCTGGCCTAGCACTGACTTATGAATCCTACCTAGAGCTTATGAATCCTTATAAAGAACATTAGAGTTCAAGATAGGGTAGAACGTGTACATGTTGAGTCTTTGATTCTGTTGCAGTTCTTAGGAACCATATCCCACTGCGAGTGTATGTAGACAAACAGAGCAATCATTAGCAGGAGGGCCAGATTAGACAATACATCTGCATTTTCGTTTGTCACATCGACCAGACCTTGAGCTCATGTTCTTTATACCATTTCTTTCACTCAGAAATATTTTTTGTTTAAAGTGTCAAAACATGACATTCTGTGTTCAAATCACTATCAGCATTTGTACTAAAAAGAATACAAATACATTTATGCTTACATTAGATTTATTTCCTGCCATTGACAACCTTGAAAATTCTGCACTTTCCACTAAACTGCTTCTCAGCTTTTAATCGTGTCAATTAGGACATCCTCTAGGCCTTTCATTGCTACCAACACAGTAGGACTCATACAGCACAGAGATTGCCTAAAAGCTGCCTCTTCAGAGGCATCTAAGAGAAGCCACAGCACTGTCTATGGTAAAATTAAGGAGCTTGCTTAGGAAAGCGGGTCCCTAACTTTTCGAACAGTGAACCCTCAGTGCTTGAACCTTTTTATGGATCACATGTGTAACTCCAAATACCAGCTGCAAACTATCCACCATGGCATCATGACTACTAGTTTGGGAACCTTTGGCCAAGAACATCAGTAAATTTGGCAGTGACATAGGAATTTTATTTCTTAGTAGATCTTATGCTAAACAATAAGGTCTGGGCTGTCTAGAATTATTGTCTTAGTATAAATACTAGGTTACTGATGTTGTGTTTAACCTATAGCATTTCTAGAATCATAGAATGGTTTCAACTAGAAGGGACCTTAAAGATCATCTAGTTCCAACTCCCCTGCCATGGGCAGCGATACTTTCCACTAGACTGGTTACTCAAAGCCCCATCCAGCCTGGCCTTCAGCACTGCCAGGGATGGAGCAGCCACAACTTCTCTGTTCCTGTGCCTCACCACCTTCATAGTGAAGAATTTCTTCCTTATAGCTAATCTAAATCTACTCTCAGTTTAAACCCTTACTCCTTGTCCTATCACTCCATGCCCTTGTAAGAAGTCCCTCTCCAGCTTTCTTGTAGGCCCCCTTCAGCTACTCAAAGGCTGCTATATGGTCTCCCCACAGCCTTCTCTTCTCCAGGCTGGACAACCCCAACACTCTCAGCCTGTCTTCACAGGAGTGGTGCTCCAACTAATCTGATCATTTTTGTGGCCCTCCTCTAGACTGCTCCAACAAGTCTATGTCCTTCTTATGTTGGGGGCCCCAGAGCTGAATGCATCATTCCAGATGGGGTCACACAAGAGCAGAGGGAGAAAATCACTTCCCTCAACCTGCTGGCCACGCTTCTTTTGATGCAGCCCAGGATACAGTTGTCTTTCCGGGCTGCAAGCACACATTGTTGGGTCATGCTGAGCTCTTCATCAACCAACACCCCCAAGTCCTTCTCCTCAGGGCTGTTCTCAATCCATTCTCCACACAGCCTGTGTTTGTGCTTGGGATTGCCCTGACCCATGTGCAGGACCTTGCACTTGGCCCTGTTGAACTTCCCCAGTCACGTCCTTATTTTTCATGTGCCTTAGCATAGCTTCCACAGAATCTGCTCCACGGTCTTGACAGGCACAGAGGTGAGACTGACTGGACTGTAGTTCCCTGGGTCTTCTTTTTCCCCTTCTTGAAAATGGGCATTATGATTCCCCTTTTCCAGTCAGTGGGATTTTCACCAGACTGCCACGGCTTCTCACATATGATAGGTAGTGGCTGAACAACTTCATCCACCAGTTCCCTCAGGACCCGCAGGTGCATCTCATCAGGTCCCACAGACTTGTGCACCTTCAGGTTCCTTAGAAGGTCTCAAACCAGGTCTTCTCCTACAGTGGGCGGTTCTTCATTCTCCCAGTCCCTCCCTTTGCCTTCTGTGAATTCAGCGGTGTGGCTTGAGCACTTGCTGGTGAAGACTGTGGCAAAAAAGGTCATTGAGTACCTCCTCAGCCTTCTCCATGTGCCAGGTAACCAGGTCTCCTGTTTCCTTCTGGAGAGGGCTCACGTTTCCCCTAGTTTTCCATTTATCACTGATGTACCTACAGAAGCTTTTCTTGTTGCCCTTGATGTCCCTGGCCAGATTTCGTTCTATCAGGGCTTTAGCTTTCCTAAGCTGATCCCTGGCTGCTCAGACAATTTCTCTGTATTCCTCCCAGGCTACCTGTCCTTGCTTCCACCCTCTGTAGGCTTCCTTTTTGTGTTTGAGTTTGTCCACGAGCACCTTGTTCATCCATGCAGGCCTCCTGGCACTTCTGCCTGACTTCCTCTTTGTCGGGGTGCATTGCTCCTGAGCTTGGAGGAGGTCATCCTTGAATATTAACCAGCTTCCTTGGGCCTGTCTTCCCTCCAGGGCTTGATCCCATGGTACTCCACCATGCAGATCCCTGAAGAGGCCAAAGTCTGCTCTCCTGAAGGCCAGGGTAGTGAGCTTGCTGTGTGACCTCCTTGCTGCCCTAGGGATCTTGAACTCCACCATTTCATGGTCACTGCAGCCAAGGTTGCCCTTAAGCTTCACATTCCCCACCAGCCCCTCCTTGTTGCTGAGAACAAGGTCCAGCATAGCACCTCTCCTTGTTGGCTCCTCTAACACTTGGAGCAGGAAGTTACCATCAACACATTCCAGGAACATCTGGATTGCTTATGCCCTTCTGTGTTGTCCGTCCAACAGATATTGAGGTGATTGAAGTCCCCCATGAGGACCAGGGCTTGTGAATGTGAGGCTGCTCCTATCTGTCTGTAGAGGGCCTCATCCACTCCGTCTTCCTGGCCAGGTAGCCTGTAGCAGACCCCCACTATAATGTCACTTGTCCCTGCCCTCCTTTTAATCTTGACCCATAAGCTCTTTCTCGGCTCCTCATCCATCCCCAGGCAGAACTCCATGTGCTCCAGCTGGTCATTGGCATAGAGGATGACCCCGCCTCCTTGTCTTTCCTGGCTGTCTTTCCTAAAGAGCCTGTGTCCTTCCATTCCAACCCTCCAGCCATAGGAGCCACCCCACCACGTCTCTGTGATGCCAATAAGATCACAGCCCTGCAGGCACAGGCATGTCTCTCAGTCCTCTTTTTTATTCCTCATTCTACATGTATTTGTATAGAGGCATTTATGTTGGGCCCCTGGTGAAGCTGACTTACTGGCTGGTGTGGCTGGAATTCCTTTTTGCTGCTCTTCAGGTGCTCTCGGGCTGAGCTGTGATCCTTCTCAATAGTAACATTGATGCAGCTATGTACTTCTACAGTCTATTTCCTTTTCATTACAGGTAAAAGCTGTATTAATGGAAACAAATGTTGTAGCAATATAACTGTGTTCAGTTTAAGGATGACATACTCTTTAGATCTGATTTAGTTTAAAAATGTTCTCTAATAGGCACGCCTTACTAGATGTGATAAGAAGAGCACCAGAATATGGTGGGGTTTGCATTATTATCCTCTGGTGTATAGCCACCATGCAGATTTTGCCCCAGAGCCTAGTAGACTAAATCCTTGCAGCAAGTGCCAAGGGTAGGAATAACAGCGCGAACAGAGAACTGAAGTGGCATGGGGATACCAACCTGTTTCTAAATCATTAACTTCTTTGTCATCAGCTTGCCTACTCTGTGTTGAAAAGACCCAGTAGACAAAGACAGTGAAGTCAGCCTTCTGATCACTGGGAGGAAGCTGCAAAGGTTTTATGCTGAAACTCAACCAGTAGTTTCTCTTTCCACTAGCCCCACAGTCCAGGAAACAGGTATTGTGGGATTAATCAGTTACGTCAGCAATTTTCTTTGTGTGGAAAGATGGTAAAGCACCTGGCACCTCTCTTTGCAGTCTGATGCAACCAGCAGGGGAGGACGTTACAGTGGAGAGTCACTGGAAAAATTGTTCTCAGATATATGTGCATGTTAGACTTACAAATCTACATTAAGTTGTACAGGGCACCTGTACACAGAGCTGAGTTCTGAAACTTCTTTGACAGACATTTAACTGAGTGATTTTCTTTTAGGCTTGCATCTGTCCTTGCACTGCATCAAAACCAACTAGTTAAACATGATAGGAAGAACTGTTGATCTAGGATGGAAATGATGAGCTACAAGAAGAGAGAGTGTAGTGCGCTTTATCACAGAAAATGTATTTACTTTAAAAAAAAATTGCCAGCTGAAGCTGAATAAGATAAATAATGCATTTATAAGTGAAGGAGCCGTAGTTCGAGGAAGACAAAAGACAGAACATTAGTAGATGTACTAAACATCCAACAAATTAATTTTTAATTTATAAAAGTGCTGTGTACCTGAACACCATCACTGAGCCGGCTGGCCTGAGAGAAGCTCTGAGCAACTGAAGTGTATCACAGAGAAGTAACCCTAAAAGATTCATGTAAGGACAGACTCTAAATATCACAGTTTAGGCAACTTAGCACATCTTTTGCCAGGTGCTGAATGCATTCTTGAAATTTCAAGTGTACACTTAGAAACTCTACTAAATTGAGGATAAGTGCTTTTGTGGGTAATACAATACTGAGATAGAAGATTAAAAACAAGAGTCTTCCCAACATTTGAAACTTACGCTACAAGGCTATATGCGGGGGATTGTTCACTTTGGGTTTTTGCAGGTTCCCGTAAAATGGAATTTAAGGGAAGTTCCTGGCACGAATCCTGTTTCGTTTGCCAGTATTGCCGGCAGCCATTGGGAACAAAACCATTGATCACCAAAGGCAATGAGAATTACTGCGTGCCCTGTTTTGAGAAGCAATTTGCTCACCATTGCTACTCCTGCAAAAAGGTAATTAAATGTACAGTGGGAAAATTGGCCTAATGAGGCGATATTGCTCATGGGCGAAGGGGCTGGATCATATAAAAAGTCTGGTGAACTAAGAGTAGGAGCACTGGTATTGGTGTTGGATGCTGAAAGTTAAACGCAACAGTGTCTGCCGTCTCCTTCTAGTTAACGTTAATATAAGCCTTCCTTGAAATAAATGTATAGACCAAAACAGACACTTTGGGGTTTCTTTGTTTGCACTTTTTAACAAAGGTTTAAATTTCACTAAAAATTATATCAAAACCTTCTTTCCTGGTAATATCTGATTTTGCCTTAATAAATATGCCTTCCTTTCCAACATTTTCAGGTATATTCATATGCATAATAAGCCACTTAAGCTGAGCAAAGCATTCAGAGTCTGGCCTGTTTTTGTCTTGAAATGTATCAGGCAATAATCAGATTGAGTAATATTCAGTTGTGATAATACTAGTCAAGAGTCCTAGTGTTTCAATACATGATGCTTCCCCTGTGGGTACCAGAAAGCTTGTTTTCAAATGAGGTTTTCTTTTTTTTTTCCCTGAATACAAATAAATCAATTCATCCCTGACTTGTTTTCTCACATTTTAAAATTGTCTCTGATTGATAAAAATACTCAAAATATCACACTATTCTAGTGTGAAACTGTTCTCTAGGGAAACCTTTAAGCTTCTTTTTATGGCAGAATTTATCTTATTCTTTAGTACCTGTATCAGTCTGGAAGTAATTATTTTTTTTTCACTTCATCAAATAACTTATGATTTCTAAAGCTGTTTATATGTAAACCTCTACCCCTAACAAAGCTTTCAATTTAAGAAAAATCTGCTGCCTATTTTGTTCTTCAGTAGTTAAACTTTAGAAAGTACTTTTATATATTCCCATGTGTTTAAATCTAGCCTTTAATTTGCCTTAAATAATCACATGGCAAATACAGTAATTCTGCTCTATGTTTATTAGAGGCTTTGAGCATTTATGTGAAATAATAATAATTTACTTCTTAAAACTAGGAATGCCAAGAGTCCCCCTACATAGTAGCTAAAACAATTTTACTACTTAAATTTGCATCTGTTCCCATAAATAAGAATTGAACCCAAAGAGGTTAAATTGCCAAACTGGATTCTTGAATTTTGTGCCAGAGATTTTGAGATTTTAATGGAAAAAGCAAATGAGAGTTAGAAGTAGCCCAATACTGGAATGCTAAGGGGATCAGGAATGATTTAATCTTTTTTTTACTGTCTGACGTTACCCAGTATTATTCTTTATTTCTCTGAAACTGTATTCCCTAGGGAAATTTGATGGTGCCACTCTTTTTATTTAATTAAGATTCTCCAACTTTTTCTCATGTGCCAACTATATTCATTCATTCATCCATTCATTCACTGTGTGCATGTGATTTGACAGTAGAAACACTATCTTACAGCTCTTCTTTACCTCTTCAGAAATTTCTCTATACAGTGTCTCACAGCTTCCATGAAACCAGCTCTTTACTATGCATATGGAAGCCATAGAACAACTGGAAATTTCCCTCTTCAGAAATAACCAGTGAAGAGCTGTGAGTGAGTTGCAGGGAATATGAAGTTTGATGACACTGATAAACACCATTTTCTTCTTTTGGCGGTGTATATCTCCTTTCTGTCTCACTTCTGCTTCTTTACTGTCTCTTTTCTTCCTATTTAAAATACTCTTTCAGTTGTGAGACAGCAAAATGCCAGTTCCAGTTGGAGATTAGCCATGATCTCAGCATTGGTTCTCTCATTCACAGTCGATCACTGAGAATTGCTCTTCTGGGAGCATGCCTGATGCTAGGCCTTAATTCGCTTATGTAACAGAAAAAAATCATACCAAGCTAACCTGTTTATTATAAATCATAAGGTTATCCTAGGATAGAAAACAGAATAACAAACCAGTGGCATGTTCAGCTCAACTGCAGTTAGTCAAGTTGATATTCCAGATGAAAAACAGTTGACGTGACCACACTCTCTTCTCTTATCCATATGGGAAGAGTGAAAACAAGTGGAATAACTTGAGAAGAACTGGATAATACTTCAAGATTCACATCTTTGTTTCATTGCTCTGTCCTTTTTGTTAATACACTAGGTAATAACTTCTGGGGGAGTGACCTACCACGACCAGCCTTGGCACAAAGAATGTTTTGTGTGTGCTGGCTGTAAAACCCAGCTGTCTGGACAAAGGTTTATTTCCAAAGATGAATATCCATACTGTGTAGACTGTTTCAGCAAACTGTACGCTAAGAAGTGTGCTGCCTGCAGGAAACCTATCACAGGTGAGTCTCATCTTCTAGAAGGGCCCAGGCACCCATGAACCATCAGGCTTCTCTCAAATCAGACCTTTACTTTAGAAAACAGCATTAAAACCAGTCCCAGCATAATGAAGGACTGAGGGAGTTAACTACTAAAGGGACCTTCTCTCCATCACATGTAATGTGTCGTGCTAGGACATGCTGATCACATGTGTTCCCTGACTGCTGAGGAGCTTTTTTATGTGCCAAAAAGAATTCCTCCATTGCTGGATTTAGTGCTTTCTGCCCTAAAATTCGTCCTTAAGAATATATGAAAAGGCACTTTTTAGCTCTTCCCAGGAGAGCGCACACAAATCCCTCATGTCTGTAATTTCTTCAGCTTTGTTTGTAAGTGCAAATATGATCAAATTGGACACAAATTAACTGCCTGCTGGTGAGGCATACCTGTCAAATTAGAAAACTTGCCAAGCACAACAAAGCTCTACTGTGTGCATCTTTGTGTACTTAGGTGATTTATAATTAGACATATAGGTCACTAGTCTATGATAGCTGAAGTTTTCTGAAAGCATTTGCTGGTGTTCCACATTGTAATTCTATTATGTGTGAACTCAGCTATTGAAGAGGTCTTCTTACAGGTGCATGCTGCATATGTAAGTGGACAAACAAAACTATGAATACCCAACCAAATGGGCACTCTTTTACAAAACAGAAAACCACAAAACCACAAAAACAAACAAAAAACCCACCACCAAACAAGAACAACAACAACAAAAAAACCCCAACGAAACACCAATGTTTTATTCCACATACTCGTGCTAGGAACTCCATGATCTGGTGTTTTACAAAAGACTCCATCCTGAAGAAACTTAGGTAGAAATAATTAAATTTCACTCAGTGTTGTATAGAAACTATATGTATCAACACACTGCAAATAATTTTTGTAAGAGTTTGTTAAGAAGATCAGCAAACCTGAATGGACATTCTGATTAACCCATTCTGTTCAGAGTTCATAATGGGATATGAAAACAAGCGACTTGCGGCTTTGTTTAAAATATTTCTCACATATTTAATTTCATGCATTTAATTTTAAAGTGTTTTTTTTTTCAATTCAGCCAACAAAGGATATTTCAGACTATGGATTTCTGTTCATTTGTTTGTTTGCTGTATGAATGATAACCTGATCTCACATCAGAAAACAATCTGAACCACGTCCAGAAATACTGGACTCACGTCTTCTTTCTCATAATCTCTTTCAGCTCTCGGAGGTGCCAAATTTATCTCTTTTGAAGAGCGCCAGTGGCACGGGGAATGCTTTAACTGTGCAAAATGCTCTGTCTCGCTGGTGGGCCAAGGATTCCTCACTTGGCAGGATGATGTCCTTTGTCATGAATGTGGCTCTGCTTCGTAGTTCTGTGGAGAGCTGTACAAATGCATTATGCTCGCTCTGTAACCATGTACTTCATTACTCTGCAGTAAGAAAATTATCTAAAAGGTATAACAGTTATTTAGTCATTCAAGTAACTTTCCAACAGCAGTTTAATTCTATCATAGTTCTCAACTGCCTGTAAAAAAGATTTAAACAGCCCCATACTGGCTAAGAAAATAATGCAGAAAAGATTTGCATATATTTTAAACCTAACTACAGCATGTTTCTCCTTGTAACACACTGCACTCTGCTGTTAGACGCTTAAAAATTTACACTTCATCTCCCATGAACCAAGGAAGATTGTGAAAATTCTGCATGGCATATGACTAATGATGAGGCATTAGCACGGCTTCACAGGTGCAGACCTTGGTGTGGAAAGCTGGGCACATGCGTTTTTCTATTGGATCATAAGGTTGATGAGAACAACTTGTAAATATCAACTTCCTCCATACTTTGGGCAAAAAAGCTGCTGACAAAGCAGGCAGAAAGTGGGAGGAAGGACTACTTTTACACAGAGGGCCACTGAGTTGGAGAGGCCCATTCCAGGGCCAGATAAAGGGAAAAAAGGTAATTTTCCTCCCCTTAGTGAGATTGCTCCTCAGAAACGCGGTCTTTAGTCATCAAAAAATCTGCGTGACAGATCCTTTCCCAAAATTGGTTAACTGTACTTAATTTTTCAGGCATAACTGCTTTAGAACATAAATAAACCTGTATTTTGAGCTACTGTAACAGGGAATGATTGCCCAAGATAGGATAGTGCTAATGTACTCTTTCCCATAGCTACTATACTTTAAGACTCTGTCTCTATTGTCTTCACTAGACCTTCATATACATGCATAAAAATCTATTTTTTTTTATTAGCAGAAACAAAAGCCAACTCGTATTTGTCCCTTTAACCTTGCACTTTCCTCCTCTCAGAGCACATTTGCCAGCAATAAAAACACTGTTAATAGCCTTACCGTTTCCACCCTGCCAGGTCTTTGATCCATGTTCCATCCCTTTACTTGTAAATGCCTGCTTGTCTATAGCAGGCTATAAGCTCTTGAGAACCAATACCCGATTCATTTTGTCATGTGCCACATGCATTTGCCAATATTCTGTCAAGAATTGGTAATGTTGTCATTGCAAGCTAGGAAGTCCTCACTTGTAGTTCTATTAGTTTCTAGTGGGCTTTGAGAAGGTTGTATCTGCTTGCTTGAGCTTCAGCACTCAAGTGTCTATTATTAAAGGTAATCTAGAGCTGAGTTACAAGCATTTCTCTTCTTACTTCTTCCACGCTATATGTTACAATGGCCTGATTCATGTTACAGTGTCTGTACCAGGCTGTTGTGAACAGTGCAGTGATATTAAGGATGGCAGATTCTGCACCACTCAGCACTGTTTTAGTCCTTAAAGATGTTAAGTCATACGGTCTCCTTTAGACTCTGACCTTAAGTGCATGGTGTTATTTGGCTGACTTGAGCAGACTATTCATACTGAAGCCAACTAGTACTTTAGGTAGAAAAATGACAAAAAAGAGAAAAAAAAACAAAAACAAAGAAACCCCCCCCAAAAAAGAATATGTGTGCATAGCTAAGCCAGAGCTGAACTGTGGTGGCACAAAATCAATATGGATAATGACTGACCAACAAGTACATAGCGGTCTGTTTTCCAGTCAATAAAATATTGATCTTTTGCTCTACATCGTGTTCATTTTTGGTTTTGAGTTTCTTCTTTCATGGAAGCTTTTATTGCAGTCTGGAGTTTGATGAGTTTATGCCTTTTCATTTTATCCCAGCTGCCTCCTTTTCTATTTTCACATTTCACATGGCTGATACAGGTTCTTAGTAAGACTTGGATTCCCATAAATAGAAATAGGTTTCATTGCCTTAAATATATATATACACACACTCATACGGTGGTTCACATTTATGTATGATGTTCTTAAAATGTGCACAGAGTTATCAAAAATTAGCCCATTAGTAAATGTTAATTGTCTTCAATTTTTAAATGAAATGATGAATCACCAGATGCAGGCTTGTCTGTGGGGTGTACCTTTTGTTTGTGTTGTGTGAAATAACATTCAGCAGATTGCAAGAATGTGGTTTGGGCCCTTTATTCAGTCTTGTCTGAACAATCTTCCAGCTTAATTACAAACTGACACAAGAACTACTGGGCAGAGTCCCAAGACATGACAGAGTCACAGGTCAGACACACTGATCACGATAATCCCAATCTTCAAGTGTTAACATTTAGGAAAATTAAATTCTTCTCTGACTCATCAACTAATTATATTTTTAGAAATACCAACTGAATTATTTATTTCTCCTGCAGTAAATACAGCAAATACTCTACAGTCAAATCTGAAACTGAACATTTTCAGTTCAGAGTAATAATAACTAAATGTGACTGCTGTAAACAGTTTGAATAAAAGTTATGCTAGATAGCAGGTTGATACTTCCTAGTCTCAATCACCAGCTACCAATGTATAAACATAAATACAGTAACACTGCACAATTTGGGTCAGCTATGCTCATGTAGATGAAAGACAAGTTCAATAGGTGCAGAGAAGGGCTGCAAGAAGGAACAGTGTGTTTCTGTGGAGGACTGTAGATCTTGGAGGGGATTAGACAGCTGCTATAAGACAAGAGACTACATTTGGTTCAAGAACAAAGGCAAGTAAACTCCTCAGGACTGGAAACTGGAAATTCGTGGATGGCTGCTGCTGTTGGGCAGTGATGCTCCAGGAAAGCCTCTTTCTGGAACCAAAAGGGGAACATTTAAAGTGACGCTTGAGTGTGTTAAGTGGTGTGTATATAACATGATTACCTGGGTTAGCAAAGCACTGGGCAAAATGAACCAGATGGTCAGCTTCAGTCTTTGTTGCTAACATTTGATTTGCTGCAGGGTGGTCAAGGTACAGACTCCAGTACAATTCAATTTTCTTTAATAAACTTCAGAGGATGGAAGTTTGAGAGATTTAAAGTGAAGCTTCTTTAACATCATGTGTTTTCTTTAACGTTGTACTGTTTTATTTTAAAATATATCTAGGTCTTCCTTAGCTGCCCTCCTCTAAGGTAACCACATTGCCTTTGTTATGGTCAAGCTCAATATCCTAAGGTGCAGTGATGTGTCTAATGCCCAGATCACACATCCCCTGTACTCATAGTTATCCCAGGGGACTGGGAGGGAGGCTGCCATTTGGGACTAATTTCTGAAGAGCGAAGGGGGTGCCCTGTTACCTCCCTCGATGCTTAAGGCTGAAGTTTAAGTTCTTCAACCACTGCCTAATTGCCAGAGAACTCCCAGAGGAGTTCTTAAAATACAAAGACAAGCCCTGCAGTATTGGCACCAAATGACCCTTCTCTAGCCACATTTCACATTTTTCACTCTGAGACAAGGTCATATAGTGAGAACAAGATATCAGCCTTTTCCTGGAATTTTTCCTGGACTTTTAAAATCCAGGCATGGTTTCAGTAGATGTACCAGGCAACATAGAGCAGCAGTAACTCAGGAACCCAGGATCAGTTCCCAGCATTTCACAAGTGGAGGTGCACGCTCCAGACTCATGACTTAGGCCTAGGTTGAAACCCAGACATCCTCCATTCTCTATCCTTGTTCCCTGGTTTTCTGGAAAGAAAATCTGTGAGCCTAGACTGGGGAAGAGCTAGGGCATAGTAGTCTGGCCATGTCAGTGAAGTGGGCATGACATCATAGTGTAGTTTTTCTGCAGTAACTCAGCACATGCAAGTTCAACTGGTTCTTTTACTCTACTGGTGGATATCATCCCAGGCTTTCCCCATGGTAAGAGTGGCTCAGTGCAACCACAGGAGCATTAGAAAGGGAACAGTAAGGCTTTGCAAGGCCTTCTGAACCTGTGGTTTCAAGCACTTCATGGGCCCCATCACGAGAGGGGAGGTACCTTTTTATACCCCATGAAGTTGACCAGCAATTTCAGCACCTAGTCAAAGTTCTTATGAATCTCACTTGATTTAATAGAATAGATGTAGAGCAGTGTATTAGGAAGACAAGTAAAAACACAGTGACATTTATACAATGACATATATCAATAGCTGAAGGAAAGTAATGTTAAATAATGGGCTAAGTGGAAACTGGGACATCATTTCTGTAAACAAAAATGTTGGATGGGATTCAAACCTATAACCAGAACAAACTTGTTTACCAATCAAGGAGGAATGCTGCAATAAGTGCTCTACATTCTTGTTAATAATATCTCAAAAAAAAAAAAAATTGTGTGTGTGCATGCATGCTCATTCACCCTCGAATTGCCAAAACTTGAATGGTCTGAGTCACAGGAAACCTGGCAGCTTAAACCAAAGTACAAAACACCTAGCATGATTATAGACTGCTATTTCCAAACAGAAGTTTCAGTTCATCATATTCAGAAGTACCAGGTACAAGTACTTTGACATTAAAGGGGGGCAATAAGACCTTTGGAGACCAGATATGGCTGCAGTTTTTGTAAGATGGGGATGTTATCCAATTGGCAATACACAGCTGTGGTGGAGGGACTAGAGATATCAGATTTGGCCTGATCCGAAAGCTTGTGTTAGCTTGCTAGAGAGAACGTTTGTCCAATAGTGTCCATTTAAACATTTCTGTAGACTTTCATCCTGCATTTCTCACTCAAGTCCTTACTGGGGCTTCTTGAAGATGAGGCCAGGTAGGGAGGCCGGACAGAGATGAGACATCTCTACAGCACAGTCACACAGACATCCACAATGGTTAGCAAATACAGCACATAAGAACCTGGATTTGCTCAGTGAAAACTAATTCAATGTCAGAAAAACAACCATTGTACAGCATTACATCCAAGTTAATAACCCTCTATCTGTCTTGGATATAATCCAGTATCTTTTTTTATCAGCTTGTGTCTCTGTTGTACATCTTTTACTGTCCTCTCTAGTAAGATATTCAAGACTGTAGATGCTCACTGATTCACTGCAGATTTTTTTTAGCACTAACTGAATTAATAGTTTACTGCATATAAGAGACTGAGCTACCACCACATCTCTGAAAAAAAGGGAGCCACAAGTCCCTTTCATGCATATCTGTGTGAGGCTTTGAGAATGAATCACTTTAAAACAACAAAGAAAGACTCAGCTCCTGCCAGTAGCCTGGGCACAGGTATGAAGGTAACCACCAAAATACTTGGACAAGATCATATACAGAGCAAGCAAAGGAGCACAGCCTCATATGTTTAAGCAACTAAGTCAAGCAGAAAACTACCTAGCAAAATCAAGAAACAATTGAGCAATTTTTGGAGGTTTCAGATGTTTCAATCCAGTATCTCAGCTCCCTCTCAAGTCACTTCTCAGCTCTCGCTTGACAGCTCATGTCCTCATAGTCCTCGGGTGCATTGCCATAATTTCCACGTGTGACCAGGAGAGCAGTTTACTGGGAAAGGACCTCTGTCTGGCACAACAGCACAGCCTCAGGAATCTCCTGGGTGACTTATTAATTACAGGATTGGCCTAGCAGGAGGTAACAAAATCCAAACAGCCTTAGATAGTCGCTCACGTTTGAACCCCAGTGCTCAGTTTAGAATACTTTTGTAGCAAAGGCTTACCGCAGGTAGCCATATCCACATTGCTGTTGGATGAAGATCCTCATTTCACCATCTCTGTCTTCACCTTAGACTTTGCATAAGATTTTGCTAGACTAATTATCAAATACATAAATAAATAAAAATAATCTCTTCTATCCAAACACAGCTTTCCTGGATTAAAAAAAAAATACAGTGCAAAATAATGTAAACAGTTCATCCAGTTCTGCTGAATTACATTTTTTGTTATTCTTGTTTCCCAAAGGAAAAAAAAAGGACTACTTATTTCTTGAGAACAAGCTCTTTACTTATAAAAAAAGCAAATCAAGCCCTTAGTCAAACATTTTCATTGGAAGGACAGCAATCTGAGTAGAAATTTCTGGCTATGAAAGCAGATGGCCATAAAAGGAATAGGACTTACCTCAAATAATAGAAAAATTGGTTACAAATCTGTAACAGAAACGGTAGTCTAGCATGTACTTTGTGAGTCTGTGACAGAGGACCAACCTCAGGACACCAGTCTCCTGTTGGGGGCCAGTCTGTTCTCATAAGGCCTTGGCAAAGTGACAAGTTGGGTGACCCTAACATCACATTCCAATGTTTTTAAACATTTGGATTTCTTTAACCTTTAACTCTTGAATTTTCTGGCTTTCTCACGATAGCCATCTTATTCCTTGTTAACTTGATTTTTTTTTTCTTTAATTGCCAGAAAATCCTTACTGTAATCTTAGCTCTTAACTCACTGGAAAGTAAACCCACTCTGACTGATATTTTTTTTTTGGGGGGGGGTGGGGGTTGGGGGGTGGTGGTGGTGTGTGTGTGTGCAATATTTGTTATTATTTACCAAGATCTTCAATTTAAAGCATGGTTCCACTTGACTATAAAACACTTTCAGTTAAATGCTTTGAGCCAAGCTTTGTGCCAAACTTTCTCAGGCAAGTTCCCGCTTTCCTCTTCTCCTTTTTCCCTTTAATCCAAGGTTTCAGTCAAAAATCATCTTACTTTTCACAAAACAAAACACAAGAAAAATATATGATTGCTGTATACTAAAAAACCCTGAATCTTTTCTATGAGGGGTTCAGGTCTTGCACATGATTTTGGCTCAGGAACATAATTGACAACAAAAAGGAAAACTTTCTCTCATGGAGATGTCTCCTGCCACTCCCAAAAGATCTGCTTGTCCCAGTTACATATCTTCTGCATTAGGAAATTGCAGGAACATTTCCCACGGGGCAAATGTGTGGTCCAGATAGTATGTGCTCAGTGACTACCACTTACAAGCATGTTAGGTTGGGGAATGGGTTCACTAGGAAAATAATCATTATGAGCTGTTTTACCTAAAGGCTGTGCTACACAGGAGATGTAAGGGTGCTGCAGGGACAGCTCTAATTCCAGTGATTCCTCACCAGGATCAGAGGCAAGCTCTGAAAAGTCTAACCCAAATTAGCCAGGATTAGTCACTTTTTCATTTAATATTTTTGTCAGCCCGCCAAAGCGCTCAAGGCTTTTCAAATGAGGGCTTTAGTGGGATTTCTGCCCTCTGCCTGTGCCAAGGAGGGAGCGAAGGGCTGGCCACAGCACACAAGCGGCCCTTCTAGACAGCATGGCATGGTGGCCTCCTGGCCTGCAAACCTGCCACCGACCACAAAACTTCAGAAACCCTTATAGTTGCATGAATCCGAACAAATTTCCCCTCACTTTTGAAGCAGGGATGTGCTCTGCAGACTCAGCTTAGAGCACACTGCCTCAGAAATGCAGCGATTCTTATTTTCTGCATTTAACGCTTGCCTGCTCCTCCTCTTGATGTGCTGCTGTCAGACAGAGAGGGGATACGCACTGGACCCAGCTCCCTCTCCCCCACTAGGTGACCCCCACTGATTTCCACAGAACTGTTTCTGGGAGACAGAGATTTCCCATCAGAAAGCAAACCGCAGGGTTGTTGACTGTGGAGGAAAGACTCAGTCAGAACATAAGGCTGTGATGCTGCTCTTTATGGGCATCTAATTCGTTCTCATTACTGAAATTAAAGTCATTCTGTGTGATGAAAAGCAAAGGTCAAGGGCGGAAATTCAGCTGCAGCTACAGTCTGATAGCTAAAGAAGAGTAGCTTAGACCTGCCAGAGCTATTACAGAGGAATTTAGGTTAAACAGGATTCCTGCCTTGCCTTCCTTTTGCCGGGAAGCTTAGGTAGTCTGCTGCATTCCTGGTACAGAAAGAAATGCCATTGTTTCCACATGGGAAGGAAACAAGGTCAGGTCCCTGATCTACCCTCCACATTTACTGCCTTACAGTAGGAGCATTCACCAAGCTGGGATTTGCACGTTGTACCAGAGAACTCACACCAGGGGAAGGTAGCTCGTAGGCACCTTACTCTCTTACACCTCTTTTTACCATCTGAAACAAGAATATACCAACAGCAGAACAGCACACACTCTTTTCAAGCACGATGTCTAAATGTCTAACAGACAGTTAGTGTAATGGTAAAGACTGCTAAATAGCCTGCCATCTGCAATGGATGTGATGAAAAAACATACCTTCCAATACTGATGTTTTTTTCCAGCCACCTTATCTAGTCTTACAAAGTCTATGTTGCAAGAACCTCACTGTCCTGAGGAATCAGAATAGGCTTCCTTTTAGGAGGCACAGGGAGGCTATTTGATCAAAAACCAGGATTGACAGAAGCCATTGGGCTGAGGTGGGGGAACATCTCATTTATCAAAAAAAAAACTAGTGCTGGGAAGGTTATAGGCTCAGTCACACCACTCACTTCCGGAGAATTAATTAAGGACAGGAAAGCAACAAATGTCTCCCCCACCCCAGGATTTAAAGTTGTGAGAGCTCTACTAAGATACTTAAGCACTCTACCAAGCAAATAAATCTTGACAGAAGGACATTTGTGCATTACCACTTTTCTAAATGTGACACCTCAGCAGCGAGCATGGCTGTGAAAAAACCCAGCTTCAACTCTCTTCTTTATCCAATTTGGATTAAAGATTTAAACTTCCTCGAGAAAGTGTTCTGTCCTAAGCACTGGTTAGTTGTGCATTCTGGAATCAAGAAAAGTGCACACTTCTTGCTGAATAAATTTTCATATTACATAGTATAATTAAATATTCATTGGTTCAAGCATGTGAGAAAAGCTCTATCATACATAGGCAGGTTGCTTAGGTGGGCAATCTGAAGCATCCATTTCCAGCTGCAGCAGATGACAACAGTCACTATGTGACTATATCAACTAATCCTGAGTCAGACACTGGTTTGTTGGGATGCAGCTTTTCTAGAGGAAAGGCTGCTTCAGTAGACATTGATACAATTGGGCAAAGGCATTGTTAGCTTCTGTCCTCTCAGGACTGCACTATGTACATCACGGTACAGATTCAGCTGAGAGATCACCTCCAAAACCAACACAGAACCAGTTCCAGCGTGGTGGTACACAGTCAGGTTTATTAATCAGTAATATTGGCTGTAATATTCTGAGCAATTTGCTTCATCTTCTTAGACCAGTAAACATGGGAACCAGGAAATTTAGTTCATTCATAGACACTACCAATAACATTATGATTTCAAATACTGGCCCCAATGGGAACCATCTGCCTCCTGAGGAGTAGTAGAGAAGTGGGTTTGCAGAGATGCTGCTGGACACCCAGAGGCTGGGACAATGTCAAGCCAAGGGGTAGTGGGTCCCTTGTTAGGGGTAGAAGTTTGCTGTGGTCTACCTCTCATCAAACGACCTGAGAGCTCCTTTTGCACCATGTTCCCATAGGTGCCCTGGAGGTGATGATTCATACATTTTATCAGGCAACTGGGAAACCTTTCAAACATATCTACTTTCTGCTTCTCATTTCAAAATTACATAGAATGGAAACAGTCAAGAATAACTCTCAATTGGTCTATTCCTGGAGGAACTGCTAGGTTAAAAAGGATTACTTTTACTCTATTGTATGATTGGATAAAATAGAAATAGACTGTCCTTAACAATATCCCTGGTGGGTACTAAGGTGGATATAACTAGTAACAGCTGCATGAAAACTTCCCAAATACAAGGGTACAGTGTAAGCAGTGAAAGAAGGGTGTATTAACTGAAAAAAAAAAATCCAGTAAGAACTATCACAATGACACAGAAAATAAATAGGCCTATTGTAGCTAGGTCCAGCTTTATTTACCAGAATAACCCTTGGAAGTACCAAACGAAAGGTATATATAATTTCTCTGAATATCAAATATTAAACATGCACACCATGTTCTAAGAGTGGCGAGCAAAGTAACAGAAAAGTGAAAGGGATCAAAATATAGGAAAATAACAATAATGCGTCAATCAATATTAACAGCAAAACTCCCTTATATTAAAATGATGCAGTGGTTTAGTCATGGAAATATGATGTTAAATCTAAAGATGTTCCACATTAATCAGTCATCTGGCTAAAAAAAAAAAAGAAAGGAAATAAATATCTAAAAAGCAAAGCCTATTTTCCTATATAACTATCTTATATATAATTTTATTATCTATTGTATTGTCACAACAGTCCCTAAGTGACAACTTAATGCAATAAACTGCTGTAACAACCTTAAATGCATTTACCCCTATAAATCATCAAGATATTTTCAGCATACATAGTATTTGCATCACTTAGGCCACATACAGTAGAGTCTGTGCAGATGTCTATCATTATAATCCAGGCTAAATAAGATTATTTTCACTTGATGAAAAAATTTTGTGTTACCACACAGATTTCCTTATCTTGTTAACTGGAGAGATAGGTAAGTGTGTGTATGCATTTATTTCTTGCTTGTCCCATAGCCTTCATAAACAAAGAAGTGAATTCTTTTTGTTCCAGTGAATCTGTAAAAAGCAAGTCAATTTTTTTTAGTCCTGTGCCCAGTAGAAATAGGACAAGATTTTAAAGAGGCTTTGGCTACACCACCTTATGGCCACACTCGCAGTTACAAATTCCATCCTCAGTGACATGGAAGAAGTCAGGAGAGCTGGTTTTGCACCCGCAAAATTTAGGGGATCTAGCTTCTTCGTTCATGTACAGAAGATCTCAGTCGGACAGCAATAAGCCTGTCTTACCTCACTGCATGCAAGTATGACTAGTCAGGATGCAAGCAGCTTGCACAGCTTCTCTACAGTTATACAGCACACAGAGAAGCCCGAAAGTTACTTCTAATCCACCAGGTCACAATCCATCCCCTACTGTCTTCAAATGAGTCGATAACAAGCCATCTACCACTGAAGTTACAGACGTAGTCTGTCACAGTGTGTGCCAGCCACATGAGATGGCTCAGAGGTGAGTGCACCCGTCTCGACCTCATCACAAAGCAGCCCCCTGCTGTCCTGCACATCAAGCTGGTGCTGTACAAGTCTTCCAGAGTGCATTCTCCAGTGAACTCAAAAACCTGTTTTGTCAGATCACAAAAGACAGGTGGCTGCTCTGACAGGTTTAATGGAAAACCAGAGCAAGTGGCTTTTATGCTTTTCACATCAGCCCTCAGGAATGACCAGAAACTCACCTTTCAGCATCAAGAAACAGAAATGCAGGTCATTTGCCATTAGCCTTTACAAATTCAAAACTCACTAAAGAAAGCTGTTGATAGACTGGTCTATTAGAATTGGTTAAACGTCACTTGCAGTACAGTAGTTTTCTCTTCTACCACAGGAATCTGAATTTTATGTGTCAGTCAGATCAGCTACGGTACCCCTCGCAAAGGGCTTTTCATAGAGCCTGTCATTTACATCTAGACAACTGTATCTAACTCTCATTAAGTTCACCATTGTCATGGTTTTAGCTGGGATTAAGTTCATCACAACACACGTGTCACTTCCTTGGAAACAAGTGTTCAATGTGACACACTTTTGCCTTTTCTACTTTTCTGAGGTTGAAACTCAGCTCTTTTCAAACAGATTTGCTTAGTGTTGCTACATGTTACTTGACAGACAGCCTGTCAGAGCATGTCCATCAGCCCAAGACCACCTATAATCTCAGGCCATTGCCAGTTACCTGAAAGTTTACTACATGACATTGTGGAAAGGAGAAAAACTAAACTATTTTTCTCATTTCCCTACCAATTGTCATGCAAGCCAGTAATTCATCCTAGATACCAGTACTACTTGGTAAGTAGCATTCACTACCTTTAATGCCAAAATCAAATACAAACCATCCTGAGCCATGAGTTCCTCCTTTGCCTGGAGGTAAGGTCCTGCTAATACTGAGTAGTAGAACGTTTCTTTGAGACTGAACTCTTACTGACAGTCTGTCAGCACACCTAAGCTCTGTTTGCACGTTCTGCTTGGGAAGGAAAAAATACATTTTGAGGCTATCCTCAAAAGCTTCAGACTTGTGGCATGCCATGAGGACTACTCAGGGTCAAGAAAAGTTCTACATTAGGCCTGCCAGTACTGGTTAGCTGGCCTGGCCTTGTTTTTGAAGACCATCAGGAACAAATGCTAATGAATCAGTTTAACGTCTGGGATGGGAAAGAGAATGCTTTGTGAGGACCGTCATAAGAGAGAAGATAATAGAGGCTTTTCTGATAACGATGCATTTAGAATTGGAGTTATGTTCATAAACTCAATTCTTTAACTGGGATTTTCCCTTTTTTGTATCTGAGACATTAGGCTTTTATTTTTAAATTGCAGAAGCACAAATCTGTATTTAATAATATTTGGTAGTTTTTCAGTACAGCACTTCACAGTGCTTTGGAAACTAACCACATTTTAGAGGTAAAGAAGAGCAGCTAAATAAATTGATCAATGTATTTATAGAGTCATGGGTAGGTAGGAAGAGGGGAGAAATGGGCACATAGTTGCAATTCTGTGTTCTGTGTAGAACAGAAGTCCCACCTTCATAAAAACCTCAGCAAGCAACATTAAAAAACCCAAAACCTTTAGAAGCACAGCAGGAATAAGACAAAACACAAAAATACAGTTGTCTTAATCATGTAGACATATTTTGAGACAGTTACTAGAACTGGTATTGCTTAACTTTGCTAATGACCTAGGTTACGGGAGAGAATGCTGTACCAGCAAGCTGTGGACCATACCAAATTGTAGGGAGTAGTTCATATGCTAGAGGGCTGAGTTGCCATTCAGAGAGCCTATATGGGCTGGAGAAATGGGCCAAAAGGAACCTCATGAAAATCAGCAATGGGAAGTGCAGAATAGGCCAGAACAACACCATGCAGCAGCACGGCCTGGGGACCAGACTATGGCTTTGTAGGAAGACACCTGGGGGTCCTGAGAAGACAACGAGCTGAATATGAGCCAGCAGTACACCTTCCAAGTCTTGGGCTGTGTTAGGAAGACCATTACTAGCAGGTCAAGGGATGTCATGTTTGCCTTTGCTTCAGCGCTCATGATACTGCATGCAGAGAGGCCTGTGTAGTTTTGGGATTCCCAGTGCAAGAAAGACCTTGCTGAAATGGAGCAAGTTCAGCAGGCAGAGGGCCAGTGAGTCAGGGGCTGAAACACTTGTCCGGTGAGGAGAGGCTGGGGGAGCTGGGCTTGTTCAGCCCTGCAAAGAGACAGACGAGATCTCACTGTTGTCTACAACCACCTAACGGGAGGGCATACAGGAGACTGAGCCAGACTTTTCTCAGAGTGCACAATGACTGGATCAGAGGCAGGGGAAGTGTTGCAATGAGGGAAACTCAGAGTCCCTATAAGAATTTGACTGTTTGTTTACCATGAAGGTGGTCAAAGCCTGGCACAGGCTTTCCCTGAAGAGGCCGGGGAGCCTTCATCCCTGAAGGTGCTCAGAGCTCAACTGGGCATGGCCTAGAGCAACCTGATCTACCTGGTCCTGCTCTGATCAGGGTGTTGGACTGAAGAACTTCTGTAGAGCCCTTCCAACCATCACAGCCTTTGTGTCTGTTAGCAATCTTATGATCCTTATAGCACCCCTTTGAGGAAAATATATGTGTACATCATACCACAGGGGCTGAGGGAAACCACATTAAACACAATGGTGATGTATTTGGTATCAACACTGTTTCATGGTGGTTCTGAAGCAGTCACTAACATGCAATTAATTATCTCCAAGTGCAGAGAAGTGTACAACATTATGGGACTAGCAACTGCAAAGGAAAACTTCATGTGAACTTTAATCATGCCTCCAAGAGAAGAAAAAAAGACACAGAACATGGTAATAGGAGATGCACCCCTAACTCAAATGACTGAAAAAGTTCAGATTTCTTCTACCCACTGATAACACAGTTCTATTCTCCTAGATAATATTTATGACTCTACTGTAATTGGTCCTTACTCCTAACCTCTTGACTCCAGTCATGTCAACAGTTTTAAATTACAGCTGGTTATGAAACTTCCCAGATTAGACACAGTTATGCTACATTCTTCTTTCTAAAAAGCCCATACCTCATAACAACCTGCTAAGGTGCATTCAACAAGCTGCACTAGAACAAAAAGAACCCCACTGGAAGACTTCCCTATTCACTGCATACCTGGAGCACAAATTACTTTGTCTAAGTTCTCGTTGCCTAGCTAAAAGGAGTACAAAAGGTGAAATCTTATTTAATGTAAAACTGCTGCATAGAAGGTATTACACTGTATAAAACTTGTGAGGATTTGGGGGAGTTTATTGCTTTACTCTTGGGTCTTACACTACTGTGCAACACAACCATTTAGGCAATACTTTAGAAGCGCTATCAGAGTTTGCAGTGATATATTTGTCCGTATATAACTGTAAATCATGCCCACAACAGAGCCAACACACTTCATAAACATGATTTATTTTCCTTTGAAATTATGGTATTGCTAACACATTCCAACTTGTTGTCTTCTTTTTGTAACCCTGGTCCTCAGAGGAATACATTCTAAAAGGTGCTGGGAGCAGACAGAATTGGGGGAAGTATTAATCTTTTCTAAACAGACTTTTTCAGCAAGTCAGGATGGGGGAGATTTTCATGGCTGACTTACTGCATTGAATGCGCTTAACAACTCTGTAGCTGATGAATTACAGGATCACTCTTGTTTTTATTTATTTCAAAGTAACTCAGTAGTGCACAGAGACAGCAGGTTGCGCCCAACCATATTTTATCCATGCTTGCTACACACAGTAAGATAGCGCTCCAACATGTGTGTGGTGGAGCAAGAGATTCCTGCTGTGCTGGAGAGCTGCGCCTTACTTCATTTGGCTGAGCAGAGGAGGAAGCCCAAGGTCTGGAAGGGGCCCAAATCAGAGCGCAAGTGTCATCGCTAGAAAGGAAGACACTGGAAACAGCATGGAAAAACTCCAACTCTTTCCCTCTACACAAAGAAAAAATTATAATATCGCATAATGAAATGAATAGGATAGGACAGAAGAAAATATTTCAGAAAGAAGAACGAGATAGGTGCCTGTAACCCAAGCCCAAAAGGCTGAGGGAAAAAAGACATTTCCTAGGTACAAAACAAAAAATAATTTCATGTCGTTATCTTGTTCTTTCAAAAAGAAAAGTAAAATACCCCACAAAACTCATCCCTACTTCCTACCAACACTCCTTCAAATCCATCTAAAAGAAGGAAATATGTTAAGCCCTCCCAAAAGCAGAGTTTGCCCTGGGAGTGGAAAGCAGGGCAGAGCCCACACCCAACAGAAGCGTTCAGTGACGCTTGGCTACACCAGTGTCCACAGATGGCTTTCCAGGGGATGCTACCAAACAACTGCATCAACAGCTACCTCAAGGTCAATGAAATGGTAGCTCTTTTTTTTTTCTCCTCTCTTTCTTCCTACCAGACAAGTATGCTTTTCTTTGTCTGTTCTGATAAGTGACAATAGCCATGTAAGTAGCAAAACAGCTCAAATACAAAGGACTTTACATGCTCTGAATTGGCAGAACAAAGTGGTCAGAACTTAGATTGCTTCATCCCAGAGTCTGTATAATCTTAATAGATATTGAGACTCAGGAAATAAACTGTTAGATTAGATGTCCAGTTAAGCTCTTCTCTTCTCCCCCATTTGTTGATTTAGGAATTGCCAGAAGAGTAAGTGAAAGTGAAGGGAAGAATTACTTTACTTCTTCTGGTCAGCCGGACCAAGCCAAACACACTGTCACAGCAATGATGGTGACAGTGCTCCATTAACCTAACCCTTGAGAAGTTTCAAAACTTGTTAGTAAATCTTTCCTTTAAAATAAACAAGGGCTACTGTATATGTTCCTAAAAAGAAAGTACAAGAACTAGGATTATTTCCTGTAAAAATAATTCATCCAAACATCAACAAGAATTAATCAAATTAATTGTAACATTTTGGTAATATTTATTTTCATTTAAAAAATAGGCAGAAAATGTTTAGTTTGCTTTTTGTTTGTCCCAGACTACAACAAATCTTTTTTTATGTGGAAGTTCCTTGTAAGAGCATTGACAGACAAGGTTTTGGGTTTGAAGATATTATTACCCTTCCATTTGAATGTCCATCTTTCTGCTTGTGGTTACCACAGCTAAACTGAAAGCATCCTGGACAGTGTAGAGAGATCTGTTCTAAGAGACCATGCTGTGATCTGAGACGACCAGTGTTTTTACTGGAAGAAGCACCAACACTGATCATAGCCACCTTCCACTCAGAGCAATGTTCTCCAGAACCTCCCTGTTATGGCTTCTGCTGTGCCCCAGACTCACGTAACTACAGGAAAGCTTTGACAAATCGGTGAATGTCACACAACATTCTGCTTACACACAGGGTTAATCATTTCCTCTAGTAGCTCGTTCCGGCTACATCTCAGAGCCAGCAGTCTCCCACGGTAGACATTTAATTAGGTCAGTTTGGGGCTGATTGTTTCATGAGGAACCATTGAGAAAGGCAGGAGTACATGACCTTCAAGAAGCTGTGCACAAAGCCCAGGTTTTGAGAAATGGCTTCTGTGTGGTCAGCTCAGCTGCACTCAGTTTTCTGCCAGACAGCCTGACTGACCCAGATTAATCACTGTACATATGCTTTAGGCGTATACAACAAGTGTGAATGTGCTAGCAGCTGGCTTATGACCCTCTTTTATAGATGATATTAGACCTTGCAGGCTGGTGCATTGCTTCCCTGTATTTTTTTTAAACCTTTTGCTCTAACTCTAACCTCTAAACCAGCCCATGAAAGCTGCTTCTGTGCTGAACTTAATCTACAGTTTCTTGTCTCCAAAATACTTGCGCGCATACGTATAGATGCATGTGCAATGTAGTTACCTCATTTTCAAGGTCTGCTGCTGCAAAGCTAACTCACCCAACATAATCTAAAACTGTACTTGCACCCTTTAATAATAAAAATTTCCTTAACACCATTGATAAAGCTGAAGCTATGCCAGGTGATGTCCATTAATACAGTAATTTCTTTCTCTCATGTTTAAACTTTTCTGGTTTATTTCTACTAATATATTAGTTAGCCTCACCTTTTTAACACTACACTGAAAAGCTTACCCTGAATAGGACCTCAAGTTCATATTCCAACGTATTTAGAATAACTTTTCAGACAGTGATTCAGCAAGGCAATGTAACTTTCTGGATTTATTTGATCTGTATCTTTGAAGCAAACAGTTAAGCTGCCTGTCTCAGAAAGAAAATAAAGCACTTGAATTCTTGCCTTGGTCCCAATTTAGAGATCTGTTTGCATGTTTGTTTTAGCATCTTCTGGGAACATTCTGTCTCCTCCAGAGCTATTCTACCAACATAGAAACACAATTTGATTGAGTTTTTTTTTCATAGGCTTTGTCAACTTAATTTTCTCTTAAATATTCAAAATGCAAGGATATAAATCATGCTTGGCATTATAAATCCATATGGCCATAAATAGAAAATCTCAGCAACTGTTATGCTGCCACTATAAGTGAATATAGTATTTGGCCACTAAAGGGATGTCAGCTAGACATTCTTTTAGAAAAGCTGAAAGAAATCCAATTTCTACCTCCCTAATCATTATCTCCAAGCCACCTAAACACCCGTGAGACATAATAGCTAAGTGCAAGATCACATTTTTATGGGCTTCTCATTTCTGTGTGTTTGAGTGTTAACCATGCTTCATTGAACTTAATGGTATTTTACCTTCTTAAATTACTGTTACAGAAAGGCAAAGGGAGCAGTTCTTTGGGTTTTGATAGTCTGATTAGTAGGCAGAGAGTCAACTTAAAGCAAGCTCAGCAAGCTGTAGCATTTATAGTCATATTTGAGTACTTTATAGCATGCAAGAAGTTCGTCTTTATTGACGTTATGGACAGAGCAGAAGTCTGCCAGGACTGGAAGCACTGTTCTGCATACATTAACATATTTGTCCCATTGCAGAATCATGTAAAACCTCACTGTAGGGTGAGTCAGTTGCACAAACACATGGGAGAAAACAATTCATTACCATAGGCTTAAACTTCAGTTGAGAGGCGGCTTGTGATAACCAAAATGGGATGGAAGTATAATAGGATTGACCGAAGAATGGAGCAAGCTACAAAGTAAATCCATTTTGGACCAGTGTAACATGTTTGCATTGGATGTTCTCAGATGTCATCCACAGGGTAATCTCAGCGACAGCCAGTCTGTCAATATGAGACATTCGCTTTGCAGCTATGCCAGCCTCAGAGGCTGATCTACACCAGCCCAGCATGTCAATACTGTATTTACACTACCGCACCAGAGCTGACATAGTTTTAACTACTCATTTTCTCATTGCTGAACAGCACTTACAGGTCTCTTGATTTTAATGCTAGTTCTGGAGTAATAAAAAAAAAAAAAAAGGACAAAGCAGTTTAGCCATTTGCTTTCTATTGTGCTGGAAGAACTGGCTGAAGCACACAACGTTTTCCTTTAGGTGATGAATAAAGAATACTTGTGTGCAAGATAATGGTACGTTGGGATGGGACAGGAAGTTGAAGTATTTCTCAGGTGACAAATTGCCTTTGTGACAAAGCACAGCTGCCTCTCAGCTGGTGATATTCCAGCTTATTCCATACTCCACAACAAACCTGGTTGGGTACCACATACCAAGAACCAATGTCTACCCATGCAAAAAGCAAGTTGAAGTAGCAGCTGCCTTTGTGAGTACTAGGGGAGAAGAGGAAGGGGAGGTCTGCAACATAAACAGCTCTTTCAAATAAAGTCATCAAGATCTGAATGTAGTAAAAATATGTAAAGTAGAAGGATCAAGACTTGGGCACCCCTGAATACAATTCCTTTTAGGACTGCATGAACAAAGACAACCAAAAAAAACCATTAAAACCGGTTTAGTAAATATACTTGTGTTAAGAATATTTTTTTTTAATTACATGTTCTTGGCATAGGAGAAATTCTGTGATCAGAAATCTGTTGATATAATGAAAATGCAAGGAATTTGGACCCAGCACTCAAGTTCAAGTTGACTTACCAATAAATAAGCTTGTCTTCCCTCCTGTGTTATTAGGTAAGATAACCCGAGTGAAAGATACACGTTTGTTCACCTATTTACTCTCTTGGTGGAAACAAGCCAGACGCGCTTCTCTTACCTTTGCAGGTCTAAGGACTGCAACAGCTGACAGAACCAGCTGTGCTCCATTCCTCTCTTCTCATAGATTTTTCCTGGCAGAGCATCTAATTAAGTTTTACTTGGATGCAGTTTATGTGGCAATGAGTAAACAAACCCATGTATTTACTAGAGCAAAAGAAAAATCCCATTGTCTGGTTGGATCATACTGCTTAAATTACAGCTTGGAGCCATCACTATATCCCATGTAAAACTGCAGAGAAATAAACATCTGAAGCCTGGTGGATGATGGAACTAACACTAAGAATTACATAAACTGAGCCAAAATAAAGCAATGTATTGGAAAAGTGGATGAGAAAAATGGATTTTCAGTGGCCGTGAGTATTCATTAAAGGAAAGACTGGACTACATCATCACCAAAATAATTTTTAAAGTTTCCTGTGGTTAATCTTCTGAGTACTAGAACAGTAAGTCCAGTACCTCTCATTAAGCCGATAGCCCAGGTGTCTTGGAAGAAAAGCAGAAAAGCTCTAAAACAGGCAACAGAACATGCTCTAACTGAAATCTGCCAGTTTACTGCTAATAGCGCAGAAAAGGCCTTTTCTAGAGCCAGTAGGACCAACTTACAATTTGGCATCTAGAGATCTGGCATTATCATCGAGAAGAAAAGAAAGATTACGTGAAGAAAAAAACTGGCAATGCAGTAGTATATTTATCATAAAATCCGAGGTCTATGTTTTTCCCCTTCCAAGTCTGATATAATTAAGGATTTTCTGGCATGCAGGGAAACAACACAAAACAAAACAAAAAAAGCAGGTAATGGTAACGATAGGAAAATAACAATAGTGCAAAATGGTGACTATTGCCTGAAAAATTTTTTAAAAAGTTTAATATACTCAAGGAGATGTGTAAGACAAGGATAACCAAGCTTCAGGCAAGACTTAAAGAGGCAACTGATGTTCAGTTTACATTAAAATTAATGAAAACCAATTTCAAGCCACTTATTCAGAAAGTTGTACTTTTTAACCTACAATGACATTTCTTCTATTTTAAGTACAGGAATTCTATTATAAAGCTCCTAATGAAAGTTGCAACAAAATACAATAATAAAAATACATTTCAAACACAACTGAACTAAAATGAAAAATAATTCTTTTCATTTTTTCCTTTTGTATATGAGAACATTTGTTCCTGCCAGTAAGTGTTTTCCCAACTTCTTAACTGGATTCTAATTCTGCAGTGGGTTAATATCATTCCTGCATATTTCTACCCTATCCAAACGCTACTAGCTTGGGCAAAAAAAAAAAAAAAAAAAAACCAAACAAAAAAGGCTTTTGCTTTCACAACCTTTCTAGGGAAAGGCCTAAATAGAACACAAAATCTCATTTCAGTCAAACAACTCATTCTGTACCTTATTCAGCTCTACTGAACAAATGCACACCCTTCTAGATTAGATGGGCTTCCTAAAAAGTTCAGACAAATTAAAGAATAATCCAGTTATACCAAATACAGCAGACTATACTAAATAATTTCAACTGAATATGTTCAACCTAAAGCCTTGATGGCTCTGATTATCCACAATAGTTCTCTGTCCCTCCTCCTGCATCTTCTTCCAGCTTCAGCTTAATTGCTCCCAGGTGGTCTTAAGCTTCCTATGACTTTCCATAACTGGCCATCCCTCATTTCTCCTGCAGCTTATTGCAACGCTCTCCAAGCCATATCTACCCCAGATTCCAAACAAGTGTTAACAAACTTCAGAGCTAACTGATCTCAATGCATGTGAAACATTCAGTTGCCAAACTGGGCTTCTTTTTAAACAGGCTGTGCAACAAGCAGAAATTACATTTTGGAAGAGTTTGTAAAACTGTTGTAAGTGATTGCATGCTTAGTAGCTGCGTCTGATTATAGAGTTCTACCTCCCCAAAACTCGGGGTTTTTTTTGTTCTTGAGAACAAATATACATTAGTACAGATCTAGAATTTACAGTCATTTACAGCAAGTTCTTATTGGCAATCTAAGGTTGCAATCACCAGTATTATTTGTAGGTCCTCGGCTGGCCTCTGGAGAACTTCCAAGAGGTCTCCTTCACTAACAACTTGGAGAACTTATGTATGTGCCCTAGAAGGACTGCACCACTAGGCATCTGAAATGAAGGGCACAAGTTGGGCATCAAATGTAGGCACATGAGATCTCTCCCTTAATCCCTCACTCCTCTTCTGCAATCATATCTGTTGAGATGGCTCTGTTTAGCCCAGTCACCAAACTATCCTGTGGACCTGAGCAGTTCTACCTAAATGAGCAGATTCAGGCAGGACCCTAAGCTTCTCTGTTTGGGTGAGCTCCCTAGGCACACCTGTACCCAGCCCCATGTCAGGATGACATTCAGACAAGTGCATCATCTTCCTTCTCACCTTCCCCTTCCCCTTTCTTCCTGCACTTTCAACCACACCAGAAGGGAATCCCCGTACTCGAGTCAGATAGGTCAACACTCATCACTCAGCTTGGGTGCAGGCGGAGGGACTTGACCCGTACCATGTTAGGCTTTTTCTTGAAACACAGGACACACTGGTGTTGCTTAGTCAAGACTTGACACAGCTTTTTAGATTTCTCTAACCACAGCACTCTTCTGTAGCAGGTCTTTCACTTCTTGAATGCATACTAAACTCTTCATTTTGCCTCCCCTTCAGATTATGAGATCTAGCTACAATTAATAGAGCTGCACTGAGCGTGGCCTTTTTTACATGGTTTGTAGGTAAGAACAAATTATTAATGTTATAATAAATAGCTTCTGTTACAAACTGGTTATTTCAGACAGACAGACAGCATCAGAGGGAGTGTTTAAAGAGCATGAAGGACAGTTTTATGAGTGGTTTATGTTGCCTTCTCCCCTTCCTTATTGGGCCTTTTTTTCTCACTGTCTCCCCGCAGCTGGCAGTAAAGTAATGCAGTTCTGCTGTAAGACACATCAACTGACTTTAAAAGAAAGTTTATTTCCAGCCAGATCAACAAGATAATCTGACTTTCTCCATCATAATACGAGCACAAAGAAGGTAGTTAAGCAGGAAATCTTTATTAATGAAATCAGTAAACTATTAACAAAAATATTTCCTGAGCAGCATTCCAAGTACATCTTAGTTACAGTCTTAGAATTTATTGCACATTTTCTGGAGAGTAAATTAGGTTCCTCCACAGGCAAGTGTTCTACCTTGGGCTACATCGCACTCTGTTGACTGTCAGGATGAAAGCAGGCTCTGGTAATAGGCAGTATGGACTGCAGATGTGCAGGTAATTGGCAATGGTTTTTAAAGATAGAAAAAAGACAATATCTGTTCCACTTGTGCAACTTCAGAAAGCAAATGCTGAAAGGAAGAGCTTTCTAATATAACCAGATTAAAGATAAAAAGAAGTCCAAGACTGTAAACAGTGCCAGTTTGAAACAGAGGTACTTGTTCAGGTGAAAACATGAAAAGCATGGAGAGCAGAGGGCAGAGGTGCAGGTAGGGAATATTTTAAAATTTGTGTATTTATAATTATCTGAAAATCCTGCAAATATGTCTGAGTTTTAGATAATGGAAAGCACATTAGAGGATCCTGATAGAAGAACTGAGCACTCCGTAACTGGGATACCCACACTGACAAGGCTCCCTAAATTGGTGATAGTTCCCCCAGTTTTCTAGAATGTAGTAAGCATATTCCACCTCAGCAAGACACTTTGGTCTGAATTGATTTACCATCCCCTTCTGCAGGAATATGCCCTTATCAAAACAAATGGATACTCATTTTGGAAGAGGGATCCAAAACCCATAGCATACAAAATAAAGCTGTTCAGACAGAACATCTCAGCTTCAGTACTTTGAAGCATCCGCTGGGATTTGATCAACTTCTTCCAAGGCACTACTTCCTTTCAGTCAGTCAAGAAACCTGTCCCACCTCAGTTTGTAAGTGCTGCCTAGGATGACAGGAGGTGTTTTGTACCTCACTAGCTTTTTCTAGCAACTTCCAGGTTAAGAAATGCTGATCTGGAGCAGTCAGGACTACAGTCCACTCCCCAGTGCTTTATCTTATAAAACATTTCTCTAACTTCCCCTCCTCCCTTACATAGCTACTAAGATACCCTTCATTTTACAACTCTCTATATAACAGATTTCCCATGCAATATCTGTATCATGCTCATATAGTGAAGAAAGCTTCTCCCATGTGACCTTTTACTTAGTTTCCTTCCTAACAGTCTTCATTCATCAATCATTTTCCTTGTGGGGTCCTGTGTAACTAGATTTTAAAGTCTATGCTGCTCCACCAGAAGGGCCAACCCCACATTCCTGCCTTTTTTCCTTTTACCAATACTAACACCTCCTTTGGTCATCAGACAGTTGTATCATGGAGCATATCCTGAAAACATTGCAAGAGAAAAAAAAATCATTTCAGTTAGACTGCATAAACCCTTACTTGTATTTATATCTTGACTGACTACCTCTTATGAGAAAATGTGCATGAGAAAAAGGCCAGCACAACATAAAACAGATCCAAAATAGAGAGATCCAAGTAGACAGGTCCAAGTTAAAGTCAGTTTTGCATTCTTGAAATCTTAGGGGTTGTCATGGCTCCTGACAAAGTTTATAATCATCAGCTCTCTGCTAACTTATATTCTTAAAAACAGTTCTCTATGCACAGAGTTACCATTAACCACACTTGAGAAGGAATGTAAGCCCTAACTGAAATCTCTGGTTTCTGTTCAACCGCTCCCTAAACCTTTGGTTGGGCCACAAATAGAGAAACCCAAAGCAATCAAGGGTTTACCAGACTTATAACCTTCCAACTCACTGAGCACATCCTTCTCAAGAACAAAAAAGACCCATTTGCAAGTTGTCATTTGTGAATTCGCAGATTCTCACCTTTTCACATGTGCAGTGTTAATTAATTCAGAATTATAGTGCAATTATTATAAATACATCACTCTCAAGAGATTTATTAGGGCTCCAGGCAGGTTTGTATACACACACAAAAAACATTACAAGGGAGCGAAAGTTTTTGGAGGAAGGAGTGAACTGCAGACAACTCTGACAGAGAGGTTTCAAAATCCCTTTTCCCTCACTGATCTTCCTGTCAACTTGCCAAGGAACGTTAAAAAATATAAATTTAGGGAGTATGGCCAATGGCAGAGAGTCCAAAAGTCTCGGCCATGAGATTAAAAATGTTAAAAACAACAGCAAGAACTAAAAGACCTTTTTTGTTACTACTGTAGCTTTTTTTAGTATTCAGCTTTCGAAGTCTCCAGCAATTTAATTCACGATGGGGGGATGCTTCCTTACAGCACAGAGAAACTGAAACACGCCTTATCTTTTGTAAAAGACCTGATAGTCTCGCTGAATCAGCCAAACACTTGGTTATTAAGAAAAAAAATCTACACCACAAGCCAGGCAGGAAGATGGAGAATACCAGCAGTGCTGCATGCCACTTCCTTCTCATTCCTCCCAGAACAGCAGAGAAACACTGACGATTTAGTTGACAGTGAAAAGACAAAAGGAAACAAATACCTGCAAAGAGCTGCTCCTGTTTAGCTTCTTTGGAAGTTGCACTTCTCAGAGTAAAAGTGGTCTAAAGACTTGATTTGGTAGCAAAAAGCAACCTTTTCGTACTTACATCTTTTGTGGTCCTCTGAATTTCAGTGCAACTCCCCCAGAGTCGTAGAAGTCTTTGAGCTGGTTTAGTCTAGGCTTAAACAGGAACAGCTGTTTTTAGATTGGCAGTTTCAGTAGGGTCACCCACCAGCCTTACAGCCGGCTGTTTTTGGAGTGCCAAAGAGTAACCCAATATCCAGGCTGGGTGGCCTCATTAAAAGCATCCTTGGATTCCTCTACATGCTTGTATGCTGCTTACCCGTGTCTGTGCTAGGTATTGTGTCTAATCCTCAGAACTAATGAGGTCTATCTCCAGATCCGAGGCAGGCTCATTGTTCTCAATCTTCCTGAACTGACAAATCTCCCCAGGACGTAGTGTAAGAAAGCATGCTGGAATAACTAACAAAGGTGCCAAACATTACTATAGCAACTGGGGAAAAACAGAGGCTCATTATATACTCCAGCTATATTTTCTGTTTCTTTTATCATTTGTACTCTTTATGCAGCTATACTGCAGTCCTTTGGCATCATAAGCCTCTCTATCACAAATAAACTAAAACAATGTTACTCAACATAATTGCATTTCCTTCCCTGGAGATTCACCTTGCACATTCATTGACAGGCTAGTTCCCTTTCTGTGTCAACAGAGAAAATTAAACCTTTCTGGCCTAAAGTGAACCACGGAAGAGTAGGAAGCAGCATGACAGAACGTATAATGAAAACATTCTTTAAATGTGAATCATGTAACTACTTTTTTTTTTTTTTAATGAGACATTTCATAGGTTTTTTACTGTAACTCTCACAGGATTGTAAGGGGTATGAACGCTGAATTCTTCTGGTTTTCCAACTTTAACATTTCCCTGGTAGGTGTTTAAAAGGAACACAGGATATAGAGCGCTACTTCAATTGCACAACAATTTTTATATGTTAAATTCCCAATAACTTTGTCTTCTTTCATTCTTTTATACACCTAAATGTATTATGTTCATTTAAGAGAATTTAGTCTGTCAAAGAGTGTGCTAAGGGGTATTCCAATATCTGGGACTCCAAAACTGCCTGGGCCTAGGGACCAGACCCCAGATTTCCCCTTTATGTGTGAGACAGGGTGCCACTATAGGAAGAAAAACCTCTCAGTTTTCTCCATTACTGCTGCCGTACTATTTCAGCACTGGATTCCACTCACTGTTCTGGCAATTCCCTCTAGCTTCATAGTAGTCTGGTGAACCACACCATAAAAACCAGAAATGAAGTCCAGCTGCTTTCCAGCAATAGGAGCTAGGTGCTTGGGTTTTTGTGTTGGACTCCAGATATCAACAGGAGATGGTGATGTAAGTTCTGCATGTGTCCTGTACAATGACTCCTTCCTATGTAAAAAAAAGCCTCTTAAGCTTATTAACAGTCTTTACAGAGAATGATTTGTGGAGGTGGGTGTATTTATCTCAGATGACCTTTGATAAAATAATTCCCATTTTTTATCATGCATTTTATCTGAGTTTTGGGACAGTTCCAACAATTTTCAGACAGCTCAGACTAGGTGTATATTTTAAAGGGATTTTGAAAATTAGTAATCCTGTAATCTCATGTTTCAAATCATCAACTCTTGCTGTACTGTGCAGAAATTTTTTTCACTTATTTAAGGTGATTTTTTTAATATTAATCTTAATAATGTGCTGCCCCACTTCGTATTTCTCATATTTGAGCAAGTGATTTGTTAAGCAGAGTCAAAAACAATTAAGACTTTGCTTTTCATAAATTTTGATTATTTTATAATTAATAACTGGCAAGGTATGACTGATTTATTTAATAAAGATAATGTTATAATTCATATTCATTGGCTAAAGTATAAATCTGGAAAAAAGACATAACGGGTGGGTCCAGGATAATTTTGATAAGTGTAACCTTAGCAACTGGAAATGGGTCATAAAACTAAGATACCTTGACTATCTCTGAAAAACTTCAGAAGTTTTCTCTTTTCTTAGGTGTATGTGCCAAAGTTAATTCATATAGCACTAAGAATAACCGTGCTATTACCTAGAAAAACTCTAAGCCTGCCTTCATAGTCAAGTAGCTCCTGTGTGATCTGCATTTTTGAGAGTAGACGTATATTTTACATCATGGAAAATAACCACTTTTTATAAGTAAATACGGTAAAATCAGTAAGGGAGAAAATTTATGAGTAAATGTGAGAGTAATTGGCTAAAGCAGTAACAAAATAAAATGTTCCATGAACAGAGAAACAGAAGAGGCCTGGAAACTTGAATTTGTATTATGTCTCTTCCCCCTGTCCTGCTTCTCACCCCAGCTTGTCCACATTCACTTACAATACACCCACTGGGAAAATGAAATCAGTGGCTATGACTCATCTGGAGCTGGGTCTGTGTGGATAGGCCAACCTGTTATGTGCATGCCTTATTAGCTAGGAGTTTGTTATGAAAGAGAATTACAATGTTTGAGCTGTGCCTTCCTCAGAGGGGTCATAAATTTCTCCTTTATCCTGATATTTATTTCCATTAGACTAGTAGGAACACAAACATCCTTGGGTACACTTTTGCAAACCTGGTTAAAATTAGCCAGCATCAAAAATAACAGTGGGAAGGGACTTGGCAAAGGGATCAATGAGAAAATTATATAACAATATTTTTGTTTTTTAGGAATTCAGACCTAAATGGATTATAAGTTGAAGCATCCATGCTCCTTGTTATTATTAAATGCTTTTTTTACCCATCCCAAATTTAGCAAAATGAAATGTTCATTAATTTCCAAAGTGAACAAACTTTTCACAGCTCATAACTTGAGCCCTGATCTTGCAGTGAGTGCTGAGTCTGCTGCAAGCCCCATGGGGTTGTGTGGGGCTTGAAATGCCCTGGACAGAGATGTGGAGCTCCCTACCAAGGTTGTTTTAATGACAATATTTACTCAGCCAATATTTCCTTGGTAGCTCAGCACCTCATACACTGCATGTTTTTTATATCTCTGAAGTATGGTGGCCCCTAGTTTACATATAAGGTAACTCCTAAAGTTACCCCCACCATGGGAGAGGACTAAAAAAGCATTTAGCACTGTTGCCATAAATTTTCAGATGCCAGGCCCCTCAGCCAAATACATTATCTTCTTTATTGTGCAAAGGAAAACAATTTAGGTGCCCAAACATAGGTAGACAGTGCTGTTTAGGTGTTGTATGGTATCCCATCTTGACTCCAGATGCCACTCCAGGAAGACACACATCTCCAAATGTACTGTGTTTTGTCTGCCTGCTCCACATCAATGACTTGGTAACCAAGGGCCAATCCAGTGTCACTAAGCACCTATGTGTATGTATCTAAGTCCCACTGTAGATTAATTACAAGGAAATTCACAATAACCAGCACTCTCTGCAGGGATGAGATTGAAAGATCTTAAAAAAATGAACAAGTCCAGAATAGGCTGGAGCATTAGGCAAAATACTGAAGGACCCAAAATTTGTGAAAATTCCGAGGGATTGGGTATGAACTTGGTATGTTTCACCCAGCATTCACAGGGAAAATACTGCAAGCACTGAGAGTTGTAAACATGAAGAATTTTGTAAGACTTTACAGTCACTGCCAGGCTAAGAAACATGATCATTAGGATCTAGATTTTGAACTCGGCATGCTTAAATGCCAGCCCTAAACGATATTTTAGACACTAACATCCTATGTATGATTGTGCTGAAACGATTTGATCTCTTATAAAGTCTGGAGGACAGGGAGAAATTGGACCCCTTTCTCCCATCACCTAAAGCACTGGCCCATCCACCCTTAAGAGCACATCAGCTTGAGAACTAATAATGTAACAATTCCAACTCAGTCCCTATTTGCTTGGTTCTTTATTCCGTTTTTATACTTTCTGTCCTAGAAATTATTCGCAGAGAAGTCTAACATGACAATAAAAAAGTACGTTTAAAGAGGTCAAAGGGTTACAGACTTCCTGGGAAGTGAAAGGCAGAGCCGCAGCAAGACTGGGGAAGGTTAAATAGTATTCATTTATGCAACTGGAAAGTACCACTCAAGAAAGGTCTTACCTCCTTTAGTTCTGGTACCAGGACTGATGAGTGTTAAATGGACTGGCACTGAAAGATGATTACTGAAAAAATTGAAAAGCAAAATAAATGGCAGTCCTTACTCTTCCTAATTAAAACAGATTAGTTACAGCAAATTACTGTCAGGCTTAATGCAGCATCAGCCTAGCAGATGTGATCTATTAAATAGCTCTGCTTCTGAAAAAAAAAAAAATCCATTCAGTACAACTGGATTTTATAAAATCTTTATTGCACCTAAACATCTGCATTGAAATCTTTACAACTTTATAGCATTTCTTACATTCCCTTTTCTAAATGTTTTATCACCAGAGGATATTATAGGCTTTAACAGGTTTATAAATATGCATGCCTTTATCTGTGTCCTCTATTGAGAACACAGATACACTGTTAAGCTTTGTCTAGATTGCTTTGGCAATCATTTCAACCTCATCACTAACAGGAAGAATCAAGAAAGCTACAGTTTTCATGGCACTGGACCTCCACCTAGTGAGAAGAAGAATAGTGCATGTTTCTGGGGCATACAACCAGCACAGTTCTTGCTTCAGTGTTAAAAAAATATTTTCATAAGGGGAATTGTGCTTATCTGCCAGAAGACATGTCAATATATTTACATAAAATACAAAGGAAAATGTTATTTTGTATTGCAAAAAACTTCACAAACTTCATAGTCTCAGTTTCAATTAAATGTCAGTGATTGCTCATAAAGGAAACAGACCTAGAGAAAATCCTGCTGTAATCAGATACATGTAACAGCTGATATTGTATTGCAGTGTCACGCTCCACTGTTTATCCAGCTTAAAGACTGAAAAGGCCAGTCTAAAAGCCCTCTTTTGAGGTGGGGAGGTGTTATCATCCCCATTGCACAGGTAGGGAAGAAACACACAGACCAAGGGCTGGATTATAAAGGTTTAAAAGTATAGAGATAGGCACCTACTGAGCTTTTCAGATATGCCTAAATCTTTTTTTTTAAGTAAAGGTGTTAATTGCCTGACTCCTCCTAACCATCATGGCAGGTGCTTGTCTGCATCTGTTGCTACATAAATAGCTATAAAACTTGTCCTGATGTGACAGCCTCATACCCTGCTTTTCTTCCCATCCTGAGGGTCACAGAACTGTGGTGCTAGTATCTGCTGCACTGATGCACCTGCAATAAAGACAGTTCAGTATCTCCCCCCGCAGGGGCTTGCACCAAGGAAATTCTCAGATCATGTTTCATGAGAATGCTGTAAAAATTTCTGCGACCTTTTTACACAAAGGAAAAAGACACCATGGGCATTTGAATGCCCAGTTTTCTCTGATGTCTTAAGTTTAAAAGCATCAGTTTGAAATTTTTGTCAGCTACTTTCCAGATCCAGGTATCTGGATTATTGTTGTGAGATGCTATACTATAGAAATGCCTTTTTCAAGCTACAAAACAAAATCTTTGCAACAGCCTGCCTCAGTGTTTGCAGGTCACAGACCACCGACAGACAAGGATTATTTTTTAAGAGGTATAGGTATTGCCTATGCATATTATGACAGATGTCTTCAAACAAGCAATTTTCTTTCAAAGTAATTAACAAAACCATATGATGTTTTCAAAAGAGGGTTGCAAGAGAATGTAAAGCACTTATGTTGGCATAAATCCACTCCTACTTATCAAAGCCAAAACTTGCACGTAAACACAGATTCTGTTTTAATGGCATTAGATTATTTTTTTTATTTAAAGAATAACTCTTGTTTCCCAATTCTGTTAGACCATACCATTTCCTCCAAATCATGTATTTTGTGGGTGTACAAAAAAATCAAAAACCCAAAGTAGTATGATCTATATCATTTATCACTTTATGTTCGCAGTGTTTTGTCATATGATTCTTCATGACGCTTACACTGTTCACCTGCGTTCTGTGAAACAGCTTCCTAAGATAAGCAGCTATGGAAGGTCTGGCAATATCAAACCCATATTGACAACATTGCTCCAGTCAGTATTTTGGGCCACAAATAGTGTTCAGTATCTATCTGCTCATAAAATGGACTGATTTGTACAGAGCCAAGTGGTTCACAGGCAGTAAGAAGCTGAATGAGATACACAAAACCCTCCTGTGATTCAGGAAAGATACATTATATATTGGAAAACCTGAAAACAGAGCTCTGAATTCCTACATGTATCCTGGGGATGTCCTAGAGAGCTCTTCATTTGATTCCATACTCCAGACCTTACTGGACTTGAAAAGTTTTGGGCTTTATCATAAAATCAAAGGCAAGGGGCTGGCCCATGTTCAAATCAATGTTCAGTTCTCAGTTTAAAGATGCTGTTGCAAGGCACACAGGAGCTCTGCATAAAGCTAAAGTAAGCCCCAGATAAGACCCACAGAGAGAAAAACAACTCCTTCCTCAAAAAAAAAATAATAAAAAAAACCCCAACACCCAAAAATCCCATATAATTCAACAGTGTTAATGACTTGCAAATTACAGATCACTGGGATATGTACATCCAGACTGAAAGTCTCTAAAAAAAAGTTAAAGACACCAGGCATTTGCTGAACTCCATCTAAAGAGCTACTGAGGCGGCTTAAAATACCATTTAATGGGCTGAGTTGTTGAATTGCAGGATTTGTATTTGGCACACAAATCTAAGCATTCAGCTTAGCCCACACGGATGCTTATTGCAAAGTCCTGCCTAATAACTGTGTCCCCCTTTTTTTCTGCATTAGCAAATAAGATTCTGAGGGATTAGACATTGGTTATGTGTATTATGCTCTAAACTAATTCTAGCTATCTGCTATGATGCTGTTGTAGATGCTGTAGACTATTTTTTCAAGGACTGGGAAATGTATCTTCCTTTTTCTGGGGAATTACCTAAGGGTACTGGAGAAGTATTGGTGTTATGATGATCCTACCTTGTAACCTTACTACAGAATGAATGGATCTGTCCAAAGATAACGTGCATCTGATACTTTAATCCATGTCTTAAGCCATGTAGAGAAGATCGGTTTAAACAATGAGGAAGACTATGGTTGGGAGGGATATACATGAATGCTAGAGGAGTTGACAAAGGCGCATGTAGGCTGGAGTGGTTTCTCTGTAATTCTAATTATAAATAAACAGCGATGAACTCTAATAAGTTATCAATGCTCATCAGGGAAACCTATCAATCATTTGAGATATGTTCCTAAAAACAATGCAGCATTTGGAAAACAGGATATTAGGAATTATTATAGAAAGAATTGAGAAGAAAAGAAAAACAATCTAGTAAATTCCTCCTGAACACTGCATATGGTTTTGGTCACTTCATCTTGAAAACAACAGGATAGGGTGCAGGAAGGGCTGTCGAAGATGATGGAAGATAGGAAACGGTTGCCTGAAAGCTTTGGAATAGATTCCTGACAAGGAGATACTGACTGAATTAGGACACTTTAGTTGAAAGGACACAACTGAGAGAGGATACAAATTACTATCTTTCAAGACAGAGTGGGTGAATCAGAAACAATTATTCATTGTATCCCATAATCCAGAATACAGATGGCACTACCTGAAACTATTAAGCAAATGCTCTGAAGACAATGCTTGTTTCACATCATGTGGTTCAACTGGATTCATCTAGTGCTACTGAAGACCATGTTTCAGATATAGCCTCCAATGAGAGTGGTCTTTCAATTTTTGGTACCAACAGCTGGGAGAATATAAACAGGAAGGATCACTTGATGCATTCTCTCTGCTTTACACTTTGCATGAAGAAATGCTCCCCAGCTGGGAAATGTGGGCCTAAAGAAGGAATGCAGGCTGTTCTGTGCTGAAAAAGAGAACAGCTGATTTGACAGAGCAGAGGTTAAGTCCTCTGAGATTTCAGCAAGAGGTGGTGTCCTCCATTTGTGATGCTGCTCCTGCCAGAGGAACCAAATGACAAACACACCAGCATCAGGGACATCGAATAGTCTTTACCACAAATGGGAAACAGACCTGGAAGATCCACATTAATATAATTTCCTGCACTTTGCAGACAAAGAAACTAATCCAGAGATGATGAATATCCTGCTGGTTTGAGGTTAAAGAGCTCTTATATACTTTTTCCTACCTACTAAATTTCAGAAAGGATTCATGCCTACAAGCTCAGTCAAATTTAACAGGCAGTTCATCACCTGAAGTCTCCTGTGAAGATCACTCCAGAAGGTGTTACTTTAAAAACGAGTGTGTACTGACTTTTTATAACTTTAGTTGGTGTTGTTTCTGGAATTTTGCAGGGTGGTATTTGCTTCTCTGCAGGCATTTTCAGAGATGTGAGTGAGGATTAATTGAGATAGCTCTGTGAAAAATGCTCATGGTTCTTCCATCCACAAGTATTTAAAATACATGCCTCTGCAGGTTGTACACACCTCTGGTATACTGCAGCTATGACTAAATTAATACAATGAATGAAACAGCTGGAGTTGCATAACACTTATCAAAACTTGCTTTCTCTCACATTCGCCACACAGCATAGCCTACTTTCCTCTGAGTTTAGCAGTCCTGTTGTTTTCCATTTTCAGCTTAGCAGTGCAGGCCTCCCCATGCCATTCCTCTGTAAGAACATTAAACCTAAGATTTTCTAGTTTAACTTCTTAGACAAATCAGCTATAGAGTCTTGCATTTCTGAAGGAAACTATATAAGATGGTTACCCGGGATAGCAGAGGACTGGATTTAACAATTTAGGAGATGTTTTGCTGCCCTGTGTTACTGATTTCTATTCCAGTCAGCCTGAAACAATTTCAGCCTAGACACCATTACGGTCACACCATACTCTCCTTCCTTTATGTTCCTTCTAGCAGCTGAGATTACTTTCTGAGTGTGACATTTGGCCTCTAAAGTGGTGGCCGGATGCCAGATATGCTGTCCTTCATCCCCTAGATTATTCCCCCTTCATCTCTTCTTCTGCCCTAGGGACAGAAGAGCTTTATCATTCATGGTAAAAATGGGTGAAAGAAGATCAGACTTTGGGGTCAATATCTCTATGCTTGGAGTGGGACTTCGTTAACCACTGGAAACCTTCTTGGCTTGGGGTGAAGGAGGTGTTCCCTCATGGTGGCTGTCAGGCAAGCAGATTGAGAAAGCTGGCTCCTGAGTGAGAGTGCAAGAAAACTCCAATGCTTTCGAGAGCAATATTATCAAGTTCAGGGCTGAGAAGTGAAGAGAGCCACAAGCCCAAAGAGTGCCAACAGAAAAAGGAAATGCCATTCAGGATCATCAAAGCTTGGCCGTGCCTTTGCTGCTTCCTTTTCTTGTGCCTTTCTTTTGCTGGAGGAAGTGGAAAGGCTTCATGTGTCTTGAGGGTCATACATGCCTGGGCAAGGAACCTGCTGCATCAGTTCTCCTTGTAAGGACCATACAACAACCTGCCTGTGACAACAGGCTGAACTCTTCACAGGAGGGATATTGAGCTAGGGCAAGGTGCCAGGTTGAGCACCAGTGGGGCAGGCTTTCCAGGGGGTGGTCAGGCTCACCGCATACCCCAAATATAGCTGGATTTCCTCCACTACGCTCCCACCAGCACCCTGCCTGGCTGTAGGGTGTGCTCATTCTATAACTCCTGAAAGTGCTTTTCCAGAGCAACAGTATTCATTCTGCCTCACCCCTGTCTTCCTGATGTAGAAATAAAGTCTAGCTGCAGTTCATTAGCTCCTGGTTAGTATCAGTTTCCATTTTGAAGACCAGTATTACAAGAAAATCTGTACAACCTTGATTTTGAGGAAAAGCAAGCTGGCATTCTTCCTTCTGACTGTCTAAGGTTTTCTGCCTTTTCCTGGGATTCAAGGAGCTTTTGCAACTCTGCAGCAGTTTAGGAGCAAAACAAACACACAGCATAAATAAGACAGATCCAGCCAGCATTATTCAATTTCTTCGGGTGTTATAATCTTAAGTATTTATAAAAGATGTAAGAGAGATTTACATAAATTCTTTATGTAAAATAAAAGTGTATAAGATATGCATATATATGTCATTAAACTTGCCTCTAACTAAATAGTGCCAATAAGACAAAGAGCTATTAAATGAGTACTGAGCTTAGCTGCATGTGAACTGAACATAGGAATGCATAAAAAAATGTCAGATATGTCATTAATGTCATGGCAAATTTTCCTCCTCTCTTAACTCCCTGGATACTGAGAAACCCACATAAGCTTTAAGAAACTTCCTATTTTATTGTCAGTCTCAGACTTGACAACCTCACTCAAAATAAAACCATTGAGGTGGTACACTTAGCTGAAAAAGAAAAAAAGATTTTCTGTATTAGCAGGACTTTCACACCACCAGAATTACACTACTAGTTGTCATTTATACCTTCATTGCTTCCCTATCCTAATTTAAAACATTACTTTTGAAGGCCGCGCAGAGGTAATAGATTGACAGCAGCTTATTAATTGGGATAATGCAAAAAAAAATCCAAGGCTGGAAACAGTGGAAATGAGATGGCAATGCTACAAGAACACAAAAATTGTGTACATGAAACCACTGATTTCCTGAGGCTCCTTGCACATTGCTGTCATTCCCTTTTATGCGCCTTGCCATATCTGCAACCACCCCTACCAGCACATAAAAATATTCATGTATATTTAATAGAAGAAAAATGTGCTAAATTCTAAGTGCTTTATATAAAAAAATACATTCAAACCTTATCTTGAAACTCATGACTGCAAAGAATCACTACTTGTAGAAATGGTATATGAAATGCGACTGTAAGACTATAAGACTCTCCAGCCACATGTACAATTATATTCCAGCTTTCTCCAGGTATGTTTTCCTATTCAAAATTATGTCATTGCTTTGTTATCTTCGAGAGAGTAGGGGAAACTGACTGCAAATTACCACACATACATATACACACACACACACTTATCACTAGTGTATATAGAATCATAGAACAGTTTGGGTCAGAAGGGACCTTAAAGATCATCTAGTTCCAACCCCTCTGCCATGGGCAGGGACACCTTCCACCAGACCAGGTTGCTCAAAGCCCCATCCACCCTGGCCTTGAACCCTGCCAGGGATGGGGCATCCACCACATCTCTGGGCAACCTGTTCCAGTGCCTCACCACCTTCATAATGAAGATTTTCTCCCCTATAGCTAATCTAAATCTACTCTCCTTCAGTTTAAAGCCATTACCCTTTGTCTTATCACTCCATGCCCTTGTAAGAAGTCCCTCTCCAGCTTTATTGTAGGCCCCCTTCAGGTACTGGAAGGCTGCAATAAGGTCTCCCCACAGCCTTCTCTTCTCCAGGCTGGACAACCCCAACTCTCTCAGCCTGTCTTCACAGGAGTGGTGCTCCAGCCCTCGGATCATCTTCATGGCCTTCCTCTGGACTGCTCCATCAGGTCCATGTCTTTCCTATGTTGGGGGCCCTAGGGCTGAACACAGTACTCCAGGTAGGATCTCATGAAAGCAGAGCAGCAGAATCACCTCCCTCAACCTGCTGGCCACGCTTCTTTTGATGCAGCCCAGGATACAGCTGGTTTTCTGAGCTGCAAGCACACATTGATGTTGAGCTTCTCATCAGCCTACACCCCCAAGTCCTTCTCCTCAGAGCTGCTCTCGATCCATTCTCCACCCAGCCTGTGTTTGTGCTTGGGATTGCCCCGACCCATGTGCAGGACCTTGCACTTGGCCTTGTGAAACTTCATGAGGTTCATAAGGGCCCACCTCTCAAGCCTGTCCAGGTCCCTCTGGATGGGATACCTTCCCTCCAGCATGTCAACTGCACCGCACAGCTTGGTGTCATTGGCAACCTTGCTGAGGGTGCACCCAATCACACTGTCCATGTCACCGACAAACATATTAAATAGTGCTTGTCCAATACTGACCCCTGAGGAAGGCCACTGTCACTGATCTCCACTTGGGCATTGAGCCATTGACCACAACTCTCTGAGTGTGACCATCCAGCCAGTTCCTGACTCACTGAGTGGAGCACTCATCAAACCTATGTCTCTCCAATGTTGTGTGGGACAGTGTCAAATGCTTTGCACAAGTCCAGGCAGATGACATCAGTTGCTCTTCCCTTATCCACCAATGCTGTAGTCCCATCGTAGAAGGGCACCAGACTTGTGAGCCATGATTTGCCCTGAGTGAAGCCATGTTGGCCCTGTTGAACTTCCCCAATCACCTCCTTATTTTTCATGTGCCTTAGCATAGCTTCCACAGAATCTGCTCCACGGTCTTGACAGGCACAGAGGTGAGACTGACTGGACTGTAGTTCCCTGGGTCTTCTTTTTCCCCTTCTTGAAAATGGGCATTATGATTCCCCTTTTCCAGTCAGTGGGATTTTCACCAGACTGCCACGGCTTCTCACATATGATAGGTAGTGGCTGAACAACTTCATCCACCAGTTCCCTCAGGACCCACAGGTGCATCTCATCAGGTCCCACAGACTTGTGCACCTTCAGGTTCCTTAGAAGGTCTCAAACCAGGTCTTCTCCTACAGTGGGCAATTCTTCATTCTCCCAGTCCCTCCCTTTGCCTTCTGTGAATTCAGCGGTGTGGCTTGAGCACTTGCTGGTGAAGACTGTGGCAAAAAAGGTCATTGAGTACCTCCTCAGCCTTCTCCATGTGCCAGGTAACCAGGTCTCCTGTTTCCTTCTGGAGAGGGCTCACGTTTCCCCTAGTTTTCCATTTATCACTGATGTACCTACAGAAGCTTTTCTTGTTGCCCTTGATGTCCCTGGCCAGATTTAGTTCTATCAGGGCTTTAGCTTTCCTAAGCTGATCCCTGGCTGCTCAGACAATTTCTCTGTATTCCTCCCAGGCTACCTGTCCTTGCTTCCACCCTCTGTAGGCTTCCTTTTTGTGTTTGAGTTTGTCCACGAGCACCTTGTTCATCCATGCAGGCCTCCTGGCACTTCTGCCTGACTTCCTCTTTGTCGGGGTGCATTGCTCCTGAGCTTGGAGGAGGTCATCCTTGAATATTAACCAGCTTCCTTGGGCCTGTCTTCCCTCCAGGGCTTGATCCCATGGTACTCCACCATGCAGATCCCTGAAGAGGCCAAAGTCTGCTCTCCTGAAGGCCAGGGTAGTGAGCTTGCTTTCCTGCCTGTCCTTCCTTAAAGAGCCAGTGTCGTTCCATTCCAACCCTCCAGCCATAGGAGCCACCCCACCACGTCTCTGTGATGCCAATAAGATCATAGACCTGCAGGCGTGTGCACGTCCTTAACTCTTGCTTATATATATATATATATATCGTTTTTATTCTCTGGTGTTCACCCATTTCTGGTACAGCTGTCATGCTTAATTACTTCTTAAATTCAAAATAAAATAAAAAATTATTCCTTTGCTCCAGTCTGAGTATTTGTTTGCTTGCATTTATTCTATGTGAATTTATTATTCTGCATTATTAGTTACTATATTATTTAAATTTCTTAATTATTATGCATCTGTGTATTTACTTAAGGCAGAAATAATGGGGGTGGGAGGTTCTGAATATGCTATTATCTTTTTCCCAGCATGTGCAGTAATTTCTTGTCATGTGTTTTTAAATTCCTCACCAGATTTCCTTTGTTCAGTTTAGGAAAGCCACTCTTACACACAGCAGACTCAGGTGTGGATTTCTCACGACTATTTTTAGGATATGCTTGCACTAAAATTTATACCATTCTCTGGAGGCATCTGTCTTTCTACGCCAATTAATTTGACAGGCTGTGTGACTAAGCTTCTAATTTAGGCATTTCGATCCTCTTTTAATGCACAGGCTGTTCTCTAGGGTCCTGGCATATCTGGCATTATTAAGAAAAGCACCTTCCTTATTACCAGTAATCTTCACCAACACCACACGGTCCAAAAGTGACATGTTAGTTTGTCCTTGGCCAGGAGACAGCAAAATTCAGCACTGACTGCCCTTCATGAGAAGACCTTGGTCACTTTGAATAGACATCTCAAATCGGCTGCCTGTGATTTTCAAAGTCCCAGCTTGGCATCTCCACACACAGCTTGAGTCCAGCTAACAAGATTCTGCATATATGAAGAGTGAACCTGTTACAAAGCCCACCACGTAACATGAGGCTCCCCTTCAGGCATTATGAGTCAAGAGGATGTTATTGTTAGCACTGCCAGGAGCTATTCTATTCTTCTTCACTTCTTTTATCACAGATCTTAATAGTAAGAGCCAACCAACATTTTTCTCAGTTTATTACTCATAACTGAAATTTGTTATGGATTTTCATTCTGAATTTCTTAGATGATTGTCAAATATTGCAGAACTTGATAATTCAGATAGGGATGGAAAATTTTTCATGTTTTTCTGTTTCAAACATGAGAAGAAAAACATTTCTGACCCATTTCTTAACCATTGATTCCTTTCACAATATTCCAGTGTATATTAAAAAAACCCATAAATTTTCATTTTCAGAGGAAAAGCCTAGAAATATTTTTCAGATTCCCTCATATCTGTCTAAAAAACGACAATAATACTTAGCTGAACCACTGGTTTCTGTACCCTGACCATGAGGAAAATATGGAAGTAGAAGATTGTTTGGTCCATAAGTGATATCCCTACTGTATTTTGTGCTATTCAAATATTTATACTATACATGCTGCTGCAATTGCTAAACATCTGTCAGGGTGACTCCTCCGTTTTTCTTCTTACAGCTTGTTTGGCAGTATTCTAAGAGGAATGATCTGCTGGCCTGGCAGTCTTCTACTGCATGTATTTGCAACAATGATTTCCTTAGCTTCTTTTCCCCCCTTTTTTTTACTTTACCTATTTTTCAAGTTTCTGTTCTGCTCTTTGTTCATCTTCAAAAGATCTATATGAACAACAGTCCAGCATTACAGTTATTGCCGGTTGCCCTGGGTTGTGTTGGTCAGTCATTGCCTTAATGGCATGATGATCTGTTGAAAGTGATACAGCTTATCCCACGTGTAGGACAATCTGCATATTGACTCCAAGCTCGGGTATCGCGAGGACAGTCAGAGGCAGGATCAGGTAGGAACCATGGTACTAACATGTACCTCAAAAAGATTTCAGAAAATAGTGAGGCTTGAGCTTTTTGCATCAGTTTTAGTGGGGATCACATCAGTCACATCAGTGACCTCTGGTATGAATTCCGGGGGCTTGCACCTATTATAAGTGAAAATAAGGCCAATAACTTTTCCTGTTCTGATTTTGATTTTTAAGAGTAGGAATTCAGGAGATAAGATGTCTTTTGGAAGGGAAGGCAATATTTTCCTTCTAAGTGGCTCTCTACTATATCTTTGCTTGGCGTGTGTGGCGGGGTTGTGCTCTAACTATTGCAGTGTAAGAAACGAGCAGAAAAAGCTCAAATTAACATCAGTCAGATCAGCCTGGTCTGCTTCAACTGAGTGTTAGAGGTCCACAGAAATAAGGGCCTCAGGAAAAGTAAATACGTGGATTTCCCTGACACAAAGAACAGTTGCAAACAGTAACAAATATAATAAGAAAAAAATGCTTCACATGGTGCATCTAAATGAATCACACACAACACTACATGGACAGCACATTCATAGCTGTGAAAGGCGTTGTTCTTAATACAGCCTCCTGCTGACTCCTTTAAACACTATTATTATTTCTGCAACTCAAAGCTGCAAAAAAAACCTAGCATGAACTAAAAACTGCTGTATCATTCCCCTCCCCCACCAATGCTTAAAGTTCTCTAAATGTGGATAATCTTTAGATTTACACTATGTTAGATTACAGCATATTTTGAAAACTAAAGCCTTAGGAGAAAACCAATGGCTGTGAAGGCTAAAGAAGCCTTGAAATAAACCCAGCTCCTGCTGGAACACAGATTCAGCACTGCAACTGTGCGAAAGCAAATCAAATAATCAGTTTGGATTGCTAGCAGCTCAGGACTCCCCAGCGGCTGCCTTTTCAGTTTCTCAATGGAGACCAACAGAGGGAAAAAAAGCTGAAGAGAGCAGGCTTGCTTTCTCTGCCTGCTGAATAATTTCCTTCTTATGCCTGTTTGTCTATCTGTAGCTTATAGCTCTATTTACTCAAAATGATTGGAGCTTGCTGTGAAACAGAAGCTTGGATGAACAACAGAAGGTCATGTATATTCTTGCTGATACAGCCACCTGTTGCCTTGCCACATACCCCATTTATTTACTACTGACTGCCTCAACCTTTCTCCCTAAGCCCAGCAACGCCAAATGGGACCTAGATTTCTTTTCAGTTTTACTGTAGCAAGTTAATGAAATGCTAAGAGCTGTCTGTCCAATTTTGTAACCTTTCTGTAGTGAAATCTGTCCTATCTTAACCAAAAATCTTCATGGTCCTACCTCCAGCCACCGCACACACCATACAAGAGACATGATGGTGGCATAGGTTTCCAGACATAGGAAATAATTTTGAGTCAGGTGCACAGCCAGAAAGGCATGAGAGAGGGAGCAAGGCAGGTTATTTATAATTGCTGAAGATGCTTCACAATGGCAAATCATCTAAGCCCTGGTTTATTTTCTGAAGCAACTTGGCTCTGCTAGAGATTAATTTTCTCCACAGGACTTTTGGCAATGTTGTTAAAGCCTGCTGAGACACTCTGCACTGCCAAAATCCACACTAGCAAGGATCTCCAATATACTGACATTTCTAGGTCAAGCTGGTTCTGAGATAAGATTTTTATAGAAAATACCACAAGGCATTTAAAAAAATGAAACACCTAGGGTGCTTTACAGTCCCTTGTCTGAAAAATAGACATTGTCCAATTATGCTGAAACTTTTCCAGAAAAATATTCCTCTGGCTAAGGCTCCACTCTACCCACCGATTTCAGATAGAAAAGGCTTAAAAAAAAAAAAGAAAAAGAAAAGGAAAAAAAAAAGCAATCATTTGTTGATTGGATGGGGATGAAGCAGCCAGAGTTAGACTTATAACAGAAAGTGATTCACATTTTATCTTTGGACTTACTGTACTGCATCTGTAATTTCACCTGCTCTTATTTTGCAGGAAAGTGAGGAACAAAAAAAAAATAAACTACAAAAGACTGCGTTGGAGATAAGTTGAAGGAGGCCATGGGCACATGGCTCTGACTTTCAGGAAAGCCCAGGGGAAATGCAAATAACGAGTTTGGTGGCCTTTTGTCACAGCCACTCCCTCCTGCTTCTCAGAGAGGCTGGACAAACTGAGGCATATATTTAAAAGATTTTTCCCAATTGCTTTCAAATAATCCTTCAGGCAGGTCATCCTCCTAGTGGACTTCTTACATGAAGAAGCTATGTTTATTTTCATTGTTTTAGTGTTTTTAAATGTTTGTGGGAGGATACAGCCTTTAAGTTGCCAATCTTTTTTTTTTTTTAACTACTATCCTTTGGTTTCTACTGAAACCAGTTAGCTGCCTGACCTGAAAAAGCAAAGGGGCAAGCACAATTTGTTTGGGGTAAACCTCGTTAATAATACATGCACTAGAAAGGATTAGACTGGCTTTAGTCAGCATCAGCATTTTATTTCAGAAAATCTGTTACACAATCTATCAGATTATAGACACTATTTGTAGGTTTTTTAGGAAGAAGCACTCAAATTAGGCTTAGAAATATTGAAAAGCATTGAGATACGCTAGAGAGAAACCCAGGAAAAAAATCCCACTGAAAAGAGGGCCCAGAGCGCTCATATGTGGTAAGTTTTATGGGCTAGTAGTAGCCATCTGCCCAGCCAGCCCATGCATAGCTCTAGCTTAGCAGGGGCATATTCTGGCTGGTATTTAGACCCAACACTTCAAACAAAGGGGAGGCTTCAGCACCCAAATGGCTTAAGCTGGCTCCAGCAAGTTTCATGGTTTCACACATGCTTGTTCCCAGCTCCCTGTTACTTGAGGAGAGCCACAGAGTAACACTCATGTATTTTCCAGTGCTATACCAGTTGCCAGCAAGAAACTCACCAAGAACACCATTTTTTCTGCTCAGAAAGTGTCTGGACAGCAGTATGAGGTCACAGCTGGGATAAATCCAGGTAGGACACACCAGGACAGAGAGACAAAGGATATTTAAGTTGTAAAAAGACCAGTATGTCCTATCTCAAGAGCTAGGAGTGCATTTCCCATTCTGAGGTTGCACACCATATCTACCGTCCCAGTGCAATCTCTATGAGAAGTCTTTGACAGGAAATCTAATTCTCTCAGTTACAAGATACCTTTAAATCTCTTACTAGACTTGATCCCTTGATCTCTTACTAGACTAAATCCCTTTAAAACTCTTACTAGTTTTGGTCACCACAGCCCCTCTGGACACCAGCAAAGTTCCCTCTCCCCAACCAGACCTAAAATTCATAAAAGACACTCATCGAGGAGATGATATTTAGGCACTTATTTTCTTTAGCCCTCCCACACAGACTTCTGCTGTGGCCCAGACTGTAGGTCCTGAAAGGACATTTCTGAGGGCATATGTGCAAAGCAGGGATCAAAAACATGAAGAGGCTGCTGGCTCTGCCTTGGGATGGTGCTGTCTGTGACAGCAGCCAATATCAATTCTGGGAGCAAGGACAATAGAGTAACTTTGCCTTTGGGTGATACAGAGGGATACTGGCCCTTCAGGGTGCCCTGAGCCCATGGGCTGGTTCTGTGGCAGCACGCGTAATGTTCAGGGTATCCAGGCATCCAGGACATTAGGGAAAATCCACCAAACTGCAGGTAAGCATCCAGATGCATGCTCCAAACTGAGGAGCTGATACCCAGGCAGAGAGGTTGTAGAGCCCACATTGTTACAACAGGAAACTAGGAAAAAGGGATGGGGAGGTATGTGGCACTTGCAGCATCACAGGTCGATAGCCTGGCTATATCGGTGTTCCTCTGCTGGTACGAAGAGGTGGTTAGTCTGGCACTGAATCTGCAAAGATGCGACTCTCACGTTTGGCCAAGGGATGTCAGTGCAAGCTGATCCTGGTGTTCACCCAGCTCCTGTGGCAGCACTGTCATAGCAGCTCCTTCTGCTTGCATAACTGATGCAGCTACCCACTGGAGGAGACTGGCTATACTGGTGTCTGTGGCCCTTGCCTATCTACAGAAACTTTTTTGATAACGACCCTTTTCCTTACCCTGAGGGGATAAACACTGAGCTCCAGACAATGACGGTGGGCTCCTGGAAGTTTGAATGGATGCCTCAAGGCTGGCCACAGCCTTTCTGCCTTGTAGCTGGGTACCAGGCCCCTGAACAGTGTGTCAAAGACAAGAGGATTTTGCAACCCTTGCCAGCAAGAGTAGGCAGAGTTGATACAAGAGGTGTCAGAGAGGTGATGCAGACAAACTGGGGGAGAAGTGTGGGCAGAGAAACCAACGTCGGTGAGACATGAAAAGCCAGTGAGACAGTGAGGTGGAATTTACTTCTGCCAAGTTCTGCACTCAGCTGAAGCAAGCTGGAGATGAATGGCTGTGTCTAAAGTGAGCGGAGACCAGAACCAAAGCCAGGCAACCTGTAGTGTCCCCTTCAATGAAAAAGGGTTTTTAAGGTTTATCTCTAATCCCACTGCTAGAATAGCAAAGCACCTCAAGCTTCCCAGAAGCAAGGGAAAGGAAACTGAAGAATTCAGGCTGTAGTGTAATGAAATGTGCTTTCCACCCACTTAGATTTAAGACTGTGATTCAGTACTGCATTTATGCAGTTTCTGGGATGGAAGGGCATTGCAGTGTATCTAAAGCAGATTTCTGAGCCAGTGGTAGCAGATGGACCTCAGAAGAAAAAACACATAGTCAGATAGCTAAAATAAGCAGATATTTTTCACCTCCTCTATTTCAGTGATGGTATCACCCTCTGTCATTGCTAATTCTAACAAGACTAGTAACCTCTTTAAAAAATGAGACACATGGAGGATAAAAATATCAGGAGTAGAGGTTAGCTAATTTTGTACCTTCACAGGTTTTGCACAATTTGCATCATCTGTAACATCTGTCTGACACTGACACACTGTATGTGCTAAGACTGTACTGGCAATCCAGGAAACCAAGCATTAAAGGCTATCTCATTAATATTATCGTAAAAGATTGCAAGAGACGTCATTAAAAATTGATGGCAGCCATACTTAATAATGAACACAATTTTGAGAAAAAAAAACTATCACAGACTAAGAATTTCTATAGGGTTTTTTTATTGTTAATTTGCTTTATGAAAAGGCAACTCTATAATAAAATAAGCAAATGAAGCATTGGAAAATTCTTTTATGCATAACAATCTTAACAGAGAAAAGTTTCACCTCCTTTAAAAGTTGCTCAGCCTTCCTGCAAATTTTGCTTGATGTTTCCTTATCAATGTAGCATTTGCTTTTCTCATTCATGCATTGGGAAGTTCTGCACTCTCACTTGCTATTAAAAAAAAACAAAACCACACAAAAAAAACCCAAAACACACAAAACAAAGCCAACCCCAAAACACAAAGACCCACCAACTTTCAGGACAGCATGACTGCTTCGTCTTTGACTGGGATGCTGGTGACAACCCAGTGTTCACCCAAAGTATGCAGTTTAATCTGAGGGAGATAAATCACTCCAGTGTAATGCCCGGGGTTTCAAGCAGAGGAAAAATTAGTCCTTTCCAAGTCCAGCCTAGGTGGTGATATTAATAATGAGTAAATTTAGAGTTGCATGTAGAGCAGAAAAGTTCAGTCATCAAGAGGCAAACCAGAATAGCTTATAAGTTAGGATGAGATATGCACTGATTTAACATTTTTTGTTTCTGAGACTTCCAGTTACAGAAACTGGCGCAGTCAGATACGTCATTACCATTTTATTCAATGCTTAAGATAAAATGTGGCAAAAAGCATCCATCTGTTCATCTTTAGCACCCACCCAGACAGAATCTATAGTGCCAATTTCTGCTCAGAAGTCCACCGAGGTAAACCAGTAATAACTACTTTGACAGTAATGTATTCACTCCAGGTTTAATATAGAATAAATTGTGTTTCCTGTTTGGCAGTTCTCAGAAAGACTAGAAAATCTCCCTGGAGCCCTACCTAATACTTCTGAAAAAAAATAGTGCTTCTTATCTACAGTAGCGTTTAAATCATTGCTTGGCAGATAAGTGTAAACACTATGTCCACTGTTTAACTGCTGGGCAAACTGCTTTACGGTATCATAATTTAGAAAAGCCATCATACAATGCCACGGTCTATTGAATATGTAGGAAAAAAATTACGGACTTTCTTTACTATCTGGTTCTCTAATCAGAAAATATAACATCCATGGGATATTATAGGAAGTTTTGAATGTGTTTTCTTCATACACCCACTTTCACCCTACATGAAGCAAAGCTATGCAGGGTTAGGGTTGCACCAGTCTTGTGAGCCTGCATATCACCAGCATCCTCATGGCACGCTGACTGAATATTTTCCCTGATGTGCGAACCTTGACAGATTTTCTAAAAGCCCTGTTTCTTCACTTCAAATCGGTCCATTTTGTGTCTCAACTGGCTTCACAAGCACGCAAGACCCCACATCAGACTTGTGCTACATATCAGATTTTATGAAGACAAAATGCTTGAGAAAACTTATTTTCACCCATCTTTTGAGAATATCTGAGTGACCTTGTTACATTCCTCCATACCGGCAGCTAGTGCTTTGATTCACAGAGCTGCCAACAAGTGTTGACGTTAGGATAAATTTGCCTGAACAATTTGAAAGAATGGAGGTCTTTTCCTGCACAAAGCCTAAGGACAAAATTTTGCCTGCCTGCCTCCACTTTTATTTTTTTTCAAGATTTTGTAAAGTCCCTTTTTTTCTTATCTCAGAGATGGCCCAGCACATTCCCAGTAAAGTAACACGCAGCTCTGTTCTCAATTTGAATGGAAAATGTTAACTAAAGGCAAGGAATGATATTACAACACAGTGAAAAATAAAAAATTTTAGTCCAAACTCTTCCCTCCCTCATTTATATTTTTCCACGAGAATTCAAAGGCAATGTGTCAAATGATGACATGCTGCCTAAGCGGCAGGGTATGGAAAATTCTGCACCTCTCATGCGCAACGGAGACCACAAGTGCAATAACGTCAAGAGACTTTACTGTATGGCTAAAGAATCTGTGATCATTCGCACTCTCCAGGCAAAGCCTATGATAAGTACATTAGTTATTAGAAACATATTAAAGGGTAGTAACAGTGTGAGTTGCTTCTGATGCCCACATTGAGTTCTGAGAAAGACCCTAGGAAAACTCCATTTGAGGATTTCTGTGATACGAGTAGTTGGTTCTTACTATCAATTTCTGAGAACGTTAGCAGTTGCTGAAGGCCCTCCTAATCTTGGACTTTGACTCCTCTAATCTAAATTATCAGTATGGGTTCAAATCTATAATCCTAATTAGAGTTTTGATTCACTTCTGTTACTGTCAGGATTTCTCAAAGGCAATGACATTTTTAAATGTTAAAAATAAAACTATTGTGTTTGTAGTAAATGAGTGCATCTCAAGTTCACTGCTGTATTTTCTACTTGGCTATAGAAGCAATATATGAAATAAATATCAAAAATAGATTTATGTTAAGTTTTGAAGAACCACCTGTTATTTGATAACTGCAGAAGTCTACTTTGAAACCATGAAACATATCCACTCCAATTCATTTAAAAATTATTAAACTCTCTTAAACCTGAGTACTACAAGCATTCAGAAGCACAGTCACCATTTACTGATGAAACTATAACCAATGGAAATGTATGCCATGACCCAGTGTAATAAGTACAGTTACAATGGCAGCAGGATTGCCTAACGAAGCGCTTTGGTTCCTCATACCTGGAAGCAAAATGAATTCACATGTCTAGGTAAAATACTTCTCACCCATCCTTATGTTTCCAACACCAGTTATTTAGGTTAGCTAGGGTAATGAAATAGCTGTTGAAGAAGTTTGGGAACAAGTCATTAGCACTACCTTATGATAAAAAAAAACAGAAAGATGGCCTTATGAAGAGGTGGGATGCACAGAAAGGGTGCTGAGAACACTCTCTCTCCTTTTCTTGCTGTTTTGCTGTTTCAGGGGTGAGCTACCTGCCTAGAGACAAGCTGAGCTCCGGGCAGCAGCCAGCCTGGCTCCCAGGGCCTGCCACAGGTAATGGCTATTTCACTGGCTAAGTCTGTTGCCTCACCGCAGATGCCCTTCTGTTTTTTCTCTCCCCCTGGATGCACAGCAGACCCTGGATGCAGTGTTGGCAAATATTTTATTCAGATGTAACAGCCTGCTTAGGAATTTAGCAAAACTTTCCTTGCTGCATTCCTGCAGTGAGGGCATGAATTTAGCTGTGTGACTTTGTTAGCTTTAGTGGGAGTTATGCGGCAGTATCTGAGTGCAAGTGTGTTCGTCTACACATTCCCACGGCTGACATTCATTAATAGGGTGATGTCCACAGAAACACAGTAATCCTTTCTATTGTGATCCTCCCATATAACAGGATAACATAATATTTGTCTGTATTTCTGTCCACTTTCACCTTTACCTTTGCTCAGGCAGTAAAGTTTCCTTGACAGATCAGAAACCACCTCCTTATGCACAAACTGTTTTCAAACAAATTGTCTTTCTGCAGCTTCAATGGTTTTCAAACAAGTTTGCCAGTTCTTGCAAAGGCTAAAAAAGGTTAGCCCTTCAGCATCTCTAGCAAGGAAGAAGTTTCTGCCCAGTTAGTGACCCCCATTTCGACCTGTAATCAACCAATGAAGAACTAGTTCAGTGCCCCGGACAGACCTTGCAGAAAACCCTTCTGATGAGACCACGAACATGAATGCCGATTAGCACCAGTGTTGATGGCAGTTTGTTAAAGCTTGGAAAGAGCTCTTAGAAATTCATCTCACCTAGCCCACAGACTTGCTGGGAATAACACCATCTGCTATGACATTTGGCAGTATTTCTTCTGCCTATTTAACACAGCGCTAGGTTAAAGTAACCTGGACTGTGTACCACAGTCCCATAGTACATTACAGTAACTATTACAGTAATCATGTACCACAGTACGTTACAAGCTGTATTGTACCTATATTTAGGTCCCAGACTGTGAGGACAATTCTCTGTAGGTGGAATGGAAAGGCTGATTTACTGAAGGTATTAAAAATATCCTCAGAGAGGATGGCTGAAAGAAAGAAACGCTGCTGGACGCAGCTTGGAGCAAAGCGAAAAACCTTTAGATAAGCTTTACCCTGTGCTGTATTTTGTATTATTAATTTAAAAAAAAAGCCAAAATAATATCATATACCCTTAACATAGCAGGGACTGGTATAAAGCAGTCTAATAGTAACTAAATAATGTCAACAATACAGGTAGTACATTAAGAATTTGATGGTAGCAATATTAATAATAAGAATCAGACTTGAATGTCTGCCTTAAAAAGTAAGTCAAAGCTTTTGTTAACATTTGAAAGTCAAAATCTTGTAATAATGATGCAAACATTCACTAAGTTAGCTACAGGCAAAATTAATGGAGCAAGTTACTGGAGGAAAGTAGAATGTGATGAGTCCATATAAAACAAGTGAAGGTGACAGCCTGCAAGGCCTTTCATAAGAATCACACTAGAGAGTCTGAGAACTGTCACCTAAAAAACTTGGGGTCACCTGTGAGCTTTAAGAATGTCATAAAGGAGAGGAACAAGGTGCTCGTTCTTTCTGTTGCTGATGCACTTAACCAGAAGCAAGAAAGCAACAAGGAGATGAGACAACACCGGCCAGTCAAAATTTGAACTAAAGTAATCTACTGCCTCTTTATACCTCTGAGTAGAGAGGATTGGTGCACATGTTCAAAACACAGCAGGAATGCCATATGAGATACCTCATTTCCCTGCCCACATAGGATTTGATTCAGTAAAACCATAGAATAAGTGCCATGGAGCAATCATGGTGTAATTCTGTGCTGCTCTCTTTTTAAAACAAACATGACCATGGTAATAAAGAAGCTACATCTGGAAAGGGAAGGAAAAATGAGCTTCACCTTACAACACTTTAGAGGTACAAAAGTTAGTCCCCCAGTCTAAGCCTGCCCTCCTTTAGAGACACTGGAAACAAGTGGCCATTTCTGGAGAATGACTCATCCTCCTAAAATAAGTTTCTTCGACAGAAGGGATGATTCACCACCTGAAAGTACCCAGGGAGCACATGGGAGTATCTTAGATTAGATGCCTAATTTACTGGTGCTGAAAGTTAGGTAAAATGAACCTCTAATATGGTAACTATCTGATAATTCTTAGAATCCAGAAAAAAAACCTGCAACTGAAGATGCACGAATTTGCCTCACTCTGCTAGACTTACATCGCTTTTCAAAAGCTGACAAATAGTTATAGCTTATTCTTGACAGAATTCAAAGCAAATGCCATTAAAAGACACATACCAAGCAGGTAAGTGCAGTAACAAAGTACTATTTTACCATTCCTTTTGTTTCTCACATTACTATTACAAAAAGGAGACACAAAGTGATCTTGAAGTGTAGTTATGTTCAGGCAACCATAATCGGTCCCATTATTACCTTTCAAATACAAACCTGTTAAAGCAATGTGCATTTCACTGTAAGACATAAAAAAACCCACACAAAATGACGCTGATCCACAACACTGACACCAAGAATGTTAAGAAACATCCAGCCTGTTTCCTTTAAAACCCACCAACCTATATTAACTGGAGACCAAAGGAAAAAAAAAAAAGAAAAGAAAAAAGAAAAAAAGAAAGAAAAAAACAACCAAGCTCAATTCACTGCCTTGTTAAACAGATGTTTCAGCATGGTAGAACTGGATGTAGCTCCTGCAGGTTGCACAGCAGTGGATGCTTCCCAGCCTCTAATCCCTACTGGAGCTAGATTGCCTTTTCCTCTAAAACATCTCAAGGTATACTATATAGAAACTGGAAGTAATAGGCTACTATTCTCAAAATGAAGCTTCCTCTGTGTTATTTTCACATGAGGATATTTCATAGCAATTTATGTCTCCTATTATTTCTTCAGCAAGAAGAGCTTTCAAGCCACATAGCCATGCAACTCTTAGTGGGGCAGGAGTTCACTGAACAGCCAGTGAGACTGCCACAGACCTTGTCTATACTAGTTCTGGTAAGGAAAGATCAGCCAAGTAAAAAAGCTCACACATTTGTTAGTTTTAATATTCCCCTGAAAAAGAATAATCTCAATTTCTTGCAGACATATTTATGCTAATTCTTCAGACATAGGGAAATAGTAGGGAATAGCATGAAAGCCTGGGCAACTGCATATTCTGACAGGCATATTTAGAAAACAGTTTCTTTTTTCAGAGGTTTAAGCACATTACTGCCTAAGCCATAATTGCAGTGCCTCTCCGTTTGCAGTGATTGATTGCATTACTAGCATTCAATGAAAGGGTCAGAGAAGCGATACAAAACCAGATTTTGCTATACACACGCACAAATTTGTTTTGAGTCAAATAAACCAAAGTTTTCCATTGCATTATGAGCTCAGCAGGGTATCTTATCGTTTGAGGCATAGCTCATATGGAAGACTATGATTAAATATCCCTGAATAGAAATAAGTTAAATTAAAATACCACTGGCTTGGATAAGTTCATTGGAAAAAGTGTCAAAATTTGAGTTTTCAAGACTTGCTCGCTAAGCAATTTGAATAAATTCTGGGTAAGGAAAATGACATATAGGTCATCAGTGCATTACAAATACAGGAGCTTGGTGCTCTACAAAAGCCATTATACTTCCTTGTCTGAAATATTATCCAGGTTTATAGTGTAAGCATGCTTGGTTTTCCCCCCTCTGTCTAGGTCAACCCTCTATCAGAAGACTGGCTTAAAGAGCAGTGCCTCTATCATTATATTATATGATAATGATTGATATGATATAATGATTAAGAGCCTTCACCCTCCACCCCAGAATAACTTGAGTATTGCAGACCACGTCATTGGAAAATGGCACCGCCTTGTTTCAGCAAGATAGACATTTTCCAGCACCACAAATGACAGCTTTGTCATTTATTACTGCAACGGGGAAGAAGGCCAGTACAGAGGGCTACAGTCATTGTCATTATTTTTACATATTCAAAATGCAGTAAGAGATGTGTAGCAGCAGAGCCCTTCCTTTTCCACTGTGATCATATCTGTCTTTGAAGGCCAATTCCAAATCATACCTATGGAGCTTTGTGTGTATAGATCTGTAAGCATACATGGATGATGATAATGATGATAATGACATGCAAGTACACATACACACATGATAAATCCCTCCCAAAAGTACACTCATAAAAAAAAAAAATATTTAATTGTGGACAAAGGAGAGTTTCATACCTTTAATACTGGTGTTTGCAAAAGCCCAGAAAAAAACCCAACTCATACCTGCTCTTCAACTGAATGCACAGAATATTCTTCTACCCCAGACTTCAAAATGAGAGCACTTGGAACAACAGACACAAATAATGCAATTTTAATTTCAATTTTAGATAGCATTTTAATTTAATCTCTTTCTCCTTCAGCGATCTGTTCTGTACTGATCTGGTAGAGCCAAATACCGCAGAATTTTATTACAAAGTCTCCTGTGAACAACCGTATTGAAATGAATGGATTTATTTCACATTTACAATTGCTATAACGAGAGCAAAAATTGGCCCCCTGTAATGAAGCTGGTCCAGCCTTGGAAGTGAAGATATGGAAAAGAGTCCAATAAATTTTAAACATCTGAAACATTTCCAAGATGTTTGTCAAGTAACACCAGTAGCATACAAAAATTGACTGAGGTACTATAGACTGACGTGGAATTAATAATTTAAAGACATAAACAAGATTAGCATCTTTTCTAATCATGCTTGTAAGCCATCCTTTCTGAATACATGTTGGTTTGTATTAAAACATACAGCAGGTAATACATACCTTAGAGAAAGGGTAGTTTTTCGAGTGGTCTATGATTCCTTAGGGGAAAATATCTGTTATGTTATGGGGTTTTTTTTTTAAATCTAATTCCTGCATGTCTTCAAGTGTTGATGGATAAGCTGCAAATAGATCAGTAAGTGGATGAAAAATTGAAATGCTTCCATTTCAAGAACTGGCAGGTGAGAACTTGCCCTAGTTGGTGGGAATTAGTAGGAATTCCTAAATCCCTGCTTATATCAGGAATGAAACAAGGAAATGAAACAAGCGAGGGATTTATCTCTCACACCAAATGACATGGCTTAGCAAATATTCATCCTGTTAAGGTCTCCCTTTAAAATATAATCTCTGCATCCCAATTGTTAAACGATATGGTCCCTGTTCTGTACTAACCCGCAAGAAGGCTTATTGGCCTGTGAAAAGTTAAGTTTGTTAAATATTTAACAGCAAGGATTGTGTTCAGCTGTGTTGTCTCAACTATGCCCTGGCCCATTTAGCAGTGCAGACGATGTCTCGAAGCCTGCAGCTCCGTGTCTCCCTCGCCATGCCCAGGGCTAGGCAAGCTAAGGCATCCAGGGTCTGCAGCTTCACATGGCCCTGATGCAAGGCACTGTGAGGCTAAGAATATTGGGTTTCTGGCTTCCCTAACACACAGGTAAGAGGCTTCATGTCTCCGGAGGCCCAGCTTACCTGGGATTTTGAATGCTTGTCTAGAGCTTTGCAGCAGAGACTCTAAAAGCATTTAGGGAGTTGGTAGTTCAAAGAATTTAAGCCTCCTGATGTGCCTTCTCACAATGAGACATCTCCACACCCTGGTCTGACTCTCTGGAGGCTGCCTGGGATCCTGGATAGTCCAGGAGCCTCTGGAACTGAAATACATGGCATCATTTTGTTGAAGAAATATCAAAACGGAAGCCTTCTGCTTTTCTAAAGGAATTGTTTCTTTGTTTGCTGAGAGAATTTTGAAACCTCTAACTTGCCTTTTGAATCAAAATTAAAACACTTCACACTGCTGGCATTTGCCACAGAAAGGAAATCTAGGCTTTGACAAGATCTACCTCTGAACAATTTCAACCCACCTCAACCCAATACAGGAGTTTCACATACGGGATCTGAACTTTTTTCTCTAGATTATTCTGGCATCTTCACTTTGTGGCACCTGATTGTGGACCTCTGCCTGCTCAGACCTACAGCAGAAACAAAACTTGAAATTTTCTATGCCAAATTATTCTTGCAAACAATATTAATTACTCCACCAGCAGCAGAACTAAGGAAACCAGTTTCCCAGTATACACTGCGCTGCAAGGTTCCTACACAGCTCTGGATGGGAGAGATATGGGGGTTTGAGATTCCCAGGCATTTTTTCCCCACTATTTTTACTTCGTTTACCCTGGCCAAGAAGTCATGGGGAAACTGATTCTAAAAAAAAATGGGTCTCTTGGCTTTTCTAAAAGCTAGGTAACTTTAAATTGGGTAAGGTTTAACATTCAGGATCAGTCACCTGGAAAAAAATCCATCATACAAAATTTATGTTCAAGATGTAGCATGTGCTAGAAAAGGTCTAAGCCACCTTAAGTCTGAACTGAGTATAGACTTTCAAGGCCAGTCCAATTCTACTTTCAAATCTGTTTGAGTATTGAGATAGTGCTTCATGGTGGCATTATCATTCTCACGTGATAGGGCATCTCCCAGAATAGCCCCCCAACCACAAGCTGCAGAGTATTGCTGGGACAGTGATGGATACTCACTAATAGCACTGAGATACTCATTAGTCCAAAACCAGTTATTGCTACCAGGTGTGATGGCCATAGAGGCTTTCTCTAGAAGAGAAGAGACCTGAATTCAAGTTCTTTTTTAACAAATACATGTTAAAGTCCTGGGTTCTTAAGGAAAAGGGTGGGCATGAGATTAGCGTATTAACTCTGCAAGCAAAAGAGTTGCTTTAAATGTCTGGACATGGACAGGGCTTTGGTGTGACTAAGGCACCTACAGCCCAGCAAGATGAGGACACAGCTGCTTCTGGGCATGCCCAAAGAACGGACCTCAGGTAGCTTGGGAGCATAGTCACCTGCTGACCCTCAGTACTCCAGGGACAGGAGAATCTGACTAGATATTCTGTTTACTTTTTTTTTAATTAACCTCTCTTGTGCCTCATTTCTCACTTTCTAAATATTTGTATAATCACAGAATTATAGAGTCATAGAATTATTAAGGTTGGAAAAGACCTCTAGGATCATCAAGTCCAAACGTCAACCCAACACCACCATGCCTCCTAAATCATGCCCTGAAGTGCCATGCCTACACATTTTTTGATCACCTCCAGGGACGGTGACTCCACAGCCTCTCTGGGCAGCCTCTTCCAATGCCTGACCACTCTTGCAGTAAACACATTTTTCCTAATATCCAATCTAAACCGTTTCCTCTCGCTCTATCGCTAGTTACTTGGGAGAAGAGACCGACACCCACCTCGTTACAGCCTCCTTTCAGGTAGTTGTAGAGAGCCATAAGGTCTCCCCTCAGCCTCCTCTTCTCCAGGCTAAACAACGCCAGCTCCTTCAACTTCTCCTTGTAAGACCTGCTCTCTAGACCCTTCACCAGCTTCATTGCCCTTCTCTGGACACGCTCCAGCACCTCAATGTTCTGGTAGTGAGGGGCCCAAAACTGAACATAATATTCAAGGTGCGGCCTCACCAGTGCCGAGTACAGGGGCACAGTCACTGCCCTGCTCCTGCTGGCCACACTATTCCTGATACATCTTTCCTTTGCAGTGTTAGAAGGTATGTATATTTGGGAAAACAAAATAAAACTGTGTTAAAAAGAAACTGTGACTGGACTGATCAGAACAAATAAAAAATATTTGGAGGGTAGGGAGATTTCTATGCTAACAATGACTTTGAACATTCTATCCTTACCTTTTATGAAGCTGACATTGATGACCACATATATTTATTATTTAACTCAAATATTTGGAACATTTTACTTATTTCCAGACTGTACATACCCTACACATACCATGATTAGTGAATAAAGTTGTATGATATTGATATTTTTATTACTTTAAAGTTTATAAACTCTATTGAACAAATATTGAAATTCACCTCATGTAACTTTTATGCTAGAAAATGCATCACTTAAACAATTACCAAAACTGAACACAAAAGGGTCAAGACCAAAGGATCTTACCGAAACATTCAAAAGTTTATTGAAAATAATTGTGGGGTTTGGGTTCTTTTTTTTCCTTTATCCTCCATAATTTGTATCGTGTATTTAGCAAAGCCAGTGGATAAAGCCAAAGTAAGAGGACAGAGTGAAATCTCTATCTTCAAAGAGCTGAATAGCCAGGTGTGGTTTTTTACTTAAGCAAGTATATTTTTCTACTCTGACACAAAGCTGCATAGCAGAAAAAATTACATAATCCTTTCTGACTTAAGAAAGCTCTCCTGTATTTCATTTTACTCTGTCCTCAAAACTAGAATAACCATTCTTCTTGTAATATGGCTAATATATATTACAGCTGATTGCTTTTCTCGGAGAATTTGAGTATGCTGAATTATACTTGGGACTTTTGTTTTTTCCCCCTCATTCGTGCTGTGGTGTATCTCTACATTTGAGGAGAGGCTGAATCTTGCTTTACATTCACAGTAGACGGTACATGGTTTATGCTGATCTTTAGCTCCTGCGGGAGTTTTTCCGTTGGTCAAACAACAGCTTTCAAGGAAGGAGACTCCAAAACAGGCCCTATACACAGTACTATTTGCGGTCTCTCTGTCTGGGGATAACATTTCATCATTTTTTTCCCCACTGTGTTTTCTTTTACTTTTGTACGCACTGTAGTTTCAGCCCCTCAGGAGACACTCTACAGAATCTGTTGCTTAGGAATAGTACCCTTCACAGAAATTAGCTTGAACTTCAAAAGAACAAAACATCTTTCATTAGTCACAGGTTTTCAGGTAATGAATTCCTCTGAGAAAGTTGATTAGAAAAGCCAGCCTTCTGGAATCAAGTACCACCAATGTTGACCTAAGATGAATTACAAAGGTTAGCAACGCTCTTGAAAGGGCCATTTCTTTGTTCCCCTTAAATTATGTCTGAGATTCTTTCTACCAATACCCAGGCTCACCTCAACAGTGGCACTAATAAAGTGAAGTTTTATGTAAGTGGAAACAGCCCCTCATACAGAATAAAGCCAGAAAGAATTACAGCGGTCATATAGTCTGACCTCCTGTGTAATATAAGTCATACAAATTAATTATTGTCCTAACAAAAGCACCGCAAGAAAAAAAAATCTCAAATATAAAATGCTGCTTGATTTTTTTTCTTTTTCCTTAGAGACCTGCATTACTTAAAAGGAACTCCTGTTGCATGGTAAGGAAGCGGGGTTAAGGACCAGAGAGGCACGGGAAGAACTGCAGACTCCCATTCAGAGGGTCAGAGATAGGGACCTACATCCTCTGTCCTGTGAGCGGAGAAAGTCAGCCACCTCTGCAGGCTGCCCCAGGTCATCCACATGTCAGGAAAGCAGCTGCACGGAGCCGCTCAGTAGAAATGCTTGGCAGAACTGACACCTTCCTGCTGAAGTCCTGGCTTCCACCCCCCACTGCACCCACCTGAAATCCTACATCTCCATTTCATTTGGAGGAAGGGAGGTACCTAACTAAAAAGAACTAATCTCCTTTAAAACAAGGCCACGTGGAAAAGGACTAAGCTCTCAGCCTGATGGTTAGCGCATGCTGCTTAAGAGGCAAAGTGAGGTCTGATTGCCTCTCCCACCACTTAGCTGGTACTGCAGCATGGTGCAAGAGCAGCAAAAGCTTTGTGGGGCCAGAAGATGACAGTATAGGAATGAGTGAGATTCTGGTGCCTGGAGACCAGGACACTGGAAGCCTCAGCTCTGACCTCCATTTATGGGATTGCTGATCCATTTCACATCAGGTAATGTCTGAACAAAACCTGACATCAACTAGGCAGTTAGGACCATCATTGAGGTTTTTGACTTGCCCGAATTGGTAGGCTGCAAAGTCAGCCCCCCTCAACTGAGTCCCTCTGCTTCTTTCTTACTTTCCATTTAGTTTTGTAAATCTCCCATTACTCCCTCTACCTAGTCTAATAAAACAGATAGGACAGCAGCTCAGTCTATGGAATGACGCATTCTGGATTTCTAAATTTGAAATAACAGAAATGGAATAATTACTAGTATTTTAAAAATCAAGCTAGAAGGCTGGGTAGTTTTAGGATTGACTTTATAAAGACTTGTCTATGCCTGAACATAAGAAATCAAAAACCAAGCAATTAAAGGTATAAAGGTAATACATTCTAGTCGAACAATGCTAAATCCCTGTGTAGAAGCTCTCACACAGAAGCAAAGTGACCTAATTCCTTCAGAAAAATTGGACCAAACTGAGGCCAATTTACTTTTGCAAGAGAAAATCCACACCATGGTTAAAAGTGCAGGTATCTTGTGCCTCTTGTCCACAAAGGAGCACTGAAGAAAGTGACGCAAGTTCTAAAATGCACAATCATTTTTCCAGTGCAGTTATCACCAGAAATCACAATATTACAGGTTCAGGCACTTCAGAAAAAGTCAAAAAGGAGAGCCTTAAAGTCCTGTTCATCCACATTGGACCCAAACATTCATAGGTGCCTGTTTCCCACATTAAAATTCCTTAAATGATTTGGCATGAGATTAATCTGACCAACTGAGAACACGTATCTCTCAGCTTAACACTCCAGGTTTCCTTATTACTCAGTGCAGACACACGGGCTTTTCCGGGCTGTCTCTCTCGCTCTTTTTGAAAGGTAAACTTTCACACCTGAAAACATCCACTCATCACTGACTGCAAAGGAGTCTCAAGTGACCAGTGGAGCTGTCTATGCTATAGCTAGCTAAAAGCCCACAGATGTATCCCATCATATACATCTGCTTCTGCATACGTCCAGAAGTGCTGCGGCACTGACAGCAGCGAACAGTGCAACGCCCACCTCAAACCAGAATTTACAAAATAGGCTTTATGTTATAAATGTCACATGAGAAAGTCATTTTCAGAGCTCAACAAACAGCAGGTTCACAAGCTCAGGCTGCCAAAAACTCAAACTAAGCCAAAAGTCTTGGTAGACCACTCCCTTAACCCAATAATTCAGTGGTGAATATATTTAGGAAGGAGATGATTTCAGTTCCTCTCAGGACCCCAGATGATTTTAAACAGTCTCTCCCAAATGCTTTAATCAGTGGATTATTACCTAATCTGAGGTAAGAACAGAAGGGGCACTCTCACTCCCTCCTGTAAAAGCTGTTTCACTTTGAACAGAATAATTATTCACTAGAAGAGACAGACACCTGGGCTGGGGGAGCTACTCTGCACATGATGGGAAGAACCTGGCTTCCACTGCTGCTCTGCCAGCAGACTAACTGTGAAACTCTACCTTGCATCTAATGGTGGCTGGAACACAGCCTCCCACTTTCTCGTGAGCACGCTCGCTCTTTCTCTCTGGCCCAAGGAGTATTATGTGTGAAAGAGTCCACAGGAAGGACTGACGGTGTTTCCCATCTCCTCAGGCTGATACACGATGGCTTCAGATCTCCTCCAGTGAGGCAGGGAAGGAAATCCAAGTCCAGGGAACCAAGTTCAAAATTACTGTTCTCACAGTCGAAGTGTCAATAAAGAAGCAAGAGACTATGAAAGAAATGCCACTTCATCATCTCTCTTCCTTTGAAAGGAATGACATTTTCAAATAGCACCGACGCGCCAAAGAAGAGCAGGAGTAAACTACACTCTTGCACTGAGATTCTCCTGTAAGCAGTGGCTCCCTCTTACCATCCCCATTGTTTAGGCAATACCCTCAGCCACCAAAACGCCCCCTCTGTCTTTGATACAGAGCCTAGGCCAAGTAAATCAAAAGGAGATGCTGGTGAATTTATCACAGCAGCAATTACATCCCTTTTGGAGATCAGACTAACTGACTCTTGGAGAAATTATTATCGTTTATTTCACTAGACCTTCTCTTTCAACAGACAGGGCATGTTAGTGGATTTCCTACTCTTGTTGGTGAACAGGCTTAATTTTATTCCAGGTCAACCACAGAGGTTTGAATTGCAGTAAGCTGTTTCAGGCAGACCACCAATTCAACAAGGAGTAGTCTCGTTATTGCTATGTTTTGTACCCACATATCAGCAAAGCCGGTTATCTAGACAGGACAATAAAATAAAACAAGTTCTACTTTGATATTTATGAATACTGTGTCACTTACCTGCAGTACTGTTAGTGATTTTATACCAAGCTGCATTCACTGCCACACAGGGAAGCAGAACACAACCCGATACTCTCTGCATAAAGTATCTGTAACTCCCATTTTAAAACAAAAAATCAGCTCTGTGAGGGGCACTTAAGAAGTATCACCCATTACAACCCACATTTTCCTCCACCACAGAGTGCACCCACCAACTTACGGCTCTTCCTGCTTCTATCCGAGCCAAGTTGTGATTGCCGTAGGAACTTCTGTTCCGGTGGAGGCTCACCGGCAGGTCCTGTGCCCAGGGTGCTCACAGGGACACAAGCCAGTTAAGGGATTCTTACTCAGCCATGAACTGGCCGTAGACTGTCGTAGCTCAGTTGCCAGAAAACAGGGTGGAATAAAACCTATTTTGTTTTAAATTTAATTTTTATTTATAAAACACTACTGGGGACAGAAGTCAGAATCCTGCACTAGTGCTAGAGGCAAATATACATGCTCCTGTAACAGCTCTTCCCTGACAGCCCTAATCTTATAACCAAAGGTGGTAAAACAGTGCATCAGAGATGGTCCAAACTGCACTCAGGACGGGAGGGAGTGGCACCAGGTGCCTGCTGGCTTCACAGCTTCTCCAGGCACCTCCACCTCCTCCTGCCATCAGCACCAGTGTCTCCTGCCACCATTGCAACCTGCTGCAACACAGCAGCACAGAAGGCACTACCTCAGGGAGGTGGAGCGGACAGGGAGAGGAGAAGGGAAGAAGTAGTGGCTGTTGTGGAGGTACGAGGAAGGAGTCTCAAAATCAGGGATGTCAGCAGCTGAGCAAGTCCCTTCCCACGGAACTGGAAATAGCCATCCCCCCTCTAGGCATTCTTTAGGGACATGCCTTGACTCTATCATTTAGAGAAATTATTCCAGCAGAACTTCTGCTAAATTAGCAAGCTGAAAAATTTCCCCAAAACAGCCAAGATGCTGAACATTTTTCATTTACTCATATGGGGAATAATCTGTCACATACAAACATGCAGCACTTGAATCATAAAGGTCACTGTCTTGTGCTGAAATGAATCATACCATGCAGTACCACTGCCTGTTTTATTTATTGCACAGCAAGATGATACGAATTACTCAGTCCTAGCTAAAAGGTAGCACACCCAGTTCAGGTAGTGTTTTTAGGAAAAGTTATTTTCTTTTTAGGCTTACTCTCTCTTTTGCTGGATATTGTTTCATTTGTTTTAGATATACTGACACATGTCTACCCCCAAGTCTCAGAGAAGAGCATTCTGTAAATTCTTTACACAAGAAACATTTTCTCTTAAACAAAACAATCTACATTGGGCAAACAATCTTTGTTATTTAATATACAGATAAAACAAAGTGTTTGAAAATACGAAGATGGACATTAAATCCAAGAAACCTGCACATGAACAAAGATAGAGCAATTTTATAGACTTTTGCTACATTTTTGGAGAATGTTCATGTTTATTTTTTCTTTTCTTTTGTTTCTCAGGTATTTTCACAGGTGTAATATGTACAGAAAAGACAACGCCATTCTACTTAACAGCTTATTTTAAAACAGTAATTCAAGGTTTCTCCACATCAGAAAATGACTACTCCTCAAAAGAAAAAAAAATCAAACCAGTTCATAATAGCAAAGTAGTGGCTCCTGGAAAACTGGACTTAAATTCCTCACCATTCCAGCCGCTACAAACCTGTGCTCTCAATTTTTACTTTTCACACAAAAATAAATAAAAATCTCTTTCAAGGAGGGCATTGTTGAATGATTTGAGAACTAAAAATCTCAAACGGCTGCAGAAAGGCCACTGAAATCTTGTGGTTGTTTATGCATATGCCCAGATAAAAGAAAATATGAAAGCATTAAGCATACAAGTGAAAAAATTAGTAACAGAAAGCAGTAAGAGGCAAACCAATTTTCTTCGCTATATACATAAAGTTTTCACATGAGTAAGAAGAAATGTCAAAAATACACAGCTTTGAGTACAAAAGAATAATTTTAGCAATAGATTTGTACAAATGAGACTTGTGTAAGCAGCATGCTTTGACAGAACGAATGAAACCGCAACATATTTCAAAATACATTCATTTCAATCCTCCATACCAAAGATTTCTGAAAATGTAACATGAGGGAATACAGTTTAGTAACGAGTATCATTTCTGGAGAGGAAGAAAATTATAATTCCCCAGTAGAATCAAGAAGGATCAATTTCAGTTTTTAAAATCCTTGGTCTTGGTCAAGGTCAAGCCCACTAAACCACCTCAGTAGCCCCAATCCTGCCAACACGTATGCGTTTTACCATTACAAACTTTAGCACAGTTATGCTGATCTTGGCGGGATCACAGACAGCAAGACTGAGCAGTTTAGCAGTCTTCAACTTGGTCCTAGGACTTCAGCTGTAATTATCAAGGCACTGCTCTAAAGACAGTATATAAGACACAATAGCCCAAATGGTTCTGTAAACAATTACTCTGGGGATACTTCTATGCCACCTCGTTTCTTTTTCTTAACACCCTTTTGTTCTCTGTATGCTCTGATCACCTCTAAAACCTGGTAAGTGTGAATACTGGATCACCACGTAAGTCACCTCTGAATTTGGGCCACACAACCTGGGTTTCTTTTCTCCAAGTATTGGCAGACGCAGCTCTGAGTGGAAACCCTGTTACAGTCAGTGCAAACAAACACTAAATTATCAAGACAAATTAACTTTCTTTGATGTTTGCAAGTTCTACTTCACAGCCAGTACTTATCAGAGGTTATGAAATCCCCACAAAATGTTTTCCCCTCTCCCTTCAAGAAAGTCATTTCACTAACTGTATTACTCATCATCTTTACTTCTTGTTTTATGACATTTATTCAAACCTCTTACATTATGTCTCTGGAAGACAGCAAAAATACCTGTTCCTGCCACCGTAGACAGTAGCATCAGCTCCTTAGACAGTTACGTTAGCTCTAAGCACAACTTTGCTGCTTTCAGAGATAAAGAGGCATGACAACTCTGAAACAGAAAATCCATACTAACCAGGTCATAAACTTCCGCTATCAATGTGAATGTAATTGAGAAATAAAAGCTATACTGCAAAGACATGCTAAAACACTGTTTTACAGTGGAACTCCTTTACTGCCTGTCATTTTGATCAGAAAAATCCATACCACCATCAGTGAAGCTGGCAAGGAATGGAAAGCATAGACATCAATAACATCGCCACTGCCTGGGTGCCTTTACACATAACCCACAACCTCAGCTAGCAGCTTTTATTAAAAAAATGAAATTATTAATACAAAATTGTTCCTTTTATACTCCTAAATTTTAAATATTGCCAAGACTTTTACCAGTAGTTGTTGATGAGAAGAACAGAGAAAATTGTTAAGTTAGTTCTTAACTGAAGACCTAAATAAAATCTGGGGTGTGAATGTTTAGCTGGCCTCAGGAAGCAAGCAGTCCCTAGATATCCACACAGTACAGGGCATTTCCCTCATACACAAATGCCCTGTACTGCATGGATAGAAACAGATAACATTGCTATTATTTGTTCCTCGGGTACAAGAATTATGAAGACATCCCCATGCTTTGGGGCACTGAAAGAGATGTGGAAGAAAGGGAATCCCAAACCCTAGCCCTGGTTGATAACTTTGTTGTACATTAATCCTCCTGTACTTGGTCACAGACTGCCCCAAAAAGCTCACTGCAAGGACACAAAAATTCTGCAGGCATTCTTCCCCAGCCTCAGAACAACTGGGAATTTCACTTCAAAACCCAAACCTAGGTCTTAATTTCATTTACCTCACATTAAATATTTATTTAGCTGGTTAAAAAAAACCCAAAATGTCTGAGTCTGGATTGCTATCTTCAAGGAAAACCTGTGTCTTTCTGCTTTCCAGGCAGGTACCAAGACAGCCTGACATTAATCAGAAAGGTGGTTTGGCATTTCAGGGAGAGAAGCTGATGCCTAAGAGATGAGAACAGCAAAGTTAACCCTTGAGGCAGCAGGCATTACAGTGGAAAAGGGGCAACAAAAAATGAATGTAAAGTAGTATCGGAGGGAAAAGGGGAATTTAACTTACACCCCTAGCAAACTCTGCTGGCCAAACGTTATTATTAGCTTATGGTTTCAGTCTAATACTTAAACTGGAAAACAAGGAAGTTGAGGACTTTTTTCCCCAGTCATTACTACATAGACTAAGCCCTAGCCTCAGCTATGGTTCACATGCTATTTGTTTGCTGGGTTACCCTACTACTCCTAATTCTATCCCAGCAAACGCCTGACAGCATGATTTCCGCAGCGTAGGGCACACCTAGCCTAGTATGAGTTCCAAGCCAAACCAGCATTACACCGACACAGAGCAGAGTGCAGGCCCAAAGTCACAATTTGGGATAGGTTTTCAGGCATGCCATTAGGTTTGGGCAGCTTGTAACAACCTGAAGTAACAATTACAGCCATCCCTTCCCCCATGAGTTTTCACATGAAGTCTGTTTTTCTAAATCTTGTATTATTAGCCTGAACCTCAGGACACGGTATTTTCATTGCTTTCTTTTCCTTTCATTCTTCCATTTTCTCCTTCCAACTCCCCTGATAACTGAGCAGTTAATGCTACTTTTGATCAATTGTTACAAAAACAGCAAATCTATGACTGTGCATGTAGCTATACCAACATAAATTGCCCTCCTAGAGCTTACATGGGTCTTTCATTGAAATTCACCAAAATAACAACTAAAAATAATAATAATAATAATACCACCCTTCAATACAGAATATTCCAATGAACAAATTCCATAGTAAATTTTGTAAAGTGCACAAAAAAATAAATGGGAATATTAAAAAAAGAAAAAAGTTTCTAGTGTCACCATGAAAACTTCTGAAATATTGTTAAAATTAAATAGAAGTAATCTAATGAGACTTTTTGGCTCTAATATATTGGCAGACAGCAGCAACATTTTTTCAGAAAAATTACACCAACTAAATATACTGTATCTTAGCAGCATAAAAAGTCCCTACAATTAGATGCAATTGCAGGCCTAGTAAGCATAAACCTGACAAAATGTTACAAATGTAGTTTTCATTTAAAAGAATGGATTTCCATGGAATCCTAGAGGTAACATTTGTTATTTTGTTTACATTGTATTCTGGTAGTAAACCCAGCTATAACCAATCACTTTCCCTCCCTCTATCTTTCCTCCCCAAATTGCACAGAGTACTGGAAAATTTAATCAAGTTATAAGATATGGCCACACCAAAGAAGCCATATTAAACAAAACAAAAAAATCAACCTAAAGCCTAAAAAAAATAATCCCAGAAGATAACAATCATTGTCAAACAACCACAGCTTCACACCACCGACCGATGCTCCCCACACACATAGATGGCACTGGGTCGAATGCGCCGCCTTGTATGGCCAGGTAGCTGTGGCAAAAACTTGAAGTATTTGGGCATCAAGTCCAAGCATGCATCGTGAAACTTCTTAATCCTCCAGTAGTAAATCAGCGGGTTCAGTGCAGACTTGAGGTAGCAGAGCCAAAGGAGCCAAGTGCTTATCTCAAAAAAGTTGTGCTTATAGTAGAAGTGGCTGTTGAATGTGGCAATAAGGCTGTAAGTGGTGAAGGGTGCCCAACAGACTATGAAGACAAGGAACAAGATCAAGATGGTTGTGAAGGCACGAGTTTTAAAGCTCATATCAATATTCATCTGAAAAGGTCTCTGTAAGCTCATGAGACCAAGTTTGCTGGCCTGGCTGAGGCATATGCTATCAGGGTGGCTATGGATACGAACTGCATTGTGACGGACGGTGTTGAGTATGCCCATAAAAGAATACAGCATTACCAGGAATGGAATAAAAAAAGAAATTAGCAAGATAACTATCACATAGGCTTGGTAACCTGGGCTCGTAGAGTAGCCAAAAACACACTGAGGTGCTCTTGAGGGTATCTGCAGATTAGGATTCCCTACTGATAACGGAAAAGCGACAACAAAGGATGCCGCCCAGGAAATCACAATGAGAATCTTTGCACGGTAAGGGTTCAGTTTATCTTGCCTCTGAACTATGATAAGAAATCGGTCAATACTAATAATAAGAAGAATGGCTACCCCCTCTATGACAAAAAGCCAGAAGAACATAGCAGAGACTCTGCAGAATATATCCCCAAAAATCCACTGAGTGGTAATGATTGTTATCAGAGCAAAAGGCATGTTCAGCACTGCCAGCAGCATGTCTGCAAAAGCCAGGCTTGCTAAGAGGATATTAATTGCAGATCGCATAGCTGCCTTCTGGTAGACCATGAGGCAGACAACAAAATTTCCAAGGAAAGAAACCAATAGGATAAATATCATAGCAGCAGAAAGAATGATCTGGAGTGGCAAACTCAAGCTCCTGAAAACTTCTTGTGATGGCAGGGTAGCTGTTGTGTTTACCAGAAAAGTACTTCTCTCAGTGGTGAGCACGGCACCTGAACTATATCTCAATGGCTGTGTTGTGCCACTACGAAGCAAGAACTGGGGAGTGGTAAAATTCGTATAGGCATTTTCATAAACAATAAAAGTAGCATTTGAGGTCCCAGAGTGGGCCAGTGTCAACATTGCTGAGAAAACCATTGCTCCAGGAGAAATGAAAGCAAAACCAAAGGTCTTCAAGGCATTTTATCTTGTTCAGGCAGTATCTTATTCCTGGTCATTTAACAAATCAAAATTCAACATCTGAAAGCATCAAAGTTCTTAAATTCATGTCAGTATTTCCATCTGAAAAAGAAGAAAGAAATTTAAAGCAACAAAGTAAGACCCTCTGAAACCAAGGGGAAGCAAACAATTGCTCCACTTTCCTTAACGACAAAAGGATCCTTAATACATATTTACACTTTAGGTCAACACAATTTAATTAAGCAGCAGTCATAAGAGTCTTGTAATATTTGGTCTTTTTCTTATAGATCCTGCTCCTGTAGCATTGTCAATACTCTACAATAACCTCAACTCACCGAGCTTTTTTCTACTATAACCAGGAGTGGAAAAATTTTGTGTTTGAAAACAAACTTTACTGATGAAGTACGAATGAATCAAAAAAGTATCTTTATTTAAATCTCAATTTTTAAACTAACTTCATGGGTTTTTTTAATCTGCCTACAGCTGGAAATTTTAATCACATTTCCAAGTAGCTTAAATAGTATCAGGTCACCTATCTGCCTGTTTGGTAAGCACTGAAAAGCCTACCTATCTGAGCTATCCTACGTAATACAAAATCTTTTGTTCCACGTCAGTCAGCAGCAGCAGATGCCTCAGGAAAAACATGTAAAACATCCTAACCATGTGAGCCCTCTTTTTCCCTGTAAATCTAATCCTTCGACATTCTGCTGAACTCCTTGCCTCATCATTATGCTGATACAATGCAACATTTCCTTTTATAGTTTACATGTAATAACAGTACAACAAGATAGTACATGTATTATTACGTGTACTGTTCTTACAGGTAAATAAAAACAAAGGAGCTGAGAGTTGTCTCCCCTTTTCAGTGCTAGCTCTTCATAGAACTCCTCCCCTCTATCTTGGGCTATTAAATTAAATGCTCCCAGAGTACTCTGGCATCTGGTCAAGCTGGAAACCAGGAGGATTCTATGCCCTTTTAAAAAAAACAGATCACCATAACCAGAAACATAAAGCGGGATTCACCTTATTCATTCTGGATCACTGTTAATAGTCACTTCAGGCTGTTTTCATTATTTTAGTCATAAGAGGGACATAGGCATCTTCAGAGGGCAAGCTATCTCCTCCCTCTCTGCACATGCTGACAAGCTTGTTCTATTAACTCAAGAAGCTTATGTTTGGTAACAAAAATCCTGACTGCAGTATTTTTGCGGGTTCTGTTTGGTATCAACATCAGGCAAAAGCAGGAGTGGAGGAAGGAATGCTGTTACGAATTTACACAAGGACTACAGGCTTCATGGAGGATCAGAAGTTTCCTCTTCCCTGGCTAATAATTCATGAACAAAGAAATGAACTGCAAAACAAAGTCTAACCTATGTCCCCAGTTTGGACTTCTAGTGATCCCATTGCAAGCCTGCTCAGGCTGCTGTCAAGGATTCATCAAATAACATCAGCACTATGACCTGCTCCCCTCATTCCATAGCAAAGCTGTTCCCTTCCGATATGCCAGCTCAGTATCACTAGATTTCCAGGGCCAGACTGCCTTCAGCACTTTTTCTAAGACAAATGATTAACCTCTCTGTCTCCTCTAATTTTCAATGGTATCATGAAAGGATGTTATTATAAGTACCTTCATTTCACTGAGTCACACAAATTTCACTTTCTAGAGGTCTTCCTGATGGAATGGGAGGGAATGTCATCATTTTCTATTTTACCCTATTATATTTCAAAGATTGTTAAACTAAGCTATGTACATTGACACTCTGCAAAAATGCCAAATTCTGTTAACTTTATTCTAGACTTTTCTCTCCATTCTCTCCTTTTTTATTTTACAGTAACTCTTCTAGAGAAAGCCTCAATGTTAATTACAGGCTAAAGCATATATAGTAGCCAAAAGTCTTCTTTCTTTGGCTTTATAAACATTTCCTTTACTAGTCGTCTTTAACATATTTATCAGAATAAAATCTGTAACCAACAGCAGAAATGTTAACACAGCTTTCCAGGAAAAATAAGCAAGGATTTTAGCAATGAACATGAAAATCTCACCCAAAGTTCCACCAAGGTTTATGACTCCACAAACGAAGAATACTGAAGAGGGAAGGAAGCTGTAGCGTTCTGCAGGGACTGCAAAAGAGCACAAATTCAACGAATAATTCTGGATTTAAAATCACAGAGTACAGAAGGTTAGATCCCCAGGGCAGTATCTTTTAGAGCTCTGTTAGCAATATGCCAGCTAAGGTAACTTTTGCATTTCTGATTGGTTTTGACAAGGTGTCTCCAAGAAGCTAACCTGCCATCAGAAAAACATAAAGCCCTCTCACAGACAATAGGTTTAAAACAGGAATCAAAAGAAGGAACAGTTAGTTTTGCAGTAAAAAAAGGTCACTAGAATGATCCTGCAAACAAAGTCCGTACCGCAGTTCAAGCTCTTCAACCGATAGGGGAGAAGAGGGAAACGTGAAACCACGACATTTGCTGATGATCAACATGAACTGTTTTTCAGAGCAATTTAATAAAAACAAAGGTCAACTATACAGAGGTACAGAGGAATCTCATGACAGTTAGTGACAAGCTAATAGACTGCCAGATAAAATTCCATGTTGCTAGAGGTAAAGCTATGGATGTATAGAAAAAAAAAAAAAAAAAGAAGTTATCTGCACAGTAACAGATGCTAAACCAACTATTACCATCCAGCAGAAAAACAGATCTTCAAGTTTTGATAATCTACTCTATTAAAACATCAGCCAAGTGTTCAGAATTGTTAGCAAAGAAACAGAGAAGAAAAGCAGGAGCTACCCACATATGCTGTATATTTATATCCACTACCTGCTACAATACACATCCATGGCATCTCTTTTCTTTAGTACTATATTCAGTTCTGCTCCACCAGATCTCCATTCAAAAGTGACTGAAAAAAAAAAGTATCATAGAGGCCTACAGAATTAGTGGCAGAGGGAAAGTGCTGTCTCTCATAATGTAAGAATAGGAAAAGCCAAAGGAATTACAAAATCCCAGAATGGCTGAGGTTGGAAGGAACCCCTGGAAATCATCTTGTCCAACTCCTCTGCTCAAGCAGACACCTAGAGTCCATGCCCAGGACCATGTCCAGATGACTTTTGAGTATCTCCAGGAATGGAGACTCCACAACCTCTCTGGGCAACCTATGCCAGGGCTTGGTCACCCTCACAGTGGAAGAAAAGTGTTTCCTGATGTTTAGGGGGAACCTCCTGTGTTTCAGTTTGTGCCCATGGCCTCTGGTCCGATCGCTGGGCACCACTGAAAAGCGCCTCTTCTCTGTCCTCTTTGCACTCTCCCTACAGGTATTTCTCTACATTGGTAAGATCCTCCTGAGCCTTCTCTGCTCCAAGCTGAACAGTCCCAACTCTCTCAGCCCTTCCTCACAGGAAAGAGGCTCCAGCCTTTGTAGCCCTTCACTAGACTCTCTCCAGTATGTCCATCTCTCTCTTGAAATGAGGAGCCCGGAACCGGAAATTATTATTTCACAATTAATTATGAAAATACTTGCCACAGGATGCTGTGGATGCCATAGAACTTCTGTGGATTTAGAAGGCAATTTATGACATATTTCACATGATCTTTATAGAGATGTCCATGTCGGGAAGAGGTGAATCCCCCTCATGAAGCACCTACCTCTCTCTTCTGACTGCAAGAGGTACACGGCCATCTGATTTGAATAGACATTTTGAGCACATACATGCAGTTACTTGAGTTACTTTAAACATATACAACAGAATTTGCTCACTTAGGTTGTTTACAGCTCTTTAAACACATTGATGCCACAAAACTTTACGATCTGAATTATGAAGTTCAGCAGAGCCTTAGATAACATGTATCATAAAAGCTCTAAAGAGAAAACAACCAACCGCAAATGTTCTAAGGTAAAGAATCAAAGTTTTAGAAAATACTGCTTTATCACAAATTGTCCTTCTAAACACAAGGAACCAGAAAAGAGGAGTCTGAGCCAAAGTGTTCTGGACCCTTTAGACAAAAAGACTGTGCTACCCTGCATTTCTCAAGCCAGTAGCACCCAGTATATAACAAAGGACTAATAGTTGTCTATAGACTATTCCTAACAAACACAGGAAAAGTGACTAAGAAAAACAATCTAACGTACGCTCCCTCACCCTCCCAGCTGTCTAAGCAAATAACGATCTCCTGTTTTGTGCTTTCTCCCCTCAGTGTGAAGCTTAGTGTTAAGAGGAGAGGAGGAGAATGACATCATGCAAGCTGCTGCCTGGACATAGGCAAGTGCTTGAAGTGGGAAGCGAGTGTTAGCCATCTGCCTGTTGCGTAAGTCATCAGCCATATCGTCTTTTCAAGAAGGACAAAAGAGTGAGTGGAGATCAACTGTTGCAAAGAGAACACCTAACCTAATGAGAGAACTGCAGGCTTTGGAACCCAGGTAGAAAGACACTCCTGTGTCATTGTTTCCTGACTGATGGCTTCCTGGCAGCACCCTTCTCCGTACTCTGTTTATCACTCTGAGGTATGAAATCTCTCCATGCACCACATACTGAATCTGCATGCTCAAATGTGTTTTGGAGTTACATTTATCTAACCTGAAGGCAAGCTAGTTAGGCTGTTGCTTGGCTCCCATCTGTTCTAAAAGTGATTGGCATTTTAGCCAATAAATTAAAGCATATCACTTCTGTAGCAGTCATATATACATTTTTTTAAAAAAAGGCTTCTACCATAAGCTTATTAAACCTGTGCCTCCATCCCTCCTCCAACTTCCCAAAAATTATGTAGGGATAGAAATTTAAGCAGAAAAAAGGAAGCAATAAGGTAACTTCACAGCCATTTCATTTCAGTCCTCACTCGATCTTTGAGAAAGACAGATCCTGTAATTTCAAAGCCAGCGTCATTCCCAAATGGTAATCACATAGCTTGTAAAAGATGACCATGTTCTGGCAGCTTGAGTAGGTAAACATATTGATGGTCAAAGTACTCATGCAAGAGGCAGATACCTTTTTTGTCACAGCATTCTCACTTTTGGAACACGTACTCTCACTGATTCTTTTCAGATGCAAAAAAGCATCACACAATCACTTTTTTTCCATTCCAGTACTGAAGATTACTGCACATTTTCTCTCAAGCAAGGTTCTCACTCATATGCAACTTTCTTTTTATGGAACATAATAGACACAATTATTTCAATGAAGTACACACTTAAAGCTAAATACCACACAAATTTCATTCATCAAATATAATTATTGCTAGAACTATGGTGTCTGTTTTTAACAGCTTTTGAAGCTAAAAGGTTTCCATTCAAAATTTGGATAGCATGCTCAACCAGAAATAAAAGATTATATCTTATATGCAAAGCCAGCATCAGTCAAAACCAGTAACTTCAACACAGACAAAACAGGGAATATAAGAGTACCATAATAAGTTACGTTTAACACAGATCAGAACACACTATGAAGAGCTGCCAGAACGTTCAATGATTTATTAAATTTATCTGCTAAAAGTAAGCATGTTTTCAGTACTGCCTAGCACCAAAATTTGGTCCAGCACACAGAAATGCTTTTTCAGAAACCTGAAGCTACCAATGCCTGGTACAGTGAACCTATTTCTTGGTCACAGATGGGAAGGTTCTGCATGCTTTATAGCTACTATCAATAGTTTTATTTTGATGGTAAGCTTTGGCAAAACCAGTTGGTGCAACATAAAAAAATATTTAAAAAAGAAAACTGTTCTTAGGGGGAAAAATTATAAAGTCAACAACAAACACAAAGGCCATGGGCTTAATCTGTTTTAAAAAAATATTTATGTGTTGATAGAAAATACTTAAGTATGTGCTCTCTGACAGCCCTTTATTGTACAAAGAAACCCGGGACATACTCCCATACTCTCAGTATGAATCAGGCATTGTCTCCTATGCTGTTAAGCAGAGGCAGGAATGTATTGCAATGGAATCCTTTCTGCTAAAGCCAGTGCAAAGAATGAGTCAGAGCATAAATCAGCAGGGACAATGTTCTTACTCACCTAACTATTCCTCCTAAAAGGAACTAGCAGTTTTCAGTTTTAATACCTATTTACATATCCTAAATTGAAACTAATCAACTACACTGCATGAGTAGATGACCCATAAAACTATTCACAAGAGGCATTACTTTAATTTAGGAAATTTTCCTTTTTTCCACTCTATAAACACTACTGCGGCAATTTTCATAGGAAAGTATTGCGGGAAACAGCCACCTCTGCTTTGAGTCATTAAGTACAACTAATTGCCCTCTTGAGGATATTTCTGTCTGTCCTTAATTCAGAGAGCCATTAACTGTCAAGAAATGTCAGCCATGGGAATCATTATTACTATTCTAAACGACAAATATGCAAAATGTAAAGAATAATTCTATTTTCTTAGCTCTTGGGAAAAATCAAGTTCTCAATTTGTAGATCATGTGAAAGGACTTAAGCAGTTCTAGGTTCATTTCTAGTACTGTCACAATATTCCCCGACTTCTACCTTTCCCACAAGTTCAACGGTCACATTAACCATGTTGAAGAGGTGACTGAATACTGTAGTAACTAGAACAATAAACACTGAAAATATTGAAAACATACTCTCTTAATGCATAGTCTCTACTTAGTTATTAACATACAACTAACAAGTTGGAAGCTTCCTAAATGCTTGGATTCCTATATTTTAGGTGGAATATATATTTTACATGGAATCACAATGTGTCCGTTTGACAAATAAAATAAAAAAACAGGCAGCATACCAATCCAGACAGGCTCCCATGAAGGGCAGGAATCATAAGTCATCTTGTGCTGTTCTGTTCAGCACAGAATTCCCTTTCCAAATAACCTGTCAAACAAATAAAAAAAAAAGTTGGTGACATATTTATACATGAGGCAGGACAAGATCAGAATAGCAAAAGTTCTTCCTGTAATAAAACTTTATTTTTACTGGGAGAGGTAGACTATGATGTATCTCCTGACAGAAGGCAGATCACATGTCCCTTTCTTGCAGAAGGCACAGGCCTTAGGCAGACTAAGGCATCTAAGTTTCATCAAGCCAAAAAAATTCTCAGCTATCTCACCTGTGGAGCATAAGAAACTCACCATTTAATACTAATATTTGCCAGGACTGAAGAAACATGTTGGTTTAGATCTCATTCAGATGCATTTATTCAATTTGTAGACAAGCACACAGCTGTTAGCTGCCACAAATCTTATTAGGTCTATTAAAATACATGCTTAGCCTTAAACATCAGGATCCTGATCTTGAGACCCCCAAAGCCTCTCAGAAAGAAATGTCATTTAAATCCACAGGGTGCTACTGAACATCATAATGAAGCTGAATAAATTTTCCCCAGATGGCAAAGATATTAGTGTAACAGTGTCGGAAAAACTAAGGGCAAGAAAATAGGTCTAGAGAGGAAGAATAAACCATTAAAGTTTCACTGCAGGATCTCAGCACTTCCCTTACATGCCCTTGTACAAATCAATCAGCACAATGCTATTATATCTCAAATAGTTAAAATTATTTCTGTAAACTGGGCCTAACATAGCTAACAAGCTCCACATTCCATCATGACATACCTGTTGTTAACTGAGAGCATCAATTTTCAATGTAGCTTTTCCATGTATTCTCAGAAGGAAGCCAGAAAATTTCAGTGTGCCTTGAAAGCTGAGTTTATCTGACACTGAAAGATCCCAGTGGTGTGATTTATGTATAAATATTGTTTATATATAAAAATCAAAAGCACAAAGACATGGGACACAGACATTTTTACATGTTGGTTTTAAAAAGGCTACACAACTTCTAATTTCTGCCAGAAGCAGCTTTTGGAACATCTGTAAGTCTCCTCCAGACTGGAGCAACAGATGTCAGGATCCTTCAGGAACAAGTTTCTGAATAAATGCTGTACACAGCACTTGGAGGACAAACCAGCCACTGAATTTACAATGATCTCCTGCAAGGGACACAATAAGAACAAACCGTACTTTACGACCACTCATAACCTCCTGGTTCTTCCAACCATTCTATTGCTGAGTTTCTCTATCTGCAACCAACTTAACACGGACTTCAAACACCCAAAAACATAAGGCCTGATCTGCCAGACTGGCGACTGCTGAGAAATCTGCCTTCTGCAGAACAAATCCATTATTTAGCCACAATGGAAGTCAGTGTCCGAAAAGATTTTTCTGACAATCTATTGATACAAATTATTTTCCAATAGCACAAAAATTTGATCTTTACATTTATTCCATAGAACAAGGTGGGAAGAAAAGTACAAGTCTCAGATTTAATTACGTATAAAAGAGATAAAGTGTAGCCATTACATTATTATAGACCTTCGCCACTTGGTTTGTTCCCTTTTTAGTGAGATAAGTATTATAAACGGTTAATCTTCCCTCTTAGGCTTTCTGAAGCATCAAAGCAGCTACTAGGTTTGCCAGCAGGCAGAATGCTCTGCCAGGAACTTGGATGGATTAAATACAGCGACAACCTGTCAGATCTTCCCAGCAGACAAACACATTCTCTGACATAAGAACCATTTCTTCCCTCTACTTACGTGTTTATAGAAAGTATTTCTCTTATTAAAAGTATCTTTAAAACCAATTTAGAATAGCATCCAAAACACCACCATAAACTAGAACGTTCTTCCACTTCAAGCCTCCAAGAAGGGAAAAATTAAAAGCACGTTTTCAAAGTCAATTTGGAAAATTTCACTAAATTTGAGTACCTTGAAGAGCTTGCACTTAACTGGTTGAGATGGTTTTGGGTAGTTTTCTGTTGGCAATCAGGGGTTAACACTGTTTCCAAATGACATTCCTTCTTACACCCCCATTATAAATGATTAGTCAGGCTTTTTTGTAAGAACAGAGGGGAAAAGCTCTGTAACCCTTCACAATCCTGCAATGAAATTTGAATGCAAGGATTCCTGTACCTGCAAAGAGCTCTACTTGTGGTATTACAACCTTGATGATATCAGCATTTAGAGCTGGCAGAGCTACTGAAAGGGTAGTCCTGACCTCTGCCTCATTCACTCACTCCTGAACTCAGCTCCCCAGTCCTGAAGCAGAAGGATTGATCTGGACTGAAACAGACCCTGACAAGCAAATTTAAAAGCTTCATATTTCTGGCCTAGAAAAAAATCAGCAGAGAAGCTGTGAGGTATTGGGGTATACAGATCAAGGCATAAGATCTAGATTTGGCTTCTAAATACTAAGAGGTATTACATTCAAGACAGTGCTGTGCCATAAGCAAGAACGGTGCAAAACTTGTAATAGCTGATGATCTTAGAGGAATTTGCATATTATTAGGTCTACTTCGATTCCCCAAACCAGAGACTGTCACTTCCAAAGAACTGAAATAGTGGAATTAAAATCACAGAGATCTTAAACACTGTTAAACTTAAAATGTTTCCCACAAGCATTCAGATTATGTTAAAGACATAACAACAGGCTAGAGAAGGTCTCAAAAATATTATGAAACTTTTTCAGTATACCATTGCTTTTCAAATAAGTCATAACTTTTGTTAAGTACTTTACCAACAGCTCTCTACATCTAGTTGCACCTAGTCCGCAGCCATTTTTTGGCAAGTTTTCTTAACGTTTTCTTGGAATGTTAAGTCAAACCATGGGCAAAAATAAACTGAAATACTGAAAGATTCCTTTCTTCACCAAAAAGTCAGTCTATCAGAACATAATATGCAAGTGAAGAAAGCTTCAGAGTTGTCCTAAGGCTATTTTGGCTTTTCAACTACAGCAGCTTCTCCACTATATCCTCTGAATGGAAGACTGAGTTCTCTATGAAGATGTTTCACCTTCATATACCATAAGGTAGAGAACTAAAGGCTCCTTGTATTACATCACTCTTACCTCCTTTGTAATGCCCCAGTACACCCAACATACACTATTGTGCAGCTTTCTGCTAAAAATGGGGGAAGATTGATTTTCTTATTTCTCATTAGTTTTGACAACAGCCATTAGCACATTAACTTCTACCAAAATGCAAAGGCTTACAAAATTCATCTTATAAAAATGGTAACCCCATCTTCAACAACATTCTATATTGATGCAATTTATTAAGCTGCCTCTCCCACAAAAACGTAGCTGGGTTTTGAAACAAAATTGATTTTAATAAAAATTCATCTGTTTATAAAAAAAATGCAGGGATGCTAATGGAAAAGTGATTAGAATGACTGAATTTGTACTCTTTTCACACTGTGTGCTGCCCACAACAGGTTCCTGGGGTTTGGTTTAGCTCCCAGAGCAAAGGGATCAGCCCTGATTCTGCATTGCTCACAGGGATTCAGCTCATGCTACAGTCAAATTCTGCTGCTGCCCAAGAGTCTTGCTGCTGTAACACAGATGTTATGGATTTTACTTCTTGGCAGTTGGTTCACAGAGGAGGCGCGCTGGTAGCAAGTTAAATGAGGTGACTGTATTTCAGCAACACAACTGCTGCTGCTTGCAGCATCCTGCTCTGAGTACTTAAAGTCTGCAAGGGTAAGATTTAGCTGAGAACTAAACATAGACTTAGTTTATATGCATATTAATGTATTTTTTCTTAAACATATACACATATGTATGTGTGTATTTTCAATACTTATTAGGATCTCTATTCAGCCAAAAGCAAACAAAATGCTTAATGCAACAAAATACTCTAACAGTTGCGTTCCTTTAATTTTTCCCCCCAGATTTACCATATACCTTGTTCTTAGTCTAAATTAGTCTGTTAAAAATCAGCTACGTCTTACAATAGTAACTTATTTTTCATAACAGAAACAGAGACTAAATAATAAACTAACTACGTCTTAATAGTTATCCATGTCATCTAATTGTTTTAGTAGCTTCAGAATTATTTTTGTCTCATGCCAGCCAACAGGAATAACACTTTCAAGATAGCAATTGTTTCGGAGGAACAATCTTAGTTAGATATCTGTTCATAATAGAGATTAAAAAAGACAGTTAAATTGAGAGTTCCCATTTGGACAACTCTTAGGGTGAGATGACGTATTACAGACGCTCAGACCTTATGCAATATGGCACTAACAATTTCTGTACAGACATGATAGGCAGGGCTGGAACACGCATCATGAACAGCTAAAACAATTGATTAAATTTACAAGACAGAAATATTTAAGTGAATCAATCTGGCAATTTTTAAAGCACACTTTTAGTTTAATGTAACACAAGAGATCACTATTTCAAGTTTTTCTGTTTTTTTAATACAATGCAAAGCAGACAAATATGCTTATCAACTGAAGGATTCAAATCCTTTGTAGCAACAATGTTTTTAGAGTACCTTGCTTAAAGGTTACAAATAACTTGACAGTTAATTGAAGTGATTTTGCAGTACTCAGTGGTTTAGTGCTACTTGGGAACTGTTAAACAAATTTTAGGCCAAATCGAATGCCTCACACGGATAGAGTTACAGCAGTTCCCAGTTTCGCAAACTGGGAACACAAACTTAAGAAAGGCTTGTTTCCATGGAAAAGCTCCTTCAGTAATAAAAGGGATTGTCACATTATTTTAAAAAAATAATTACTTATTTAAAAAAAAACCAACACACACAACCAACACACACAACCAACAACAGCAATCCCCCCCCAAAAAACCATAGCACCAAAAAAACCCACCAAAACACCCCAAACAAAAAATTCACCAAAAAAACCCCACAGCAAACAAACAAAAACAACCCCAAAACAAAAGAACCTTGCCAACCCAAAAGCCCCAAACCTAGAAAGAGAAGTATTACCTCACCAGAAGAGGTCACACTCAGGTTGTCTTCCACTTTGGTAGAAGATCATATTTCCCTACTTAACCGAAAGCTGGCAAAGTATGCTCAATTAACTCATTTTGCAAATAATATCAAAGTATTTCTTCAGTTACAGAGAAGTTTATTTGGCCTCATTTTCAATATGAAACAGATTCTGAGAAACCACTGTATGCAATGTATCATCTGGCATGCAGGATAACTAAGCAGAACAATAAATGTAACACATAATTTCTAATTTGGTTGCAATTACTCAGCAACCACTGAAAAAGTCAGACCAACATACTTGTATACAGGTTTTTTTTTTAAACACTGGAACACACAAAAGTTATTAACAACTGAAAGTTATGGGCTGGATTTATAGGAAATGACCTCAAGCTGCATCAGGAGAGGTTTAGGTTGAATATTAGGAAAAAATTCTTTATTGAAAGAGTGGTCGGGCACTGGAACAGGCTGCCCAGAGAGGTGGTGGAGTCACCATCCCTGGAGGTGTTCAAAAAATGTGTAGACGTGGCACTTCAGGCCATGGTTTAGGAGGCATGGTGGTGTTGGGTGGATGGTTGGACTTGATGATGAACCCTTGCCTCTGTGCTCTCTATAAGTCTCTCTATAAATCCTGAAATACTGTTCATGTTAAAATTAACAGTATTCAGTACAAGACATCAAAATGAACACATACAAAATAACAAGTGATGTTCCTCCTATATTTCCAAGACAGAAGGTGGGGAGGGGAGAGATTTTAAGCCAATGGGGAAAGTCTGCAGGTCATTTTAAAGGATTCTGTATTAGGATGTCATGACAGACAATAAAAATATTTTTTTTTCTGCCTTTCTCTGGGATTGGTTTAAAGTATTTTTCTCTAATTTTCTGATAGTTTTCTCTTTCTTTCTATGAAAACCACTTTCCTACTCCAGATGTAATAGTCAAGCTTCTGTTAGCAGCTCCTTTATACTCTCAGAGCTGGCTGAAAATAACTTCCATAGAAATTTTTGCCAAATCATTATTGTTTCTTCCATTGAAAATCATGTTGAATTTAACATATTTCTACAAAATCTCTCCAATAAAAGCCAAAACTGTTTGTTTATACATCATTATTTTGTTTACACACAAAAAAATCACTTTAGTAAGACTTGTTCCAACACACCAGGCTACAGTGCAGTACATTTACTTTAGTTCCCTCAAAAATTTTCTCATTTGGTTCAACCAACAGTCTAAGAGCCACAGTTAATCCTTCAGAACATTTTCATCTGTCTTGCCACCTTTCTCCTACTATCCATTTCCTATGGGCAGTTTGCAGCAGACGTTAATCTGATCCACAGTGTGCTCTCTCTTGCCAGCTTTCTCACGGGTCCTACAGCTCCTTCCACCATGCAACGGGCACAGTTTGTCAGAAGATGAGAAAGAGCCTTTCAGGAAGGATGCAATGCATCCTTCAGGGAGCAATCAGCCACCACAACAATTAAACTGCTTCAGTCCTGAAGTCCCTCAGCAAAGGGACAATTAAAGAAAAGTTACGATTTACATACTGTGACAGCTGTAGTCTCCTCCTGGCTACTGTTCCCAGTGATAAGACCGTGGCAGATCCTGATCCATAGGCAGACCAATACATCAATGCAATAAATCCAGTCATACGACAAACATGGAAGGAAAGGTTCTAGTGCATTTAAGGCCATCTCCACAATGACCTCTGTTGCCTACCTGGCTGAAAAGACCAGGAATGGTTCTCTCCAGTGTACTCTAAATAACAGTTTAAACACTGCATGTTGAAGAGGTTTAACACTGCTGGAACGCTGACTCATTTCAATAAAACACGTTCTGGAAAAGCAGTTTCATTTCAATTCAGAAAACATAGAATGGCAATTCTACTGACCACCTGTACATACTTCAAATCTTTCCTCAGCCTTCCATTTCATATTCAGCTCACAAACTATTTTTGTTTGGCAAGTTCTCACAATTTTCAGTTTCACAAAGACCTTTTCAGATCTCCTCTTTTTGTTCCAGAAGTAGCTAAGGCAAGTTTCTGAAGCTCTACAGACTCAACTATTGCCTGTTCTCTTTCCAGCCTGCTTTTATTCCTTTTCTTCTTAAGCAACCATAGCCTGTGAAACTCATGCATATTCAGTCCGTGACAGTTCCATTTTGAGGAGATATGCTCCATAAATAATGTCAGAATAAAGTTATAAGCACTTGCTCATGTGCTTGAATTTACACCCTTGCATGCACAGGGTACAACTTCAAAACAGCAGACTCTCTTGTTAGGTTTTTGTGTTGCCCTTCACTATCCATCTATCTGCTCTCACCACTTTTTTTTTTTTTTTGAAGTGGGTGCAATTCTAAATATATCATATCTAGACACAGTCTAGTCATTCCTTTTATCTGAAACTCACACAATGCTGAGAACACGGGTGCCATTACCTTCTCTAGTATTTCAGAGTTTCCAAGCCCACCAAGCTGCAAAGAATAGACTTTAACTGCATGAACACAAGGCACTCAGGAGTAAAGAAAGCAACGTGAAATAAGCATGTTATTTTACCTCTTATGTTGAAGACCTTGGTAAGTGGGAGGGGGAAGACCATCATCCTATCTACACCCTTTTAAAAGTCTGAGGTCTGCAGGTATTTCAGGCTCTTCAGAACTCTTCCTGCTTTCTCCTTGTCCAGTCAGTCCATCTTACCAATGGCGGTGGTTGCTCTCTGTCCCCTGGGCTCAAGCCTTTTTTCCTACAGCCACGTGCTTAGCTAGAACAGCTCAGCTATGCTTGCCCTTCTCTGTGGGAAAAAAAAATAAAATCCTCTTGTACCAGTCAATAATCCTGGTTTGGAAACCTGATACATTTTCAGCAAAAGCATTAGAAAAAGGAGCCTATGCCTCTTCTTGAACAGAGCAACTATCAAAAGTGCAATTCAATTCACTCGCTCTGAGCAACTTTATACATGTAAATCAGATCGGTATAACATACATGTTAAACAGGTTATACATGAAGTTCAAAATCTGTAACTTCACAAGGCCTGTCGTAGCATTATTCTTTCCCATGTAATCTCAGCTTACTTCCTAGTCCTAGTTTTTCAGTAGGACCATACTGCTGCCAAGTCGTTGTTACAGTTATCTATCCACTGATAGATTAATGATTATTTGGGGATCTGTTTTACTGTACAGCTTTTGTCCATTTTCTAATTTTAATAGCAAATTTTTGTTCAGTGACCCACACACCAGGTGGTCTGAATGGGAATTTAAGGTAACTTTTGTAAATACTAACAAAGCAATGAAAACTAATGAACCATAAAATACAGGAAATTAACTTCTCATCACATCATCAATTTATCTACCCACCTAAATGAGTTTAAAATACCAGCTTCAAGCAGTCTGATGTTCTAGGGACACTCAGCTGCCACTTCATTTATAGTCTGTTTCCTTAGCAACACTATAATCCATCTGGCTGCAGAAAGCTAAATTCCCAAACCATATCCTCCTGTACACCGGAAATAGGCTCAAAAACATTTATATTTTAAACAGCATACAGTCATCACGATTAGTGAGCGTATAAATGAGTCTGGAAAGGCAATAATGTTCTTAACACACACGCAAACTCTCCCTGCTCTAGCTGGAATAAGTGATTCACACACTAAGAATGGCACGCAGTCTTTTCAACTTCCAGGTGTTACAACAGCATCTCCTTCCTGATACTGCAGTCCTAAGCAAAGTTACTGAAGATCTGAGTCTTGGCTCTGAGAGGGAGAGACCTTGTATATCATCTCCCACCAAGAGTTTCAGAAACGAAAGTGGTTTTCTCATCTTTGTTCCACAACACCCAGCTGAAGGAGCCTTCAGAACTGTACGAGGTCAATCTGTTCTCTTAAGGGACCTGGGATGCAGTGCTATTAATGGCAGCCAAAAAAAACCCAATGCAAGTTTATCACATTACAAAGTAGGGCCATTTGTCTTAAAAATAATTATGCTTCAGATTTTTGCATCTAAAACTACAAATATCATCTGTACAAACTAAAATAAAGATCCAGTCCCCAACAGCAATGTTTAAACATTGTTAAGAGCATTAAAAAATGCAAATCCAAAATATTCAGGAAAGCCAAATTAGAGACTGGAGGGTAACTAGCAATTCCCCAGTGCGATAGCCAAGCTAAGAGGAAACCGGATAACACTAGGCCTTCTGCCACCAGGATGAATGGATACAACTTTAAATGGCAGAATAATTCTTAACTGTATACCAATCTGCCTGAATTTAGAAACTCCAATCTGGCAAAGGAAATTCAGTTCTTACCTAACAGGCAAATTAATCAGTTATGTAGAGTGGAACAACCTCCTCATTGCCTACATCTCACAAAGACCCATCAACAGCAAGGCAGTCTTTAATCCACAGAATGATTTTGCCATGCAAGTCAACCATTTCAGTGATAAACCTGGATATCTTTGCCTGACTCTACCATGCAGTGGTGGCATACAAGTCCATACTGATTGGCCTGCTGACAGCGATTGGAAAGAGATTTGAGCTTTCAGAGATCAGGAGCCTCCTCAGGGGAGGAACTGAGCAGTGTTTCTCACTGCTATTCACTGCCTAGCATCCCTCTAGGAAGTACTAAATACAGTAGCATTTACACCAGACACCTGATGCTTCCCTCAAACAAGTCCCACCTGACTGTTAACTACAACCATCATTTCTTAGATGCTTGGTGGTGGCTGGTTCCAAGAAAGAAGCAGGCTGACTATTGGACAGCAGCAAGGACAGTTCTTTGTCTCTTTATTCCTGGGTGAGGGAAGAAATGGGTCAAATTTACAAATACTAGTCTAAAATCACTTAGATGATCAATCATACATTATATGAGTGACCACAGCGAGCTCTTAGGAAACAGGCTGTTAATCAACTGATACATACAGTTGATTACACTCTTTGAATATGTTTTCCAAAGTGTATGAGCTTAATCTTTTTCATGATGTATACAGCAGCTCTTTGAACCACTTAGAACACAGTGGCATTTGCAGCCCCCAGACTGGCTGAGCAGTGACCTGGGTAGGCCTTTTGGCAATGTCTAGCAACTTTAGTAAGTGCTCAACAATATGAAGTCCCAATTTAGGGCCTTAAGGAAGTCTTCTTCTTTATTAGCATCTGGTTTTACACACACATTTTCCTCCTGCTAGGGCTGAGACTGATCTTACCTAATTCCAACACAGCTTTGAGGTAATGACATAAGCTTAGTCAGCAGTCAGACAGAACACGCATTTCTGAAAAGCAAATTCATCTAAACCATTTGAGATATCTATTTTAATTATCTTGTTTCTTAACAGTACTGTATGTGAACTCCATACCTCTATGTACCTACATGGGTCTGCATCCATCTGTACTGCCTGAACAGCTGACTGAGATATATGCTTCTATATAAGAGCTGTATAATGTTTAATAGGTACATTCCACAATTCTGCAGTCTCAGAAGACTACAGAAATTGCCCTGTCAATGGCTGACAACAGCCTACCAACCCAGGAACGATTCACTAGGCTCCCCCCCTTCCTGGAGTTAGGATGCTTGGAACCTCAGTGTGCTCTGGAGCTTGCCAGGAGCCACAAAGAACCATAACAGAATCGAGATCATCCATCTTCCTCATCATTTTAGAAGTGTGAAAGCTTGGAAGTCCACCGAAGTGACTGATCAGTCCCTGAGACAATGTCTAATTCATATTCATTTTTATTGTCATTAAGAAATGAAGAATCCAGTTAATTTTCAAATAGCCACACACCCAGGAACAGAATGTGTTGAGTATACGGGGCGATGAATCCACTTTTCAGACAACAAAAACTGTGGGGAAAACAGAGACAATAGGGGACTATTACATTTTCAGCCTTGCTGACAATAGCTTGAAGTGTATCACCGTATTGCCTGTGTACCGTGGAGATGCTTTTTCAAGTCTATCATTTGTGGTGGCCTTGAAAACACACATTTAATCCAGTTCAGTTGGATCTAGCAGTTTAACAGCAGAAGTGCTATTACCTGAGATTTCATGCTTTGATTTGATATTTCCAGAAAAGATGAATGCAGTCAGAACTTGCCTTCTTAACTTATCAAAATGAAGGGAATGGGGACTGAAAAGGCTCTTAACTTCAGTCAGCAAATGCACTCAGCCCCATCTCTACCCTCATAAATGCAACAGAAATTTCTTATGGCAGATGCAGATGTCCCGATACCAGCAAGGCATGGTACAACCTCTCCGTTATAAATACTCTGAGCATGCCTTTATGAGTCAGTATTAAATATTGCCAAATTTCTTTCAAATGTCACCTCCTTATCATAAATGACACAGTTGGAGCCTGAGCAGACATGCTGAATGAATTCAGCAGTGTGAAGGATGGAATTAACTTCTCAGCTCTACCAACTCACGAACCCTTCAAATCAGAAATAAGGTAAGAGGCGGGAGGCCCAACTGCTACTCAGTTGATTTTGCTCCAAAAATAATCAGGTAGCTCCTCTCCAGGCCACACAAATTTTTCCAGATTACTCAATCCAAGCGTACAAAGGTCTGGGGTACCAGCGTGCACGTCTGCAATTTTGACAGAATGGATGTGCAAACGTAACACACATTCTTTCAGTGTTTCGCAGCATGGCTTTGGCTATATGTGGGAAGTTTGGATATTGTTTTACTTCACTTCTTAAAATCATTTTGGTAGTAAGAGAAAGCATGGTAAATTTGGACACAAATACAGTTTGAAATCATTATATATGATTATATATTAACTCCAAAGTATTTATGATCTAATATATGCAAAAGCATATATACATACAGTTAGTGATACAGGAATCAAAATACCACAAATACATTATGTGCATGTATTTCTAAACACTTCCACAAATATCATGTAAGACTCCAGAAAAACATCTAGAGAAAATTCAGAAGTGACAACTGACAGAAGAGTCTGAATCAAAATGATCAAGTAATAAAAGGCTTGTTGGAGTATTACCTACTGAAGATAAGAATTTAATCAACATATAATGTGTTTTCAAATTACTTTTCAAGTCTTTGACAAAAAAAAAAGTCATCTCTATTTTTCACAAGATATCATACTCTCTTTTCTAACATTATACACAATGAAACTTGTATGATCCTTTGAAAGCGATAATTTTGCGAATTACACTACTGGTGCAGAAAACTTGTAGCAATAACCATTTTGAAGTAGTATCAGGTTTTTGAAGTTCTAGCTAAGACAGCTTTAGAAAGACAGGATTATTATTTTGCAATTTGCATCAAAAATACACATTGGGGTTTTTTTCCCCCCTCGCACTTTGTTGCAAAGTTTCCCCCTTGTGCTCAAGGCAACCCAAACTGAACCCCTCATCTGTGAGCTTTTTTCCTAGCACTTTTTTCCTTTTTCCTGTTTTTAAAATGAGGGAATAGCTTGCACAAGCTAGTGAGGTAAGGAAGATAACTTAATGTTCCTGAAGAACTGAGTTATTAAAGGGATGAATACCACCACAGAAGAAACACACACTGAAGTTAATTATTAAGCATTCAGAATGGTTTGTAAATAAGGCATGTGACCATATGCTGAATAATGACAAGAAAAAGGTCTGCAAAGGTGCTCACTAAGGATTAACCTTGCCTAAAGGTAGCTATCCTAAAAGCTAGATAGCAAAGCTAGAGAGACTCTCAGGATACAAAGCAGAGACACACTGAGCAAGTAATTGAGCCACAGGTGGGATAAACCACTTTCTGGACAAGCTTATTTTTCTCCACTGACTGTACGAGTGCCTGGAAGGCTACGTGAGACTACCTCATTGTCACCATAGTCCTCAGCAGATTATTTCCAACAGATCCCTGAGGGCTAGCCTATTGTCAGTGGGTTTAAATTTGCTATGCAGGGGTCCATATACCTAATGAGGTTGAAAAACAATTCACAGGACTGGACAGCTACCTTTCAAAAGTTCACATTGAAGACTTAGATTTATCTCCTAAACCACCAGCATCCATTCACTGCACATAATGAGGCAGGCACCTGCTGGAAAATACAATATACGACCATGTGGGAGAAAGAAAGGAGAAATTTCAGACGTCTCATCTGTTTTAAAAAAGCAAAGCTAGCAAAAGATTTGGGGTTTTTATGTAGGCAAAATAAAAAGTAATTCAACTGATTTGATCAGCATGCTATTGAATAAGGTCTGCAAGACTGGCTGGAAGAGGGTTGTTTTTTACGTGTTTGGCAAAAGTTATATGTATTCCCGACAAAGTGTGTTATTAAGCATCTGAAAAAATATCTGTTGTTTTTAATGAGCACAAGAACCAGATTCTTCTTGGAGGTTCACAGCAAAGGATGAGGGACACTGCACACAAGCCACAGTATGGGTAACTCCAACTAGGCCTCAGGAAGAAAAAAAAAACATAGTGAGAGTAGTCAAACACCAGAACATGTTATTCACAGACGCTGCAGAATCTTCATCCTTGGTGATATTGAAAACTCAGGTGGACATGATCCTGAGCAACCTCATCTGACTTTCAAACTGGCTCAGTGCCGGGCAGAGAGTTGGCCTGCATGGCCTCCTGAGGTCTCTTCCAGTCTGAATTATTCTGTAGTTCTATGCTCCACCCACAGCCCCCTTAGGCTATAACAGAATTATTCCTTCACCACAGCCTCTTAAGTCTGAGCACTGCATCTGAAAGCCCGTTTTCCCTTTGCTTTTTTGACCTGATATGCTTCGCCAGCTGGCCTTACCCACGCAACTAGTGGGCTGCAACACAGATTAGGATAAAATATTCTAACTGGCCAAGTAAAGTGACTAGCAACTAGAAATTATTACCTGAAAGGAGGTCGTAGCAAGGTGGGTGTTGGTCTCTTCTCCCAGGTTACTAGAGATAGGACAAGAGGAAATGGCATCAAGCTGCATCAGGGGAGGTTTAGATTGGGTATTAGGAAAAATGTGTTTACTGAAAGAGTGGTCAGGCACTGGAACAGGCTGCCCAGAGAGGTGGTGGAGTCACCATCCCTGGAGGTGTTCAGAAAACATGTTGATAGACTCACAGAATGGTAGGGGTTGGAAGGCACCCCCAGAGATCATATTGTCCAACTCCCCTGACTGAGCAGGGGCACCTAGAGCAGGGGGCACAGGAACGTGTCCAGGAAGGTTTTGAACATCTCCAGGGAAGGAGACTCCACAACCTCTCTGGGCAGCCTGTTCCAGAGCTCTGGCACCCTCACAGGAAAGAAGTCTTTTCTCATACTCAGGTAGAACTTCCTGTGTTCCAACTTGTGCCCATTTCCCCTTGTCCTGTCATTGGGCACCACTGAAAAGAGTCCAGTCCCATTCTCCTGACACCCACCCTTTAGATAATTATAAGCATTGATGAGATCTCCCTTCAATCTTCTCTTCTCCAGGCTGAACAAACCCAGGTGTCTCAGCCTTTCCTCATGAGGGAGATGCTTCAGTCCCCTGATCATCTTCGTAGCCCTCTGCTGGACTCTCTCCAGTAGTTCCCTGTCCTTCTTGACCTGGGGAGCCCAGAACTGGATGCAGTACTCCAGATGTGGTCTCACTAGGGCAGAGAAGAGCAAGAGGATAACCTCTCTCGACCTGCTGGCCACACTCCTTTTAATGCATCCCAGGATACCGTTGGCCTTCTTGGCCACAAGCACACATTGATGGCTCAGGGTCAGCTTGCTGTCCACCAGATGTGGCACTTCAGGGCATGGTTTAGGAGACACGGTAGTGTTGGGTTGATGGTTGGACTTGATGATCCTAGCGGTGTTTTCCAACCTTAATGATTCTGTGATTCTATGAAATCAGTCAAGAGAAGGCTCTGGCAGAAAAATGCAGGAAGCAGCTGGGCAACAAGATGGCCCAGAAGAAGGTCAGTAAGAGTGAAATATTGCAGGGAAGACAACAGTAAAGTCACCAGACAGCAATTGCCCTGTGGACAACAGAACAGAAACTAAGCCTCAAAGTTCCACCATACTCCTTAAGAAAGCAACATTATATTACATAAATTTATGAGGTAACATGGGTCTTTTCATAATCCATGTATAAAGCATGCTATTCTCCGCCGTTGTCAATCCACATAGAGATCACAACGTACTGCCACAGCCCAGTCAGTTACAGTCAGATCTGGCCTTTAGAGGTTCTAACTCTGTTAAGGACATAGGAAGTGATCAAAGATACCCAGGGAAAAAAAAATACTCCTTTTGCTTCCATTTGCTTTAGGGATAAAAGAAAAAGCACTGGGAAAACTACACTCCCAGAAACTATGTTAAAAAATGAATGCTATTAAGGTTTGAAAGTAAAGCTCTAACGACCTGAGAAGGAACAGTTATAGAACCGTAATTAAACACTATGACGCAGTATTTACATGACCAAGTACTACTTAGCCACACAGAATCCAGCTTCCTTTAGAAGGCCCAGCACTCACCAAGATGAAGAACTGTTCAAAACCTTGCTTTCTCCACAATTATTGTATGTTACCATGTCATAGTCAATCAATTCAAACCTTGCTTTAGTGACTCCAAGGAGGAGATGCAAAAATCACAGCCATCCACAAACTTTGGTTGCCCAAATTGAGACACTAAGTGCTCTGAAAAAAGTCAGATCCCAGATAGTATAAAGCACAGCTCCCAAAGGCTGCATCATCACCACTTCAAAGCTTTAAATTTCCAAACACTTCTGTGCTTATGTGGTCTTAACAATATTCTTTTAAACACAGCTTGTGTATAATATACATCTAGATTGAGGTAAATTAGGTTACAGTTATGCAAGAGATTTCTCTAAGTGCCATTCGAACCAGTGGGACTCCTCAGACACCTCAACGCGTGCCTAAGTGTAATACCTTACTGAATCAGTGCTTTTACATAGAGGCAGGAGAAAAGGATAGCTCACCTTTCTCCTAAAGTACATGTTGAAATATCTCAATGTTAAGATTTGTATTTTATGATGTTTCATTCAAATGAAATTGACTTAAAGTTCAGAGGCAAGCTGCCTGTTTGGGAAAGTACTTTAAAGCATTCACTAAGTCCCATCACATACGTAAGGTTTAGGTAAGTATCTGAGCATCATCCTCAGCTGGAAAGGAGGTGACTAAATAATTTTCCTACTTAAGTTCAAACTGAACTACTAGCTAGGTTAGCAAAATAACAGCTGCCAGCAAATACAGAAGGAAAAAAAAATACACTGTTCTATGAAAGTATTTTATATGTCTATGAGAGGCAGTGCGACCTGACATCAATTTTTGTTTAGAGATTCTACTTCTGGATCCTACGACCAGGATTCCTTAGATAAATAGTTACACTTCCTCTCGCCTCACTTTCTTCATTTGTAACAATTAAGTCTGACATCCTTTAGAATTGCCTTGAAATTTATTTATGAGACTATTACATAAGATTAACTGCACATGCCAAACCCAAAAAGCAAGCACAGCGTAAACCACCATGCACATGCACTGTTTCATCATTGAACCGAATAGTGAGATACTGCAAAAAATGTGAACCAAAACACAAGCTTACAGAAAGTTATGAAGTACACAGGATTTGTTCATAACTTCAGTGACAAAAGAGGCAGCAATCATGGCAAGAGTCCATGATGATTTGTTTTAAACATGTAGTCTAATAAATTTAACAGGTGAGTAACCTCTCCAGGCATCTAGAAGTCAATAATCTTCAGCACATTTAAAAAAAAAAAATACTTGCTCTGCCCAACTTGTTGCCTACAGAAAAATAATTTGGAGAGTAGCAAAACAGCATGAGCCACGGACATGTTCACACACAGGCATCAGGACTGCTTATGGGCACGCACTGGGAGTACATTCCCAAGCAATCAGAACAAGCCGTGTAAGCCTGTCCCTGATCCTGCTTACCCCTCCCTTACGGGCAAGTGGGAAAGCCACCGAGCCTTCACCTACTCCCTCTTCACCCACCTGCACAAGTGAGGAAAACAGTAGCCCTGACAGTTCTAAGCAGCTGACTATGAAAAGCAGCATTTTATAGTGCCTAAGATCCTCAATGCAGGGAAATTAGATCACTATGACTGAGCACAGAGTTAAGAGAGGCTTCTTACAGTGTTACTGACAGACTATGTCCACACTAGTAAATCAAGCAATGCCAGGAAGCATTCCCAGGAAATGAAACTCAGTCACACAGACTGCTGAACTGCAACAGACTGGTGCAGCATCCTCCCAACGCAGGCCAGCTACAGCTCTCCCATGCAATTCTGAGGCATGACTTCAGATTTAACACGGGCCAGGAGCCAGTCCCAACCAGCAGCTTGTATTCAGCTATCCCATTCTGGAAGGCAGGAGAGTTTAGCAGTGTTGACAAGGGCTAATCTGTGCCAGTTGGCTTCAAGACCAGAGAGTATGGTCTTGGGTACATTTAATTAGCCGGTAGAGAAGTGGTCATAGCCTCTCCAAGCTTTGTCTGCTATTATTCTTAGAGGAAGACTTTAAAATTGGCACATGCAATGAAGTATACAACATAGGCTGATAAGCACCACCTGACAAAAGTCATCTACACATTGTAGTATACAAGAAAAAAAATGAGAAGTCAGTAGAGCTCATCTTGGCTTCTTCCTGTTTCCTCTGAGCAGAGAGGCTTGGCATGTCATCTACTAATATCCAGTCTCATTTCTTTTCTTGGTAAAAAAAAAAAGTTCTATACTTTTAGCATGGGCTCTTATAGAAAGGCCACTCTAACAAACGAGTCATGCAAATTAGCATAAGAAGCTGAGTTTCTGAGGGCTGATCATTTGGTACTAAATATTTCAAATGAAAGTTATTCAGAAATTATTATTCTTCTAATTACTAATCACTATAAAATATGCTTCTGGAGACTAAAAATATGATTACTAGTGAGTGTACGATGTTATCCTGGAAACAGCTACAGCAATGTTGGCAAATACATTTTCACATGAGATAACTGCACAAAAACAACATCTGAGAGCTGACAGTATAGCACAGAATAGCCATATCAATACTTTTTGAAATATCTTTACGATTTCAGATATCCAGAAATGGTCTATTTGAAACTGTCCCTGTTATAACCCAATGCCTCTGTCACCGTTGCTCTAATGCCAGAACATATACAAAGTCCCACAGAAAATGCACTGTGCAAAACCCATTTGCCACTGTTTAAGCATTCATGTTTTCAGTAAGGATAGTTTTATTAACAGTCCTCTCAGGCATGAATCTAACTTGCCGGCTATACCTGTCTCTAAGCATTTAAAACGTGTACGTTCCCTGTACCTTTACGCAAATCGACTGTTGTCTAGGAAAAGTGTTTTTACTGATTTACAAGGAAAACTTCATAATATGCTTTATTACATATATTCGCCTGCACTGGATCATCTTGCTTTAAAGATCAAGTATAAAGAAAACCATGTGGAACACCTAAATAAAAGTTACACACTTGCTTAGAAAATACCAGTTTTCTTAAGTGAGGCGCTTCCCCCCCCGCCCCAGGGGCGACTCCCCCCATCAGGACCAACACCTACACCCTACCAGACAGCGGCAGGTTCTCCCTGATCGGGAGTTGTGACAACCCAGGCTCTGAACAGCAGGTGACAGAGCGCAGCCCCCCCCCCGCCCCGCCGTGTCCCCAGCCGGGGGTCCCGCCTCAGGGAGGCCGGGGCGCCTCCGCCCCCGGGTGCCCGCGCTGCGAGGCGGCGTTCAGCCGACGGCTCCGGAGAGCGAGGCCGCCTCACGGGGATGGAGCCCAAGCCGCCAGCGCGGCCCCCACACACCGCCTCCACCGCCCTGGAGGAGAACCCCGCCGGCCGGTCGGGAGCGCCCACCCGGTGTCGGCAGCGCTCCCGCCGCCGGGCCCCGCTCTGCCCGCCCGCCTCCTCCCCTCAGCCGCCGCCGACCGCTGCCCGCCAGCGGCGGGAGAGGGGGCGCCCGGCCGCCCCGGCCCCGCGCAGCCTCCGCCGGGCGCCCCGTCCCCGAACCGGCCCGGCCCACCGGCACGGCGGCGCGGGCGGGTCCCCCCGGGGCCGGAGCGCCCTCCCGGCCGCGGGTCCCGGCACGACGGCGCGGGGCTCCCGGCGGTGCCCGCTGCAACTCTCCCCGCTCCTGCCGCCCCCTCGGACGGGGGGCAGCGGCAGCCCAGCGCCGCGGAACTGCCGCCGCCGCCCAACGCCGCGCCTCACCTCACGGCGCGGCCGGTGCCCCGCGGAGCCCAGCGCAGCACAAGCCCGGCCTGAGCCCATCCCTCCGGGAAGTTTCCTGCCATCGCAGCGGCCGGGGAAAACAAAAGCTTCAAAGCCGGGATCAGGAGAGGGAGGAGGAGGAGGAGGAGGAAGGGCAGCGCTAGCAGAAAAGTGCGGGGCATCGCTCGCCCGCCGCGCCGCTGCCCCCGGCTGCCGACCTCCCCCGGGGGGCAGCCCGCTCAGCGCCGCCTCCCCATCGGCTTCAGCAGCGGCTCCGCCACACGGGCAGCGCCGCGGAACCGCCGGACCGCGGAGCGGGGGAGCCACTGGCAGCGCCGGTGCTTCCCCGCCTCCCTGCCAGGCCGGCCGCACCTCCCTCCCCGCCACCGCCCGTCCCGCCCGCCGCCTCAGCGCCGCCGAACCCCGACCCCGCCCCCGCCCGCCCGCGCGCCCCGCGGCCCCGCCTCCTGGGGGCGGGCGCGCGCACGCGCGCACGCACGCTGGGGGCGCGCGGCTCCCGCGGCTGTGCGCGCGCCCCGTCCCGGGCAGGGTGGCGGGGCTGCCCTCCGAGCCCTGCGCCCCGCTCCTGCGGGAAGAGGGGCGGCTTAGGCTGGGCTTAGCCGCTCTGCAGCAAGGCCCCCGTTCGGTTCTCACCGGCAAAGCGTCGATCAGGCTGTTCCAGTAAAGTTGGAGGCGCCTCTTGTAAAAACGCAGGTAAAAGAGATGGCGAAAGCAGGACTGACACATGCAGAGGAGCGAGCGCCAAGCCTCCTGCCAGGCAGGGACATAGATACGGTGTGCCCTTGGTGGTATCCTAGTCCTTGCGAACGTAAAGGGAAAACTAATACATCTCCAAGAGTCACTGTCTCCATCATAAAGGGCTGTGCCGGTGAATTTTTAAGGGTTAAGCCTCTGTGTCTCCTCCTTGCCCACGTAGCTACCTTGGTAAGGAGGAAGGTTTGCCAGATCGGATACAGTTGCAACGCTGAGGTCGTGCAGTATGTGGTACGGGCGGCCGGACCACCTCCAGACTGGGATAGGGTGGCTACCGATGCAGAGGAGTGTGAGGCAAGAGAGCATGATTTCAGCCAAAGGCTACGTGATTCAGAGTAGCTTATTGTGGTTTTAGCTAGTTTAATTTTCATAATTAAAATATGTATGATTGGCAAGACTCACTGTATCATATTAAATGGGTGTACAAGGATGTGAATTGATATGAAAACCCTTATTCTTTACAGAACTTGATGTTTGAACCAGGAAGACTCCTTCACAATCCCTTTTTCCTACTCAAACTACATTTACCTTATTGCCAGCTAACAGGTCTCTGAACCAGATCACAACTGCTCACAGTGAACTCAGAACATGTGAAAAGAGAATAAGTAAGCTTCTTGGCTCCCAAATGGATCCCTGAAGCGTGACGCTGATGGGATGCCAGCAGAATGTTAGCCGCTACATCCACTGGTCCTGCTTTGATGTTTGAGAAGTACAACTCTCAACAGAGTTCAGCTGCCCTGCACCCACAAGGCTATGACTGAGAACCGCAAGGCGAATCCAGAGAGGAAGCAATTCTTTCTGACTGCTTTAAAAATTCTTGACCAAGTGAAATTATTTCTTTATTCTTACATCTTCTTTAACAAGTGGGTGTGAGCACTTTTTTGTTGTAATTTTCCATCAGAGGAAAATCACTATTATGTTCTACTGCTTATTTTGAGCGCAGAAAGAAAAAAAACTGCGGGGTCTGTTTGTTTTCTGGGATGCACTCTGAACTCCTCCCATCTGAAATAAGCATAACTAACCAGTGAGAAACTGCCCCACTGGGGCTTCTGATTTGTTTTGCTATAGTTGGCTAAAGTCTTTAAAGGCTTTTTGTAGCATAGGGGAGGCAGGATATATTGATTCAATTTGAAAATCCTCAGATATTATCACTGCACTCCATCTTGTGGAAGAGGCAACACACATTTTAAAATGATCCTGTAGTGGGGTTTTTGAGTAATTATACATAACAATGTCTGGTTCTTACTGTCAAAGCAAGGAGCTACATATAGCAGTGGATAGAAGAAGCTGTTTAATTCTCCATCTGCCTAATTGTACCCAATGGATTTGTGTAAATGTCCCTTGGTTTTAGGTATGAGCTTCACATCTCCTTCCTCTTTGTTTTGGAAAGGAGGTTTAGGAAAGCATTCCAAGAGCCTAATTTGAAAAGAGAAACTAAAGCAGAAAGGAACCTGCTTTCTAGGTGAGGTTGCCAAGCAGCACCCCAGCTTTGGGAGAGTCATCATAAGGCTGAAGAAGCAGCCAAGTGGTGGAGGGATGGTGACCTGTGGGGATATGTGGCTGGGGTAAAGACTCTGCTACGCACGATTGCTTTGTAGGGGACTGACTAGTTTGGGGGTTTTATTTTTGTTATCCCTCTAATATAAGTACAATACTTTAGCTGTGTCCAGGACACACTATTGAGGATCGCTATCTCTCTTACCCAAAAAACCCCAACGATGAGGTCCTCTCTGCCCTTCTGAAACTGCCTTTCGTGACTTGTGACCTTTTTACCCCTTGACGTTCAGTGCTGCTTTGGGAAATCGGAATGGGTATTGAGGCAACAACTATGAGCCGTAGCAAAGGTGTATTTATACATATTTGTGTCTGGCTGGGTGCAGAGAAAACTGAGAAATTTCTCTGGATTCACAGCTATAGAAAGGTTAACCTTATAATAGTTGCCCTAGGACAAGCTGGACGAGAATGCCATTGAACTTTAATGAATAACTTAAAATACAAAGGGCTAGTTATTCGAACTGTTCCGTGGACAGAAGAAAAAAGGTTTCCTTCAGAAAAGACTGCAGAAAAGCTTAGTCATTCAGACCCAAAAAAGCAGGGAAAAGCAGGTCTTGTGCTGAAAGAAGTTAGGAAAAAATTCTGTTGTACAAATGAGGATCCTCTGAATTACCTCACCCCAGAAGCAGGTTCCACAAGGAGGATAAATTTAATCAGCAGACATGAACTGTGACTTCCCCCGTCCCCTCCCCCCCTGAACTTCCCCCTCTCTTGCAGTAGCAGTAATGTACGGGTCTCTCCCCGTGATGTGGCGTGGAACAGCAGTGCTGAATGAAGCACTGGCCTTTTTTGTTTCGTTTACCAGGGAGGGGCTTGGACAACACAGTGGTCAACTTGCTGATTGCCGGTATGCCTTACTGCTCCAAACTGTGCTCAGTCTGCTAACGTACAATTCATCTGTTTTAAGTAATGCCTCACTGAAAACAAGGCCTTGAAGGTGGAGTGTCTGCTTCTGTCTACTATTATAACAGTGGCGACAGGTCTCATTAACTCCTGAGATAATACTGAGGACAGGGAATCTTCGTTGACTACAGTATTTGTTAGCCTTTTCCAGACTCCTTGGTCATTTTCCTAGAGCAATGACTCATCACTTCATCACTGCGCTTATTAGCTTAAATTGTTATTATTATTATTACAATAAAAGTAAGATAATGCTTATGCTAATTCACTTTGTGCGCAACTGTCAGAATTCTTGAAACAGTTGTCAGTTGAAAACATCCTACATGAGCATTTCAGCATTGTTTAGACTTTTCCTGATTATTCTATTCATATTTATGAAATTTAACTCTGTTCAGTGATGATTTTCAATATAGTATGTGAAAATTCAGAGCAAATGGTCAGACCTTTTTGTGAAACCATTAGTATTGTTTGAAGGGAAATCAGGCCATAACATGACTGCTCTTCAGTTTTAGTAAAAACTCAGCCTCACAGATTTCTTTCTTGCTGAACAGCCCAAAGAGTAATGTTGGGACAGGGGTGGCAGGGAAGACTTGCCCAAAAGAAGAGGTGTGCTTTTCAGAAACATTGAATATGGATGATAAAAAGATGCAGTGAGATTTTTTTCCCCCCCTAACAACAGCAGAAATCATGCAGGTAAGCAGGAAAAAAACCCACAAATGTTCAGAGATTTTATATTTGCACTTATTTTATTAAGCAGTTAGTTGTATACAACCCCAAAAGTGTCTTGAGTTTCAGGCTGTCTGAAGTCTATGCCCTGAAGAAAAGGAAGACGTCAAAACGTGGTTTCAGGTATATGCAGCATAAAAACCTTATCATCCCTTTTGCCTGCTTTTTCTTTGTAAAAGAATGAATTTGAAGACATGGAAAAACACAGCATAGTGTAACAGCAAAGGGATGGTACCAAAGTCTGACCTTGGTGGGGTTATTCATGTGCTTGAAGTTACACAAGTGTTTTGTTCTGCCCATATGTGGAATATAAGCAAGCTCACCACAGTAAGTAGAGTGAGTGAAAAAAGACTGGGTGAGTAAGGATTATAGTGGAAAAAACAGACTGCTATTTTGAAATGGAAATTTATTACATTTATCTGAGAATTGATGCAGAAGGCTTGTGAACTGGAGCTGAGTTTGAAATGTAGCATGAAAATGCTTTCGCACCTTTCGCTAGAAGAATAAGGTCTTCTAGAGCTGCTTTTGCAGTCGAGCAAATATCAATTAGTAATTTACTCACAGCTTCAGTACTTTGTTTTCTATCCTGTTTTTATTCTGCGACGAAGAGAGAGAAAGAGAAAGCATTTGAGCAAAATTTGTGTCATTGCCAAGAGAACAGGAGATCATTTATTTTGTTGTAATTTCAGGTATTGCCATGCATTCAGTGTCTCTTGTCTTCCCTTTTGGTCATCTGACTGCTGTTGAAGTCATTCCTCTTGTTTTTCATAGCAAAAATGAAAAGATGGTCAAAACCCTCATAAATTCACCTTCCTCTCAAAGGCCATTTGCTGCTTCAGTTGCTACTGTTTGCATTTGAAGCAAGATAAACCAAAGCTCTATTGCATCTGTGCGCCATCCACATTGCTGTGAAAAAAATGTTTTGGGAAAATTCAACATTCAGCTTCAGATCTATAAGACCCTGAAGTGTCTGAGTTGTAACTTCAATCCTTCAGCAATTATAATTGTTTCAGAAGCTCATGGGAGTGGAGGACATGGCACAGAATAATCTCCAAGGTGATATTTTGCCCATGAAATTCAATTCTGAGAACTATGTATCCTCATCCCATGTCCCAGTTTTAAGAAAGGAATGAGACTTAAAACACTTCTCTTCATTTAGACTCTCCTATAGGAGAACCAACCGACCTCCCCTTGCAGCTAGTATGCTGGACGCTTTCTGGTGTTTCTAATCGTGGCAGGGAGGCAATATCCAGTATTACTAAAGCTGATATACTCTTTCTAATATGACATTTGTTTCATTTTGTTCCTTAATCCAGGAACCAGGGCCAAAAAAATCTTGATGTATGGACTTCCTAGAGAGGAACTATAAACTTCTTTCCCTACTCTCTGCCCTTCCTTCCCCCCAGTTTAGTGTTTCCTGTGCTTCCATGAAGAGCGTGTAATAAAAGAAGCGAGTCTTTCTCCCCATCCAGATCCCAGCTGTGTCTGGTTTTGTAAATTTGCTATCCTGTCACATTTAGACTAGATTTATATCTACTCCAGTTATTCAATCCAATTTTCAGTAGAACCTGCATGGTGCATATTGATATATTTGTTTTTAAAACAATTATTTTTACTGATAACATAGGAATTTAAATTACAGTCTTTATTTTCAGCAAATTATAGTTTTTATTTTCAGCAAATGCTTTGGGGTCTTTACATTATAGTCTAGTGAAACCGGCTGGGATGACTTTCCAATGTCCTAATGCTGGAAACTATCTACAGTGCAGTGTCTGAACATGCCCAGTGTTCTCTGCAGCTACGCTCTCTAGGAAAAGCATAACACAACAAGGCTTCTGCCACAAGGCACCTTTCTTTTCTGATGTCACAAACTTGGTATTACAATATCTAATTCTGTGCATCATGTTAAAACTATTGCCATTCATTCACCAGCAAATTTTACTTTTAACAGAGGCTATAAATCAAGGTGGACAACATAGATATTATTAATTTTAAAAATTCCCATTTCTTTTTATTCAGAACCAAAGACAATGTCCTGTGAACCTAATGTTATGAAGTGACCTCTATAATAAAACAGGTTTCTGAGCTGCTAACCAATAACAAATGCTTCATAGATGCTCCAATTAAATAAAAATAATGGTGAAAAACTCACTTATTGAAAGAGAGCATTAGAGTAAGTAAGGTAAACAATTTACCACTGGGAAATATCTATGTTGGAATCCCCTCCTCTCAATTGGTAAGTAATTTCAGCAAAGAATGAACATGGAATCGTGAGTTTAAAACAAATTTTTACTGTGGTGTTGCACATAATTTTCAGTTCTCTCTTGAAAAAAAAGACACCACTCTATTTTAATTACACCTGGCATTAGCTAATGTTTCAAATTCTTTTTAAGTTCCGTTTGTCTTAAATATGCCTTACCATTTTTAGGTCAGCACTAGTAATTTAACAGTGACTTTCACCTGTGGAGGCTTTTACAACTTGTACTCCTCAGAGAGAAAGAAGATGTCCAAGGACATACGTGAACACAGGAGGTGCCCCACTGGGTCGGACTGGGGATCGTTTTTTTTTTCTTTGACAGCGGCAAGAGACCCTGGCACATGTCAGATACTTTGAGTGTACATCAAACAAGGCAGGCTGCGGTCTCTCCTCCAGAAATTCTCACTGAAGTTCTAGCCGCACTTTTTCCTCTCAACTTTTTATTTATACACTCCCTAACCAAGGCCCTTCCAAGTTGCAGGACCTCCTCCTCAGTCTCTTCCAGGCCCTGTCCGTCTTGGTTACTCATGTCACCAGAAGAAGGAAGCGTGATGGGGGGATCCTGGTGACTGTGGGAACCTGTGTCCATTCATTCCATCATCCTCCCACATCTCCAAGCAGAGCATCACTGGGGAGCATCCACCTCTTCCTCAGTTAACGTTCGAGAAGTGGTGGGTGACGTCAGGGTTTCTCTGCTTCATGCCCTCTTCCAGTTCCCTATCTCTGTAGTTTCAAACCTGTAACTCTTCCCTTTCTTCCATTTATTTTTCATTGTAGTTCATTTTTTCTCCTTGTTTTCATTACCATAGCCCTCTCTCCCCCAAGGGGCGCTTCAAGGTTTTGCCCGTAAGTACCCAAACAGAAAAGCAAACAGAAACAGGAGCAGTAGGAGAAACTATTTATAGAGTGCACACAAGCTTGGCCACCTTCTTCAGGCCTTTTCTGTGTTAGTCCCCTGGCTTCCATGGCTGTTAGGAAGGTAAATCCTTACCTAGTCCTTTCACTATCCATTTTTGGACCTATTCTACATGAACTTGTCCAATTCCTGTTTGAACCTGCTGTTGGGATCTGCTTTCACAACCTCTTTTGGTAGCAAGGTCAGAAATTCACTAGCTACTGTGTAAAGTCATGTGTTCTTTTCATCTGTTTTAAACTAATTTCACCAAATAAGCCAAGCTCTACGCTGTGATGAAAAATGGTTCCTTATTCATCTTTTCAGCCACCTTTGTGATTTCATAAACATTGAACAAGTCTCACCACAGCACTTACCCTTCCCAATTGAAAAGCCTCAAATTTTTTAGTCGGGTCTCATAGGGCAGCCAGTCCCTTTAATCCCTTTTATAATTTCAATTGTTTTCTCTGTATCTTCCCTAACTCTTCCATGTCCTTTTCCAGATACCAGGGCCAGAACTGTACAGAGCATTAAAAATGTGGATACAAGAGAGTCACACTAGAGTTAAGGCAAAATTATGCTCTCTCACTACCATTTCAGATGATGCCAGACACCTTTTTTGCCTGTTGTTTGAATGCCACCACATATTCACCCAGTGATTTCTGAGAACTTCAGTCTCAATAACTCCAACGTTTCTTTTCTGAGTTGTACCTGGTCATTAGATCTGGCAAAGCTATGTGACAATCTGTGTACTTCAGAGAAAGCCAACTAATTTAGCCAATGAAACAGTGTTCTTAATTTTTATAACTGGTGTTAACCTATACAGGTTCAGAATTTTATTCTGAATCCGTGAATTATTACTTTTACAATTTCCTGTATAATGTATGAATATGTCTATTGGTCCCAGTGTTGCAGGTCTTCCAAAGGAAGAGCTCTACTTTGAGTGAAGTGGAATTCTTACGTAAATAAGCTCAAACATGTCTTTAGTATGAGGTGGACAAGGTGAAAGCTCTGTAGATGTAGATCCTACATAGGAAGACAACAGAGAGAGCAAATTGGAGTTACCTTTGGAGCAGTACCCGAGTCCTGCGATGAAGAAGTCAACTTCTTCCTTTGTGGCTGGTGATCTCCATGCTGAGTAGGTAAGGAGGAGGGGAATGGGTGCTCCTTACACATCACTGCGATCTTCATAGGTTTTTATTTATTTTCTTAATTTATTTCCTAATTTTTAGATGCACAAATGCAGAAAGTAAACAGTTAGGAGGTTGTTATCAGAGACTTTATGATATTGAGCTGTTTGTGTGTGCATGTGTGCATATGTGCATACACCCCTTATATGATGTACCCTTTGACTTGAAGGCCTTGCACTAGAGTTCAAACAAACAGATACAGGCTGAAGAAATAAACTTTTTCTTACCCATTTTACTTAGACAAGTAATGACTTTCTAGCAATCTGACATTTTGCATCTTACATTTTGCTTGGCACATTAGTTCTTGTCTATTCAGTATCCACATGAAACAATAATGTAGGGCACCTGTAAAGGCAATCACACAAGCAGGCAGGAGGCTATTCTTCTATAAGGTTCTTCACTGTTTTAGTTTTGTATTTTAAAAGCCCAGACATTTTACGTTAGTTTTCTAGCAAATCAAAGAAGGTGCTACCTGTTGGTTTTTTTCAGGGGGGGGAGGGTTGCATAATATCCAAAGAATAAATAAAATATCAATTTAAAACTTAATAATTTGATGCTATCTTATTCTTATAGATGCTTATTACCGGGGAGAAAAGGATTGTTAATGTGAAAGCTCTATGTTCTTTTAAAACAACTCTGTGTTATTGAAAGTAAACATGTTTGAAGAATCAACCTTTTGCTAATGATCAGCATACTCCTTTCCCTTTTTGTCTTCAAACAGACCAGCTGACGCCAGCTCTGATGTTATTTTTTTTTCATGCAGGGAGGAGGTGGTTATAGCAAAGATGTATTTTAACAAACAAACTTGGAAAAATAAAACCATCCTTTTTTCAATTTGAGATCATGTTTACTGGAGCATATTTCTCCTGATTGCTCTATATAAAGTCCTTTCTAATATTATGATTGATGCCTATAAATACACAGGCAGTAAGATGGCAATCACCAAGGAGGGAGAAGAGCTATGAATAAATTTAGGCTTGAAATTTAAAACATTTCTAATCATCAGAAGAATCAGTTTCTGGAACAGCTTTTCAGTGGAAGTCACGGTGGGATGAACTCTGTTCAGTACAAAGATGACATCTGTGATTTCCAGCTCTGCCAATTTAATGAGAATGCTGTAACGCAGCTTGGAGTCTTTCTTTCTTGTGCAGAACAACCAAAAAAAATTACCTGAATTCTACAGTCTGAGCATCCTGCTGTCTATGTGGGGACATAACTATAGCTCTACCTTAGGGATTAAAAGGAGAAGATCCACATTCTGCTCTGCTACGCCTTGCCTGTGCAGGGATTGAGCTCTTACTGACCTGCGGAGTTGTGTTAAATAACTTTTGTGAAAGCATCTGTGGAAGTTTTAGACATGACTGCTTTTGTACTGGAGGGCACTGTCATCAGAGCTGAGCCAGCAGAAAGGCTCGTACAAGTGTTTCTTATTTGCTTCAGCAAAAGGTCAGCCAAGATTAGCTCAAAATACATTAAGCAATAGGTTAAATGACACCAGCTGACTTTGTGCAGAAGTAGATTAGGAGTGCCCACAAAGGCTGTACCACAACTGAGCTCTAGAGGCAAGTGAACTCCGAAAGAAAGGACAGCAACAGCTTCTGCCATTTCTGTGGTGACTATCTGACACAGCCCAGTAGCTGTATCTATGCAACCAGTTATTTCTGCTGCAATCTGCATGATAGTCTCTGTGCAGTGAAGACCTTTGAAATACTAAGCTTGCAGCATTTCTGGACAGGGTGAAAGCACTTCACACCCAGATTTATGCGTTCTCAGGTGTTGTCTTGTGGCACGCTGAGAGGCACCTGATAGATGGCAGGAAAAATCAATGGACAATATGGGCTTGTGGGTCTAACTCAAAAACTGCTGTTTTCCTTTCACACTGCCCTAAGGCCCAGTTCTTCTTGGTCTCTTTGGATGCCTCTGTACCACACTGCTGGTCCTTGCAAGTTCTGACATGTTGGTGACAGGGTGTTTGACACCTTGACCAATGGACATCTCATTCTGGCAAGTCAACCACAAAGATACCACGCAGCTTTAGCACGGCACTCATGCTGGCATATTTTATCCCAGTGTATTCTTTGTAGGGGTAATCAGTAGATGCTTACAGGAACAGCATAAGAAACAGGCCATATACCAAATGATTTATCTGGTTTCCAGCAGTCAGTGACTTATGGACTTCCTAAATCACTTGTTCTTCCTAGATGTTACATCCTGACTGCTGTGTTTAACAGCTGTACATGGACTTTCACTTCATTGTTGCTGGGCTTTTTTTTAATTCTTTTTTAATCCACTTATAATTTTGACCTCCATAACATCTCACAGCAGTGAGTTCCACAATTTAATTATACACTAAAAGAAGAATTGGCTTGCAAGACTGACAATGCACAGAAGCTACACATTCCTCAAAGCCTGTTTGCCATTTTAGAGCCCTCATTGCAAAGCTCCAGCGTACAGGGACACATACAGAAGCTAGAAATGGAAAAGATCCATTGTATCACACTGTTAGCTCCAGCCTTAATAGAAAATGTTTCAGTCACAGCTGGACATGATAACATCAGTGTACTTAAGAGATACACCAGGTCTCTGAACAGTCTGCAGGGTGCAAAAGCAAAATGACTTCTACAGCCTCCAGGGTGTTTTTCCTTAACAGAACGAACAAGGCAGGATTCGTGTTAAAGCTACTGTGAGCATCTGTCTTGGAATTGTTGGCATTTTGAGTATGCCTGTCGTTTTCCTGACAATTGTAGTTCTAGAGGTATTTCCTATACTTCTTCAACAGTTGCTAGACTAATACTGTGTGCATTTGTATATGCATTACAGAGATGACATTGTTACATTACTAAATCACAGTTTGTAAGTATCTTCATACTGAATACAGTTGGTTTTCAGTACCATAAACATTGGTTAAAGAAGAGGCAATAAATGGTTGAAAGCTTGCCACAGTCAGTCTAGAAGCAGAGCTCAGCCTTGAACCATGAAGCTAGTAAATCACTGCGGTAATTTTCTAACAGTTATGCAGGATTGTCTCTCACTTGAAATTGTTTAGTTGATAGTGTGGGGTTTTTTTCCCCTAAAGCTTGTTTTCTTTTTCAAAGAAATAGGGAATTAAGGAAGCATTACATCACTATATTTTAGATCACATTAAATCATCACAGCAGTCATGTCTAAGATTATATAATGTATGAAAATAAGGATAAAGAAGGAACCGAGAATAGCCATAACCATGGAAAGACATAATTTGCTCTGGAATAATTAAGAGGAAACAAAGATCAGTTAGTTTAAACAACAACTCCTTCTGTAATCTGCTGAGGGCTTTTCCTAACAGAAAACAACACTGCTGATTTGTATAATACTTTTATGTAGCGGTAATCCAAAGTGATATACAGATGGTATATAGAATTATTTCTTGCATCTATAAAAAGAGATCTCTTGTTGAGCAGAAAAACTGTAATTATTCTCTATCAACAATAATACACTGTATGCTGGATCAGCAGTGCTGTTTCTGGATATCTGGGGTATAATTCCATCTATGGATAGAATATATGAGCTACTGTCTGTTTTCCTCTTTTGAGAAAATTATAAGAAACAAATGTTGAAGAAAATGCCTAACTACGTGCTGGAAAACCTTCCTCCAAACCAATCCTCAATATCTGATTAAGATATCATGGATTTTACATTACCTCACCTATTTTTTTTTCTCAGAGAGAAAATATATTACCTTTTTTTTCTCTCTAGAAGTTTTAATTCCTTCAGTCCTGCTAGTGGATGAAAAGCTTTATTTCCTTCTTTTTTAAATGGAAGTTTCTAAGCCTTATGATTGTAGAGAAAAGATTAAAAGTCTGCAGCAAAGGTTCAATAATTCTAAATCAAATAAACCCCATGAACCCCATATTTCTTTTAAAATTCCCTGATGCTTAAGGACACTAATACGATGCTTGGCAACTGGGACACGAGCCTTTTCTGTGCTTGGGACTGATAATATTGTAATTCCTACCTCTTTGTAGCCATTTGTTCTAGATGAGAAATAACTTAGATTGTGTTATAGCCTTACTCTGCATTCCAGGAAAACTCCAACAGCCTCATACAGATTAGGTGAGTCCAAAGTGCAGGTGTAATTTTTTTTAAAAAATGCATGTCCTTTGTTCCAAAGTGCCCTCAGTTAACGGGAACATCTAGTGGCATGCTGAACAAGGAAACCAAGCTCTTACAACAGGTAAAGTTTTGTAAAACTCATCACCTGCCTGGGTTTATTTTACCTAGGTAGACTTGACATGTACTTTACGTTTTCATCAGTACACTACATACTATTGCTAGGTTTTAAACCAGGTACAGGTTTATAATATCTGAGAATGTACGTAGCAAGAAGAACAAATTGGCAATTTGTACTTGGCTGAACACAAAATTGGCAAAATTTGGTGCAGGGCAGTTATGTAAAAGAGCTCAGTTCTGTCAATCCAGATCTCAAAGCTCATCCTAGGTTTTTGATATAACTTCTAATCATTATAAGTGGCTCTGATTTATATATATTTGTAACTGAAGCAGGCCTTCCAGACTGCACATGCATGTAATCCACCTACCAGGCATATGGGGACTGTGGAACAAATAGGTGCAAGCAGCTCCACAATTGTTCATTGGCTTTGGGGAGCAAACGGTTGCTTAGTGAACCATCAGCATCACTTCAATATGTTTTGGAAGTCTGTTAAAATACTGCCCTTCTCCATCCCCACTGAGAATATAAATTCTCATGGCTCAAAATGGTATAACTGTTTTATTCAGTATTTCTATTTTGGATACTCAACACTAATTTTCAGTGTAATTCTGTTCCAGGTGTTTGTGCACTACAAAAGGTTTTTGTTTCTAAGTACATGTTCTGCTACAGTAATTATACCTCCTGCACCGTAATTCAAGCCTGAAAGTTGATTTATCCTCCATGTGTTCTTTGTAGAATTAAATGTGTCGCTGTTGTAACTGACTGACTTCTGACAAAGCTGATCTAAACAGTTGCAGAATGTCTCATTGCCTTCACAGTTATGAGCCCAATTAACTTGTCAACATTTTCCAACAGTTATTTACTACAGATTTACCACAGCTCTAATCAGCTGTAGAGGTGGGAGAAAGAAGGACAATTAGGGTAGGGAGTGGCTTTCCTTGCAGTGTTTGTTCTAGTGACAAGTGTAACTGGAGCCTCATTTCACAAGTGTTTTAGGATACGTAGGACATCAGAAATGGTGACGGGTCAGAAAATCATGAAGAGGTTTGTTCAGCGATTGTGATCTGACTCTGAAGCCTACTGAAATTAGCTTTCGTACTGCTAATTATTTCACTCTTGGTTGTTTCAACAGACATTTAAAATGAGATTATCCCATCTGTCTTAGCATATTTCATATGTCATTTCACATGCAATTTGCTACCTAAGGACCAGCTGCTTCTATCTTTGTTCATCATATGCAGAGAACACCATGGCTGCATGAAAAAGGTGAAAATCCCAAAAAAGTTGAGAACACTGGGCATTGTTCTGATAGCATTAATCCCTTTCATATTTTGCTTCTTTGCATGTATCCTGTATTGCTGAAACTAAATTACTGTAGATTCTTCTGGGAAAGTATCACACTGAACATTGTGTGATTTAAATATAGCTAGAGACCGCAAGGGGCCTTGCTAGAGAGTGAGTCTCAGTGCATTGTGCTTTCTGGAGCTGTTGAAAGGTGCAGAGATCAGAAGCTGTTTCTCTAGCCTGACACCTTCAGAATAAATACTGTCTTCAAAATGCCTTCACTCTTCTCTCATGAGAATACAATCGACGACTCCTTTTGAGAGGGAACTGCCCTCACGCTGCAGATCTTTTTTCCCCACCCTGACCATCACAGTGGTGAAGTGTGCCCCCCTGGCAGCGGGGCAGGACACCAGCAGTGGCTGCTGCAGGTTCCTGGCAGCCTCTTCTAGGCTCTCAGTCCGTCACCGCCTGCTGGCGACGTGGCTGTACCATCTGGTGCCAGGTTGGAATTGCACAATCCATTCGCTGTCAGGGTGCGTCATAACCTGCAATGTTCAAAAGGTCCAGCACTCCTTGACAAAAGGCATCTCTGTGAGGGTGTTTATTTTCAAACCTCTCTGGGGTGAGAGGAGATACTTTTAGGTCTGCGAAAGTACATATCGTGTTCAAGAACCAAATCATGATGATCTGTCCATGGATAATTCAAGTTGCAATTCTGGTTTTAAGATACCTAAGGAACATATGTAATGAATGTAAAACTAAAGTTGTTTCTTTTCTGAGAGGGCACTGTGGCTGAATAGAAACCATGGTAACTAGGATGGCATATGCTGGTACCTTGTTCCTGAGTGATAAAAATGCACATAGAGTAGGCTTTGTGCTTAGCAACAAAAACTAATCAACCAAGTTTTCAAATACCCCTCCCTCCAGCCCTCCATTGCAACTGCCATCCTTGCCCCATGCAGTATGTATGCCCAGTCTTTGTACTTCCATATTCACCAATCCATCCTTTAGGCATGCAATAAGCAGCACAAAATACATCTCAAAAAAAAAGAAAACAATTTATTCTTTTTGGCCATCGCTTTAGAAGAATACACAACTCAGATCTCCTTCCCTGTAGAGCTGTTATGAAGTGTGACTCATCCTTGGCCAACATGTTGGATGTTCACTTTAGTTACAATATGTGCATCTAAAGATTGTTGTAAACACTTGCTGTTAATAGCAAATTACTCCATGGTATACAATGGGAAGTAGAAGCAATTTTGAGACATTTAATACATTAAGCTGTATATTTTAAGTCATGTTAGGGCAGCACACTGACAAAAATTAATTAGGGAAATTCTCTATTAGCATATATTGGCTGCCATACAAATCATGTTGGCATGAAAAATAGGAATAATGCAAATCATACTCTACAGTGATGATTAAATATTTTCTAAACACTAAACAATATTACACAAATCTTTGATATCTACCCTTTGTGGCAAATCTGGATGAGGATCCAATTTATTTATACTAACAAGTGAAACGAGATGGAGTATCGCAGGTTTCCAGTTGTTGATGGTACATGTTAAATAGGCTGACTTCCATAGACTCATAGAATAGTTTGGGTTGGAAGGGACCTTTAGAGGTCATCTAGCCCAGCCCCGCTGAGATGAGCACGGAAATCTTCAACTAGATCAGGTTGCTCAAAGCCCCATCCAACCTGACCTTGAATGTTTCCAGGGATGGGGCATCTACCACCTCTCTGGGCAACCTGTTCCAGCATTTCACCACTCTCACTGTACAAAATTTCTTCCTTATATCTAGTCTAAATCTACCCTCTTTTAGTTCAAAACCATCACCCCTTGTCCTATTTCAACAGGCCCTACTAAAAAGTCTGTCCCCATCTTTTATAAGGCCCCTTTAAGTACTGAAAGGCTGCAATAAGGTCTCCCCACAGCCTTCTCCAGGCTGAACAACCCCAACTGTCTCAGCCTGTCCTCACAGGAGAGGTGCTCCAGCCCTTTGATCATTTTTGCGGCCCTCCTCTGGGCCCACTCCTACAGGTCCATGTCCTTTCTGTGCTGAGGGCTCCAGAGCTGGACACAGTACTCCAGGTGGGGTCTCACCAGAGCGGAGTAGAGCAGCAGAATCACTTCCCTTGACCTGCTGGCCATGCTCTTTTTTTATCTCACATGCAGATGCTTTCCTCAGTACAGGCAGGTGAAATGCCTTCATACTTATGTGGGATCTAACCAGCCCACACAACAGAGTCAGCATCTGACACAGCACAAGCCAATGATCCAGAGATTTCAAAATCTCTCTCTTGGGAGATTGTAAAAAAGAACAGGAATATTATGTCTTTCCAAATGTAGCTTAGCACACTTGAGTAAGCTTAGACTGCTCCCAAAATCTAAGCTATTACACTATTACTAGAATGATAATATTGTGTGTATGTACGTGTCTTTCTCCATTGTGCAGAAGTAAATCCTATTTGTCTGTAAGTAACATATCTTTTTTTTTCTCTTTTTAAAGTTCACTGTCATTTACTGACTCAGGACGTACAGTGTCAGAGATTTTGTAACATAGCATAATGCTATATCACTGCGTTAAAAGGAAGTCTCTAGGGTGTTAGACTAATTGACTTTATTAAGGTCATCTATACTTTAAGAGTGTTCTCACATGGTCAGATCAATAGCGCATGATTAGAGCATTATCATGCCTTTTCCTACTTGGAAGTCTTCACAGGGTGCCACTTCACACTTTCACTGAAGAGTATATTTCAACGTTTTTCGTCCCTCAGACAAAAAAAAAGTGAACAACAGAATCGTAGCTGAACTAGCTGTATTTCTGAGAAATTTACAGAAGCCTCAGAGCTAATCTTAAGACCTAATTGTGCATATTTTTGACCACATGCATAATTTCTGTTGGTGGAAACCTGACCACTTATATAAATAAAAATTCACATATCCAAGCTGCAGGATCCGGGCTTGAGGGTCTGTCTCGTTCCATTCCCTTGATGAGGATAATGATGTCCCCTGGCACTGGCATAGGCTCGAGCTCACCAGTTCTTCCACAGTGCTTTTGTGGCAGGTCAGAATTTTTCAGCTTTCTTTTATCACTGACTTGAACTTAAGATGAACACCTACCAGAAAGGCAAACGTGTATAGTCCACAGAACCATCAGAGAGTCTTCCTGGAGTGATTTATGTGATGTCATGACAACGATTTGGTGTACGCCGCTACGGCAACGATCAAAAAAATAGAGGTGTCAGTCACTGCACCCAGATTTCTTCATACATCTGATGTAGACCTGAGGCATTAAGAAACTGTGCAATTTTTTCTGTGGCATCTTTGTGAAAATGTGGGAGACTTGAAAGTAAAATGTCAACTGACTTGTGCCTATGTATCAATACCATCGAAACAAAGAATCAAAGCATCATAAATTATAAAGCTGATCTATAACAGACTTGTTTCCAACTATTTCATAAAGTTTGGGGCCTTAGAAAATGAGAACTATGGATCTTTTTAGCATGCAATAAATGGAAACAATTCCTTCCATAAAGTGCTCTGACTGTAATGTGGATCCTGTAACCTCATTACCGGAAAATGTTACTACAGAGGAATTGCTAAAGGAAGAGGAGCAGTTGTGAGCTTAAGTATAATTTTTCTACATTACTGTTCATGAAATAAAATAAGCCAATATCATTTCCATTGGTGAACCACAGAGAAAAAACAGGGGTATGTTTTGTTTGGATTTTCGCTCTTGTTTCCCTGTTCTCCCACCCACAGCCCTGGCTGCTGCTTTCCAGAGACAAATGCATTGCATGGTACTAAGTATATACTGAGAAAACATGCAAGCTGGCAGCTGGCATTACTACTGCAGGAATAATCCTTAAATTGTATATTTGTATTCTGTTGAATGATTCCTTTGTCTTTTAAGCTATATTTTAGTACCTTTTCTCTCCACTCATGTCTTGTATATGAAGTGGCAGGGTTAGCTCCCGGTAGGAATGAGAACTGGAAGGATGGAAGGACAACATTTCAAGCAAAGGAGTAAAGCATAGGTGGATGGAATCAAGTTTCTTTCCCTGTAATTTTTAATGTTCTGGTGATGCTGAGAGACATTTGGCGAGGCATAGGCAATATGGAGTCACTCTTCCCAGAGGTTTGCGGCAGAACAACAATGGGTAACAGTCACAAGTTACAACAGGAAATTTTGCCAAGCCGTAAAGAAATTACTTTTTCCATGAAAATAATTAAGCACTGGAATGGGTAGCCCAAGTTGTTGAATCTCCAGCCTTGGAAGTATTCAAAGCTCAACTGCACAAGATAAATTACTCCCTTATAAGCTAAATTATTCTGTGAATTCAAAACTGTTTACAACGTGGTGCTGAATGTTTTGATGTAGCAAGTGGTCTGCCTCTTTCCCAAATGAAATGCTGAGTTCTTCTTCCAGTAAGATCATTCTACATCCCTATAACCATTAGATCCCAAATGCCTGGATGGCTACCTGCATTTGACTTGGGGGTTGCCCAGCCCCTGTTAAAACTGTCATCCAGCTCCTGCAGAGGTGCGTAAGACCCCAGTACTTATTACTCTAGTGCAACTGCCTTTGTATAACCTTGATGGACCAAGGACAAGATATGAAAGTATTACAGAAATTAGAGATGCTGCTAATGATCTGCAATTTTATAAGTAAAATTAAAAAGTGAAGTAGTAATATTATTGTAGCATGGCAAGAGATGCATTTGTAAAAAAGCACGCCTAGGAAAACTCAAGATTTATTTCTCATTAAGTTTTTTATTCCTACTCTGATGCTAGCAGACCTCAGAAAAAAATAAGACAATATTATTCCTGATGGCAAACCAGACAAAAACATAATAGTTATTTAAGTAATGCTTTGTGTGATGACTTCTCTAAAAGCTATGAGGTAAAGCATCCTTGCAAAACACAGCCAAAACAAATATTATTCTTGTTTTCATAGTTTTCATTTAGGTGCATCCTGGTAAGTCACCTTCCCAAATGGTGCAATCAGGTCCCCAGAGCACGCCCTGCATAAATCTCATTATATTCTAATAAATCTCTGAGGGCACTTAAAAGCTTTGCTAGCTAAAAACATAAAACAAAAAAAGAGGCCACCTGCAGCATACATGGACTTGGCAGGGCTTTCGGAAAAAGTTTTCTTTAGGGAGAGGGATTATTTGCAAAGATTCAGCAACAAAACCATGAGCCTGTATCTCCTCTGCAGCCTGGAACTCCATTTTTGTCTAGTGCATCTAGTGAAGGGATGCAACAGATAAGCTGTTTTCTCATGTTTAAGCCACTTTTTTTCAGCTGAATCTTTAGATACCGCTCTGCAACCATAGAAACTGTTTGACCAATTGGAATGCACACTGGATTTTTATCTCTTAAGTAATCATTTTTCCTTATCATGGAAATAACTTGAAACCAGCAGCATATGAAGTTAGTTCAGATTCAAGTTGTCTTCCACTTGAAAAAAACCTTTGATTGAGACGGCACAAATGCAACGTATCTGTGTCTAGTGCCTGATGTAGAAAGTACGTAGCATTTGAAAATCCTTCATGAGACATTCGCCGACCTGACATTTGAATCTATTTGTCTACCATTTTCCTCCCTCATTCAGGAAGCTGAGATGATCTGTGTAGGGGAAGGTGAAGGAGGTGTTATCATTTCATCAAGGACAAAAGATTATTTTAGCAAAGGCCTTTCATATTGTTAAAAACTGAAAAAAAAAAAAGGGAAATTGTCACAGAGTCTGTGTTAAATTCAAGACTTCTGAGTTTAACCCAGGGGTTAAGGAAGGGAAGGAAAGGAGTAACAGCACACCAAAAGCCCTATGTAATGTATATTAATATCTTGTTCTGCATTTTGACTTTAACTACATTTAGATTTTCATCTTTCACTTTCAGAAGTATCTAGCAGCTAAGACAGAGGGAACAGTTCATATTTCTCAAAGTATTGTTTTGGGTTGCAGCAAACTCAGGGGGATTTCAGTAGCATGGTTCTCACTCAGTCCAAGCTTTTGTTCTTGGCTGAGAAATAATTACACTTTTTTTGACAAATTTAAATGTTATACACTAGAGCATGATGTTGTAGCAAGGGGTGAATTCCATAACAAGTTCCACAACAGCAGAACTACAGAAAACATAAAATTTTGAGGATGAAAATCCAGCATGGGTTTCCTGTAGTGCTCTGTCAGTAAAACTATGGTTTTTCCTTAGGGTGTCTCTGAAACATTGCAGTTTCACCACTTTTAGAAAGCTAGAGAATTATGTATGTCATGGATCCTGTACATCACAAACAGGTATTTATGTTATTAGTTGAAAGGACACATTTGCTTTATGTAGTATATTCTCAGCTTTTAAATACAGCTCTGCGTCCATGATAAAATTCAAATAATTTTATTCAAAATATACAAAATGGTACATTTCTTTCAAAAGGGCTAAAAAACCATGATTAAATGTCAACCCTTTAAGAGCCACAAGAAAAATGGCTCGATTTTTCAAATTGCTACATTAATGAGAACTTTGCAATATAAAAAAAAGAGTTTAATGCAGAAGTGAGCTGATAGAATTTATCTTTGTTAAGTGATGACAACTGTGAATTCATTCCCACACAGGAAACCTTTAACTGGTGACAGCTAATTGAGAAAGGCAGAACACAGTATGAAATTTATTCCCACTTTCTTCCTCTGTGGAGGAGCAAAGCCAATAGAGTGGCATTATTTCTTCCTAAAGACATCTTCAGTAGCCTGCTTTGCTTTGATTCATTGCTATTCAGTGCACTTAGTTTCTATTTATTCCAGTTTCACTGTAGCTTTAGATAGACAGTAAATCAGCCTCACTCATTGTATATAGTTAATTGCCTATCTATGAAACAGGACTAGAAACATGACAGATGATACTCAGCAACAAAGTAGCGGGGGGAGTGGGAGGACTGGATTTAGGTAAGGGTGGGAATGGTAGCAAAAAGGATGGGACAAACTTTTGTTTAACAAGTCTTAGCATTCCTTTTTGAGATTGACCAAAGCAAAAAACAATCAAACACGCACCCCTCACCCCACCCCCCAAAAAAACAACCTAATTATTTGGCAAAGCAAGGGATATCTTTGGTGTGTAAACAAAATATTTTACATTCAGTTTGAACTGTTCTTAGAAATAAATGTCATCTCATACCACCATGGCAAAATACTTTATTACAATATAAAAAATAGGTTTTATAATATACTTTTCCCATCCCAAATCAAGTAACATCCTCATAGGTAAGCTTAGGAAGTGTGGGTTAGATGAGAGGACAGTGAGGTGGACTGAGAACTGGCTGAACAACAGAGCTCAGAGCGTCATGATCAATGGTGCAGAGTCTGGTTGGAGGCCTGTCACTAGTGGTGTTCCCCAGGGGTCTGTGCTGCGTCCAGTCCTGTGCAACATATTCATCAATGACCTGGATGAAGGGACAGAGTGTACCCTCAAGCAGGTTTGCTGATGATACCAAGCTGGGAGGCGTGGCTGATACACCAGAAGGTTGTGCTGCCATTCAGTGAGACCTGGACAGGCTGGAGAGCTGCAGAAGAACAACCCCATGCACCAGTACAGGCTGGGGGCTGACCTGCTGGAAAGTGGCTCTTCTGAGGAGGACCTGGGAGTGCTGGGGGACAGCAGGTTGACCCTGAGCCAGCAATGTGCCCTCGTGGCCATGAAGGCCAACAGTATCCTGGGATGCATTAAGAGGAGTGTGGCCAGCAGGTTGAGAGAGGTTATCCTCCCCCTCTACTCTGCCCTAGTGAGACCACATCTGGAGTACTGCATCCAGGTCTGGGCTCCCCAGGTCAAGAAAGATGTGGAACTACTTGAGCAAGTCCACTCAAGAGCTTCAAAGATGATCAGGGGACTGCAGCATCTCTGGGACTGGAGCAAGGCTCCCCTCCCTGAGCAGAAATAAGCCCTTCCTGCACCCACTGTGTTACAGCCTCTACCCCTTCCCCACCTCAGCCACACCAAGAGGGACTCAAACTTTTCTATGCTGTGTGCTCACAAAGGAAATTAATGGTACGGAGGAATTATGCAACTAAAATAAGATCCAGTTTCCTGCTGTTGGGGGGCATGGAGACAGCTAAGCTAGACTGCTACCTAACATTCAATTTCCCCTTCACCTTAAGAGGGATGCAAATCCACATCCCCACTTTAAGAGGAGAGATCATCAAGCCTGTGGCATCCTTTAGGCGACAGTGCTGTGCTGCAAACACCAGAGGCCAAGACAGAAGGCAATCGGTTGTGGCATGCATGCAATGTACAACTCCCAGCAGACCTGTCCATACAGCGGCTCAACACGGTTCTGGCCATCCAGGCCTACAGTGCTCTGCCCCTATTTCGCACCCAACATCTGTCCTGGGAAGAGTCAAAACTGCTTGAGTCACAAACCACACTGTGCTGATATTCCTGGGAACAAAGCCCTGTGCAATTAATAACAGGGCATACTTTAGTTCAGAGAAAAAGCTCTGAAGACTCCACCTTTATCTCTTTTTCCCTCTGCCAACACAGGCAATTATAATCAGCTCTGCACTCCCAGCTGCACCCAACTTGCTGGTGCTGTAGTCCTTTCTGCAGAGCCCCAATCTGTCTCACATAAGCAGAGCTCCCAGCTGCGACTTCACATTCAGGCTTCGAGTTACAGCAACCCCTGGCAGGAGCTAATCTAGCTTTCACCAGAACCATTTGCAGCTCATCAGCAGTGGGACCCCTTATTCCGCGGGTAAACCCAGCTCACAGGTGTGGCTGCCACTGGCTGACTATGTCAAAGGTAGGGATTCCTCCAGGCATGCTACCATCTCCCTCAGCTTTCTAAAATGTAGTGGCCGAGAGCCTCGGTCCTACAAGACACCATGTGTTTTCCATTACTGTGCAAGGAATCCTTATAGAAGATTATGGCATCTATCCTGCCACCAGTCGCTTCTCTCCTAGGTAATACAGCAGCACTACTCCCATCAGGGGCCAAAACATCTCACCTAAAGACAGAGCTTCAGCAATTGAAGTAACCCACGCCCAAAGGGGATTTTGCACAACTGTCATGGAAGAACCACCTTGGTGGATTTATTTTCTGGCAGCAGACACATCAAACCCTGCTCCACCCCACAGAACCACAGGAGCTCCGGCAGCGTGCTCCCTCCAGCACACTGTATACCCACTGTCACCTTGTATAAATCTCAGCCTCAGTTTCAGACCAAGAAAACTAATGTTAAGTTTGTAAGAGAAATTAATCCATGTTTTTGTATTGTAATTTTTTCAGCAGAAAACACTTAGCTTTGATAACAACACAGTAGTACCTAAACCGTGAAAGGTTACAGAATTCATTAGACTTGTAGATTGCTAGAAAAAGATTTAATAACAGGCACCGACACATGGTTTTGGTTGCTAATAGCACATCAGTTGGCATACAACTACCACAGTCTCAAGTGCCAAAATCTGTTTGCACCTGAAGCTCCCCTGCACTGGTCAGGCCTCCCCTGCTGTCAGTTCAACACTGGCACCGCCTGATTAAGAACCAGAAAACTCCTGTTTAGAAAGGTGCTCCAGAACAGAGCCATGAAGCTTCATGCAATCTCAAACATGAAAGCAAGATACTTATATGAAACAAGGCGAGACAGCCGCCTTTTTTAAAACTTTTGCATTTTGATCTTGGTTTATGACTACTTAAGGTTTGACTCCATTTTTCAATGCAGAAATAAGATACTCCATTTGGTAAGTTTAGTACACACCTCTCGCATATAAACATAATTTTCTTTTATCCTTGAGTAAAGAGAGGTAGCTTAAAAGACAACTTCCCTGTGCGGGAAGGCCACAGAAAGATCATTTTTTGTACTGAAGTTCCCTCTGACTAACCTGCACAGAAAACAGAGTTAAAACTCTTCCCTGCCTCACAGCTCCTCACAGCTTGCCGTCTTGGTATCAGACTGCAAGAACCTAGCTACGATTAATACATAGTGAGACAGCACAAGATGACTTAGTTTCACATATCCCGAAAGAGCAGCTTTTGAAGAGGTATGAAAAGCTACATCTCTTTTGAAAATCTGTCCTATTCACAAGTTCAGCAGAGGAAAACATGTGCTCAGTCCTCTCATCTTTACCTCAGCAGACGTGCTACTCCTAGAAGGCAACAGAGCTCTGCAGAAATAAAACAGGTTGTTGATACTGGAAGGGCAGACTACAACCAATATGTGAGCTAGTAAAGAGCAAGAGTGCAGCTGCATGAAGTTTTCATAGCAGAGAAGACTGGCTGGAGAAGGCTGGGAATAGATTTAACAATAGAACAAGGAACAGGACTATATAGCAGAAAATGTGGGTGAGTTACTAGGCTCCCCCTAAAGAGATATTTTTTTAAAAAAAATTCAAGCCAGGAATTCCAGTATGCCTGCCAGAACTCCCCTGAAGAAATCCAGTTTTATGTTTCACCAGGAATATAACCCTCATTTCCCAATGAGGCTCAGCCTGCCCTGTGTACTCAACCTGTCTCAGCACCCAAGGCACCCCTGGCTTTTTTCAGTAACATTTGGAAAACTGGTATAATAATGCCACATATAAAGAAGTTCATTAACTGTGTGTCATTTACACTAGAAATGAAACAAGTCCCTTACAGGCTCACAAAGCTTATACTTGCTACACATTTTACATTAATTCTGCAAGAACAAAGCAGTTTGAGTAAGCCAGGTTGCTCCCTACCAAATGTAATGATTCTTTATGGTGGCCAAAACTATCTGAGCTATATTTGGTGCACTGCATGCACGGCAATTAAACATGAAAAATTCTCCACATATGAGTACCACAGAAAACTGAATTGCAGGTTCCCACAAATTCCCCATAATTACCTCTTCAAAAAAACAGTTGCTTGAAGAGTACCTTTTCCTTAAGCTGACAGCCAAACAGCTATGGGAAAGGGATATAGACAGAAAGGGACAAAAACCAAGTTAAAAGTGTAAAGAAAATACCATTATTCTTCTGATTAGAAATTGCATCAAAACCAGAAACTAGTAAGCAGGCAAGAAAACTGATGAGTAAAGAGTCCCTTGTAACTGGAATAAGCAGTTCTAAAAACCATGCAACAGTGAGAATAGTCTTGTCCCAGACATCAACCCTAAAGACAGCGTTATCTTCAAACACATACCCACTTGAACACAGCTTAAGCACACACCTGACAATGACCTTGTGGCTGGCTGGGGCCAGTAGCCTGCACAGCACAAGATGGTAGCCTTGAGAGTGCTTGATCAGGGACAGGCTTTCCCACTGGAGCAAAGAGAAAAGGTCCACACTCCTGGATCTTCTTGTGAGCTTTGGGTAAGTAAAACACTCCATGTCTGAAGAGACAGTGAAAGCTAAACATTCAGACTATGGATAATTTGGATAGATAAAGGAACAGATTTTCCATGATCCCATACCATCAGCAATGCCTTCATAAGGCTGGTTTGACATTGCCCAGCAGAGGAATCTGTGTGCCGACAGCAAACTGCATTGCATCTAATTTTCCCGAAGTGAACGCGGTGTGTCAGAGAAGTTCCCTGCTCCAGAGGAGCCTTCTGGGCCACTGGAAGTTCACCTCCTTCAAGGTATATGGATCCTTGACCCACCTCTGTGCTGTGGGACCTGCCTGCTTCCCCACCGTGGACAATACATTCTGAGGACGAGATCCTGGCTCCAGAGAAAGTGGGGATAGCTTTGCAATCATCTCATTCGTGGACAGGATTTTGTCTTGAAGGAATGGCTGGAGCATTGAACATGATGAGCACCAAACATCCCAAAGCTCGTGCCTGCTCAAGAGTGTAAGCAAAGCAGCAGTACACCATAATGCCTCTAGGGACCTCCTCCGCCAAACAGGGCACTGTAACAGTATATATAGCCACATCACAAGGCAGTTCACCAAGGCGGACAAAAGAAGCCAAAATACATACCGAGTCAGTCACGGGCCATGGTTAAGGTGTTCTCTGGTGCCAACTGCAAGTGAGTTTTGAATCAACTCCAATACCTAATTAAAGATTCATTTTTACAGAAAGAAACCACAGCATCTCCAATAAAAACAACAGTGTCTGTACCAAATGCGTTCCACAGCTGTTTCCTGAATATTACCTTAAATATTACATTAGGATGAACAGTACTCAAACAATAAAGTATTTCTATTACAGCATTCTGTAAAACAGAGTATTCTGTGGAAAACAACAAAACCTTACTGTGGTACGTAACTCAGATGCATTAGTTTCGGAGTGCAGCTCTGTCCCCATTACATTACAGGCAGAATGAGAAGCCTAATCCCAGCCCACACATCCAAAGACTAACAATTTCCAGTGTTTATACAATGCACTTAGGTGTCATCTTCCGCTAGGTACAGCGTTATGTATTTCAGAAATTATTCAAACAAAACCTTGAATAAGCTGTGGCAAACTGTAAATACCCTGCTCCATCTGAGAGAGACAAGTGGAAAGAATCTTGCCGTGAAACAGCAAAGCCAATCATCTTCTTAGTAAGGTATTTACTGGAGCCTGAAATCTAAGACCTGGCAAAAAGTTATTAAAACAAAAGTTACATTGTAGACCTGGTACTGACTTCCACCCTCTTGATAAATCCAACTTCTTTGGGTGATGGGCACTAGGAATGTTAGCGCCGCATAAAATTTTGGTTTGCTTTTTGTTTCTTTGGAATGAAGACACCCAGAATGCATTTTTAAATATCAGTTCTGATTATCTGGGCACCCCGCCCGCAGCTTATCGGGAAAACATGAACCAGTTTTCACTACGGTATTGATCATCAGTGCAAAACTTCTTCCTTACCTACACAGCCCCAAATAGTCACAGTATCACGGTTACAATCCACTGTTACCACCTCACAGCTTGTGTCATGCTTTACTAACAATTGGAAAAGATGCTGTTCATCTTCGGTCTGGCAGCACGGGGGTAACTCATTGTGAGTGAATGTCACCTGATCCTAGTCAGGCAAGGCCTCCATAGGGGAAAAGGGCTATTGCAACAGGACAGGCAGACATTTACAGAAGACCTACCAGCGGGTCCGATTAGTAGATCCAGCTGCATTTCATAGCTACCTATTAATTATAATATGAACCATTATTTCTCATACAGTAGGTGCCATAGACTGCTGCAAGAGACTGATGCTAGAAGATCATTGCTCTTTACAAATTCACTGACTGACAGCCAGTATCTGGGGAGGTACAGATATTTAAGCTAAATCAGATTAGAGTGGAAGAGGTGCTACACATCAGCCATTACTGTTCGAGCATCAGAAAGAGGCCTTCTTGCTATTTACCTTCTTTTTATTTTAAATTTGACACAGCTGAATTTCCCAAATGATCTTGTGGTTAACCTTCCTTACGGAGTATAAATACTATGCCATTCTTATACAACAGAAATACAGCTGTTTGTACATACACACACCTTGACAGCACGGCCTTGAAGGAACACTGTAACGTGAAACTACACAGCTAATACACACAGGGCACTGATTTAGCTGAAGGCCAGGAATTCTGCGCTAAGAAAGGCAAACAGTTACGGTAAAGTTCTCGCTGGAACTTGCACATTTTAACTTGTAACATACGAATAGGGTAATCAGATTCGTGTGACATGCTCTCATGCAGCTTATTAGTTATATTCTGGTTTACAAAGTGTATCCTATAATTACTGCATTTAACTGAAGCCATCCAACATAGAATGGAATTGCTTGAATACACGTTATGGTATACAGAAGCAGCCTTGGTGGATGACATGTTACCAACTCTTTTCAGACACTCAGTAAACTCAGGAGTAAAATTAAGACGCAAGTGAGATCACACAAGGTTTTGGTAATTATTTTTATGTTGGCTTTATAGCTTTTTTGGATTCCTTAGGAAATTCCTGCACAGTGAAAGGAATGAAGAATTCCAGAAGAGAGTTGACCTCCTTCAGTTCCAGACTGTATTCCACTGCTATTTTCTCTGCAGTCCATGTTTGAGGATGAAGTTTATGATTATTGAGAAGCATCAGAGCCTCCACAATAGAAATTTTGCCTTTGGGAACTTTCTTAACATCTAGATCTCCGCAGTGGCCTAGTTTTGCAAGTCTCTTTTCCTCCTGTTTACATGGAAGATGTTCACCACCTCCAACTTTTACCTAATTGTGGGAAGGAAAACAAGAAGAGCTTAACAGCAGTTCTATTTACTATGCATACTGTAACAGCCAAGCTGTTTTCCTAAATATGGCATTTCCTGTTAGCTTTCCCCATTTTCACAGCATTAAAAAAAAAATAATAATGCTTAGCCAGCCTTGCTTCTTGATATCACAAAAATTGTCAGTTCTTCCACAGCTGTTCTACATACAATGTCAACTCCCACCCAAATTCTGAAAAGGTACCATACACTGAACAATAACTGTTGTACAGACTTGGCAGCCTTTCATACAAGGCGAACTACAGATTTTGGTAGCCAAACATAAATGCAGGTAATCTAATATTTGGTACTGATTTGTGGCAAGGGGGTGGGGGGCGGAAATCATACCACAGATTAGTGTCCCTGTTCTGATACCACTGGAAATCTTTTTCATAGAGTCTCTCTCCTCTTCCTTTCATTTTCAGATTTCAGTTTTGCAACTAAAATACGTCTATTCTTTTGCTCTGTCTAGAGAACAAGCTTTGCTGGAGAAAAAGAAACTATTTTGCAGCATCGTACGGAGTTTCATTCCCATCACTACTGCAGTGCTCAGACACATGAAGTCTCTTCTCACTAGTGCCTTCATATTTCCAACTCCTTTCCAAACCAGCTGTGCCTTCCCCATATTGCTTATTAAGATTTAACCAGTGAATGACACTGCAAAAAAGACAAAATGAAAACCTTTCTTAAATTTCAGAAAAAGTACTTTTAAAGTTTTCAGAGTCCACAACCACTGATTAGCCCACAGACACTATGTATTAACTCACATGCTGAAAAAATGGACGTGGACGCTACAGCACCTATAACTGCATGTCTGTTTCAAAACTAGAGAATGTCCGATGATGCTACCAATTCTCCATTTCTTCCTTTTACTTTGTGCTAAAACTGGGCTCAGGTAACAAACAATTTTCAAGTCTTAATAAAATGATCTGTCTCTGGGTATCTGCCACTTCAGGACTTTGAGTTGGTGCTTTTCCACTTCCCACAGACAGACAATCCGCATATACATATAGGTATGTATACATGCACGACACACAAAGTATTCAGAATAACATCAGGAAAGGAAGGAAGCTTTCAGGTGAAGTTTTACCCACAAGCTTTTGCGCTAGCGCATTAATCATGCTCTTCCTAACAGCTGCAGGTAGACACACCACAAGAGCCAGTCTTACGTGGCAGCAACCTCAGAGCAGGCACGGAATCAAGCGCTAAGATTTGTTCCACTTTTAGCTTTTTATCAAATCTGTCTTGCCAGGCTTACAAATTAGACCTTCAGCACTTCAAGATTAGAATCCTAACTAATCCTAACATCCAAATCTATTACGAAAATTAAGGATAGAGATTACTTGGAAACTTCATGGAGAGACTGCAGTAACCTGTTTGCATTTTAAAATACTTTTAGTCTTGAATACAAGGTACTATGAAGGAGGAAAATTAGAAGGACGTAGGAATTTTATTGCTTTATAATTATAAAACTTTTATTATTAAATAAAGCAGCTAGAAAAAAAGCGGTCCAATAATGCAACAGGTAAAATGCACAAGCCACACCATAACATTGGGGAAGAGGAGACTGAACCCCAGTCTGCATTTTACTAGAAGGGGTACACTTCACCTTCCAAGTGGAAGAGACTACGGCTGTTGGCAATGAGGAAATTGATCACCAAACTATACAGAAGGTTATGCAGAAAAAACACTGCTAAGGCACTTCCTCAGCCACTAGGAGAAGTCTCTGCACAGTAGGACATTAATATCAGTAGTTAAAGACGCCACTAAAACCTTAAAGTCTTTGTCCTCTACCGCACCCATCCTCCCCTAGTAGTCCCAATCTCTTTTCCTCCAACAACTCTACAAGAGATCTCTAGCAAACTCCTGCATCTTTACAAAAGGCTGGCCAACTGCCCTTGACCCTTACAGGAAGCAGAAGTGGGAATTTAGGTGAAAAAAAGTAAGATCAATGTGATGTTACAAGGAAGATTGTGCAAGCATTTGAAAGGCTGTATAATCACAATCCAAAATCACATGTTCAAGACCCAGGGCGAAACACAGTGCTACTGATACATAAAAAAGTAATGAAAACATCACTTTTTTTTTTTTTCTATAAAACGACAGCTTTTAGGCACTAACAGAGCATTTTTCTTTCTACAGAATTTGAACCGAGTTTGAAAACCACAAAGCCGATGTTGTTATGCCTCCTAAAGAGCAACACACTCACCTGCACAGGTGGATCTCTGGACTCGACATAAACATCTTTTAAGAAAGTGAGGAGCCTGTCATCCTTTCTGTAAATTTCTGCTTGTATCTCTGACTGGTCTAAAGGCAGCAGGGAAAAGCAGGGAAGGTGAAGGAAAAAGAAAAATAAGAGAAAAGACAGATCTGTGTCAAACAGTTTCCTTTTTGTTACTTCTGCCAGCTTAATCGCTTCCCGATCAGGGACCGGAGAGGCCCGGTCCCGGCAGCCCAACGGCGGCCCCAGCAACGGCCCCAGCAACGGCCCGCGGCTCCCGGCATGCCCCGCGCGCCCACCCGCCCCGCTCTCAATGTCACCGTCACCGGGGGACGCCGCAACCCCGCCGCCGCCCCGCGCAGCCCGCCCCCGACACCTGCCTTCCCCCACCCGCGGCCCCGGCCCCGCGCCGGGCCCCACAGACACCGCTCCCTTTCCCTCACCCCCCCACCGGCAGCCCCACCGGCGTCACCCCGAGGCCTGAGGAGGCCGGCACCCACCGGCCAGCTCGTTCAGCCGAAAGGTGGGGTGCCGCGGCGCTGGAGTGGGCTTCTCCTTGCTGATCTCGCGGCGGGCCCGGGCCTCCACGTTGAACGCCCGGAACACGCGGGTCAGCCGCCCGCCCATTGCCGCCGCCACCCGCGCCGCGCCTGCGCGGAATGGCTGCGCATGCGCACAGGCCGGGCCGGCGGGAGAAGGCCTGAGGTGCCGCGCGACAACGGGAGGCGGCGCCGCCGCAGCGGGAAAAAAACAACCACAAACAAACAAACAAACAAACAAACAGAGAAGACAGACGGGACGGTCCCCTTTTTTTTATTTCGCAGCCCCCTGACGCTGTTTCCTCCTCAGCCTCGGGCCCGGGCCAGCGAGTACCGCCGGGGATGCCCGCAGGGCGGCGGGGTGGCCGCGGGTGCCCTTCCAGCCGCGGCGGCCGGCGCAGGAGTGTCGCTGGCTGGTGGATGAGCTCCCACGACACGTCATGTCGCGGCTGTCGCCGCTCGATTTACCAGCGGGTTTGCGGTCGGTGGGAGTTGATTGAACAAGGGAGCGGAGCCCGGGCAGTGGGTTCGGGCGGGCGCCCCGCGGCTGGTCACCCCACCGAGGGAGCCCCTCGGTGCAGAGGGCATGTCTTGCCCTCCTTCCAAATCTTTTCAAGTTTTTACTTGAATAATGGTAACATGGAGGTATTTAGGGATGTTGTGCCTCTTTCTCGCTGATGTGTACAGCATTTCCTTACAGGCACCTCACTGGTTTATTGACAGAAAATTAATTTTATAGGCAGATATCTAGAAGGCATACTCCACATGGAAATCTGGACAATCACCCAGTACTGTTTAGAATTTGTGGGCTACACAACGTTACTGGGGTGCAGCCAGCCTCTTTCAACCCAGCTGAATAACCTTCTGACTAATGCAAAAATTACTAAAGTACAAAAAGGAGTTGTGAGAAAATAGTCTTGAGCCATGCAAGATAAGAAAGGTAAAATTGTAGACAGGTAAAATTAGAATCATAGAATGTCCTGCATTGGAAGGGACCCACAAGGATTATCAAGTCCAACTCCTGTCCTGGCACAGAACAACCCCAAAATTCACACCATGTGTCTGAGGGCGTTGTCCCACTGCTTCTTTAATATCATCAGGCTTGGCACTATGACTATCTCCCCGGGGAGCCTGTTGCAGTGTTCCTCCACCCTCTGGGTGAAGAACCTTTTCCTAATACCCAACCTAAACCTCCCCTGGCACATCTTCCTGCCTTTCCCTCTGGTCATATCATTGGTCACCAGAGAGAAGAGATCAGCGCCTGCCCCTCCTCCTCCCCTTGTGGGGAAGCTGCAGGCCACGATGAGGTCTCCCCTCAGTCTCCTCCAGGCTGAACAAACCAAGTCACTTTAGCCACTCCTCATACGGCTGCCCCTCTAAATCCTTCACTGACTTTGTGGCCCTCCCCCGACGCTCCCTAGTACCTTTATATCCTTAATGTACTGTGGTGCCCAAAACTGCACACAGTACTGGAGGCAAGGCTGCACCAGCGCAGAGCAGAGTGGGACAATCCCCTCCCTCAACTGGCTGCAGTGCAGCGCTTGGTGCACCCCAGGACACAGTTGGCCCTCTGGGCTGCCAGGGCACACTGTTGGCTCATGTTCACCTTGCCATCGACCAGAACCCCCAGGTCTACTGAACTGTTGAGATAGAATCAGAAGTTTAAAGATTTAAGAATTAAAACATAAGCATAAAAAGATATAAAATTCTCTGAGAGAAAGGAAGGCAGCAGGAGCACCCCAAAAGACTATTAACCTGTTGGATGAAGCAATAGAGCCTAATGCTCCTCTACATGATTATAGGACTAACTAAGACCCATAGGGTGTCTTACCAAAGGTGCTTATTAGTGGCTCATTAATTCCAGCTGCTGTGTGAATTAGCAAATAAGTAATTGCTTTGTTTTTAAGTTGTGTATATGCTGTTGGCAGGCTCTTAATGCATGGTAATAGTCATGCTTATTACTGTGGACATGCAAAACTTGGGTTTTCAGAACTTGGTCTTCTATTTGTAGCATTATTTAGTAATAACAGTGATGATGTGGTAGTTATTAAAGCTACAGTGCGCTTGAATATTTATAATGGATTATAAGAGCTTTCCTTAGAGGGAAGCTAAAAAACAAGCTGGTGGATGAGGAAAGCTAAATAGATTTACAAATGCAATGGAGACAAGGTAGCATAAGTATGGTACATGCTGGATCTCTGCTCTCTTGGGGAATTCTGAAGGTGCAGTTTCTTCACTTCTTCATTTTTAAAGACTCACTGTCTGTAGGAGAAGGACAGAAACATGTCTTTAATTTATGTTCTCTGGTAAAAAACATACTGACCCAATCTTATTTTAGGCACTGCATCTGTAGTGACACTAAGAAGTGATATTGGGAATAATAAGAACATGGATGCTGTTAAAAGCTTAGACTGGTAGCAAGTTTAATTAAATATCAATAGTCAATTACTTGCTGACTAAACCTGTGTTCCTGCATATAGGATTTGATATTTTTGTAAGTGGTTAGCCTATCTGGTGCAGCTGTATTGGTAAAATTCACATGGACGCCTCTGGTGGTTGTAGACCTTTGATGTGTACTTCAGCATTTCTCTGAGGCATATTCTTATTAATCTGTCTGTGGGTGCAAGCCATTGTGCCAAATTTGGAAATAAAGATTCTCCCTGTAAAGGCGAAGAACTGCCAGCTTCTGTGATCAAACTCAGCACAGGGCTTCTGTCTCTGTAAAGCCTGAATGTGACTAACACGGCTGAAATATGTAAAAAATGACAAATAAATTCACCAGAAGGCAGTCAGTTAAAAATAAAGAGTGATGTCATGCTCTGCCTGTCACTTCCTATCACTGAGGATGACACAAGGCTGTTCTTTTTATGTATGAGGGCGCATCAAAAGTACAAGGCTTTTATTCTGAAGAATCTTTCTGAGACTGTAGCAAGCCAAAGAACTGAATTTTTTTTTTAATTTGGTATTTTACCAATGTTACCATGTTGATATTAAATATCAGTAATCAAGAGCTTGGGTATATGAAGTATCTGCAAGTGTGATTGTTAAAAAATGAATGTGTAGTTCCTCAAAGCATAAAAACTCTGTGTATTCAGCTTATACAGTGTTAGAAATGGGATACATTTTTCTTGAACCAGGAGCCTGAATTTTTCCAGGGAATTTAAAAATAACATAAGAAATAAATCAGTTCTCAAGTAGCTCTTTAACAAAACAGCCCATGAGAAGAGCACAGGCTGTCCAGCTGGGTACATGTATACCAGGAGCCTGTTCTGAACAGTGGACAGCATCAAACACATCAGAGGAAAATACTGTAACTCGCAGAATATGCGTGTGTTACAGGCTGCCACACTAGATCTTCTTTTAATCCTTTCACACCTCTAAGAGAGGAATCTCTAAAACTACTGTGGACCTGGAAAATGAAAAGTATATTTGTGACCATTTGAATCTTTTGTTTCAGTTTTTCATCCCAATTTTGATTTTATGTCGTGTGTTCTTAATTTTTCATTCTCAGCTACTTCTGTAGCTGAATGGAAGACCAAAAATTCATTTTGGCAGTTAACTAGCATCAGAAGTCTGATCGATCTATTGCAAATTCTCTTTAGAGAAGGGAGAATAGGAATGCCTGGTGTTAACTTGTTTTGCTGTGAGGTACTACTAAAGTTTTCTGCAGTGTTTAGTATTCAGAAAAGCAGGAATTGGAGTATTAGTCAAGATGGGCAGGTAATCTCCGTGAAATAAGAGTCCTTTTTTTGTAATGGGTGCCCAACCTGAGAATTTTTGAGAGGAGGCAGGTGGGGTTTGCTACATGATTTATGGTCTGGGAATGACCCACAGGTCGACAGCAGAGGAAAATTATAAGTGCCCTTATTGAGCAGTGGCATAGGCTTATGTTTGATCCTGTCCACATTTTCTACCACTGCACTGTTTTCCTCTTCTCATATTTTTGTTGCTGTTTGTCCATGATTTATGGCAGTCGAAAGGGATACTCTAGCAAAATCATGTGTAATTAGGATTCAGGGAATTGAGTCCTCTGTCCTGATTACTGGTTTCCCAGTAAATACAATGAGAACATTGATCCATTTGTTCCTTATCTCATAAGCGTTAGGCAGAACCAGAGAACTTAGCATTAGCAAGAACTGATTATGAGCCAAGCAAAAATTTCTGTCCTGCAGCTTTGTGAAGAGGAACTCAAGAAAGATGGACATTTATCTAAATGTTTAAGTCACTGTTGCCTTCCAGTGATACCTGATTGTTCTGTTACTTCGAATTCAGTTTGTTTCTGTGTTACTGGCTTCAACTGATGTGTCTTTCACTGGTCCTGAAGTATACAAATAAATGGAAGGCTTTTGCTTAACTCCAGGCTGTGATCGGCGTTACTGAACACTTGCATCTTTTCAAGGCTAGGTGGCTGCAGTGCTTTATTTAAAGGAGTTTCTGTCAAGTCCTTACACGGATGAAGTTTATGGAGCATGCAGCAAGCTCACGTTTACAGTCTCACACATCAGCCCAGACAGGTCACTAGCCCCTTGTCAGATAACATTCATTTCAAAGACATTACATATAAATTCTCCTGACTGACTGTAGCTTGGCATACCTGATGCCATCTTCTATAGTTTTCCTATCTGATTGTTATATCTCAATTAGCAGGTTACTCTGACTTGGAAATACACAGTAGGGGCCGGCATATTTGAGAATGAGGCAGCCTGGTACTGGAATTAATTAATTATAGCAATTACATGTGCATTTTTGTTTAACTTTTACTCTTAGCATTCAGTTCTCAGTGGCAATACTAGCTGAGAGAACTTACACCCTCATTCTTTCCTATAATCCTAGATTCAGTTCATCCCTCTTGCCAGAGCAAGGGTGTAGGAACTCTTCAGAGCGAACAACATCAGATAGGAGGAGTATGAATACCTTGAACGGGTATTGCTGCCAGGCTGGTTGTTTGGTTGGTTGGTTTGTGACCGGTTGCACTTTGCACCCAGATAGTTTCACTCCAGCAGTCAGAGACAACTGTACCAGCTCCAGTGAGGAGCAGAAGGTGAACCAGCAGTGAGAAGAAACTGGGTGGAATGGAGAGGTGGCTCATCTTGGGCTGGCTTTGCTGACACACCAGAATCACCCAAGACAAACACCATCCCTTTGGGCCTGAAAAACATGTAAGTGAATGTTTATCCACTTGAAAGGTAAGAATTATGTTGGCTCTACTGGAGGGTCTGCATTATGATGATAAATTGTTACAGAGACCATTGTACAAATACAAGTTGTGTATTGATAAATACAGTGACCACAACCATTTTGCTGGATTAACTATGTATAAATTGAAGTTACACCCATTAGATCAGGTTATCATCTGGGGAGGTGACAGAAATGTGCACTGATGGGACTGAGGTAAGTTATGTGACTGAATAACCAGTAAGCCTGACCTAAGGGCCTGAGGTGACTGAAGTACATGGGGTGACCCACCCATCCAAGGTCTCTTCTTTCCAGTGTAGCAAAAAAAGGGATGCACATGGAAATCTCTGCTTTCTACAGTGTTTGTTATTTGATGATCTGAAATTTTGCTTACATTCTGCTTGGCAAATAAAAGTACACATTCTGACAGCTGAAAATCATGAAATCCGGGATTTCTGAATCACAGCACCACCTGTATGTAGCTCGGAAATATGTATTCTTAGTCTGATTTGTATGAAGCTCCTTAAATTATATCTCTCTAATATTTTATATCACAAAAAATAGAGTGATCCAGAGGTCTGATGTGGGCATAGTGTGTATTAAAGGCACAAGGAGAGAAAGAAGAACTTTTATTTTTAACCTATGATTATTCCAGAAAGCTGGACACACTATAGACCAAAGCAGGCTGTGGAGTAACTTAGTTGTTCAACTCAGGTCTGATCAAATCTGGGCTGATTTTGCCCCAAGAAGGACTACATTTCCTGACCTATTAAAATGTTTCTCTAAAGAAGCTGCTTTAAAGTGACAAGAGTTCTGTTTCAGTGTGTTTGGGAATTTCATTTAGCCTATCAGTTATTTTGAAATTTTCCAATTTAAATCATGTCATGCTGAAATCTCTTTCATGTCTGACTGAAGGCTTTCCTGAAAGCAGGGCAGAAGGAATCCAGTCAATCCTTCTGTACTGGGAGCCTCAATTTAAGATGGTGACCCACTTCCACCGGCATATTGAAGCACACTATTTCCTATTTTCTTTATTCCAACACTACCATCCGCAGTGCTAGAGGAAACATACAAAAATGGAATCCCTCTACTTATTGCTCCTAACAGGGATTTCTCAAACAAATAGTTGAAGACAATTCTCGGTATGATGCACAATCTAGTCGTCAGTAAAGCTCTGATTTAATCTCCAAATTTGGAAACATTGGTGGCAAATAGGAAATTAGCTTAACGCATCTGTGTGTGAACAAGAGTCAGCGTAATAATTCCACTTCACTTCTTTGAGGAAGTTTCATTCTTACAAAACAAATATGAGACCCATTAGTTTCGTGACATAAGGCTGCATGTGCTACCATCTTTTTCTTTCTGAATTCTCCGCCCATCCCCAAACCCAAACAGTGTACCAATTATTAACTTGAAATTAGACCATAAATAAAAGTTGGGGGGCATCCTGTTCTTCTGCTAATGCTTTTTTTATACTACATCAACATGTTTCTTTGCATTGTGTTTTCCATATTTACTCTGTATCAATCAGTATCTTTTCTGAGTAAGTTTGTGTTATAAAGAACCACTGTGAAAGTAACAAGTGAAAACTAAGGATATGTAACTGTCTTAAACTATAAGCACATTACAAGAAAAAAAAAGTCAACACAAACCCTGTTGAGACAAACGCCTCTTAGTTTTTGCTAAAAATTACTGTTTAAAATCACTAACTTAATTATTTTCTGTGGAAGTTACTTACATGTTCTTTTTTGTGGAAAGCCAGCAACTATTTTAGTATCTGGCATATCACTGAAGGGTTGGTAACAACGTGGCCTAGGCAGAGAGGGTCTACTCTCAGCTCTGTCACTGACCTTCTCTCAGACCATGGAAACTGCAAACAACAGGCCAGGAAGTTCTCAGTGTTTTCTTTTTTTCCAAGAATGTAATGATCTACCCTTAAATAACGGAAGAATGCATTGTCAGTAATATCTGTAAATAATAGGAAGTTATCTGGGCTTGCTCAGCAAGTTGAATAACAAGGACCCCAGTTAACAGGTGCTAAGGGCTAAAGTTACATCAATTTGTATGTAGCTAATCTGGCAAAATGGTTGTGGTCACTGCGTTTGTCAATATGCAACTTTCTTAAGGTTTCTTAAAGTTCCTACCAAGATTTTCTTAAAGTCTGGACACATCCGAGAAAAATAAAACTACACTCACTGGTGGCTATTTTGACTTACTATAATAAAGTTACAATTAGAAGTTAAACTAATCTGTTGTTAATAATAATTACCGATTTTGAGTCCTCTCCAAGAAGCAAATGCATCTACTACACTAATGGTAGAAGAGGCTTCTATGAGGGAAAGCTACCATACTCCAGAGCAAAGAAAACGTGACCATAGCATTACAACCTACAACCTTTAAGTAAAAGCCTTGAAGTAAAGTAGAATGTGTAACTTTGTATTACCAAAAGGTAAACTACAGAGCATGATTTCAGAAATACATCGTATTAATTTAGCATTTAGTCCAAGAAACAAATGACAAACCATCATCTAACTTCTCTAAGACATGCAGTCACCAGTAGAGTTACAATAGTCAAGTCTTGCTGATTCAAACCCAAATTTTGCTTAAATTTGTGGTTGCATTCTTTTCCCATATTTTAAATAGTAACTATTTAGGGGCTGACCTTAAAACAGATAAAACATAAAAAGTCCCATTGACTTCAGTGACATTTATACAGAACAGGATAAATAGGAATTCAAATAACAGGAAAGAATCCAAGGCTCTAGACAAAAATCTACATTCAAAATGGACCAAAAATTTTCAGGCTTGGGGTGTGATCCAGTGAGGGTCAGGAAGGAAATTCCTGAGGGAGGATTTTCATAACTATCTGCTGTTGTCTGCTGCATGGGTTCTGTTTCTTTGTTTGTTCTACATCTTACTTTGAAATATCTTGTGGAAGCCATTATTACAGACCCCGTTTTAGACAGCATGTATTCATATTTCTGACCGGGGAAAATAGACTTATTCTCTACTTGCTTCATTTACCATAAAAGATGATGCTTCTTTTCATTTAGGATTAAACCAGTATGGATTATTGCAACACATTGCAGAAAAAATGCCTGTTGTAACAGGAGTAATGTCCACTACAGAGGATTTGGTCTACACCTAAGGCAGTAGTACCCATTAATGTATGTAAGGAATGTCTGGGGTTGGATTAGTTCACCGAGGACATAATTAAGATGAATAATGCTGTATAGTTTTAGTTAATTTTGCATTGTTCCTAAATAGTATACTTTATGTACAGTAATACAGTAAATGAATTACACTCTTAATGCAGGTCTTCTGAGCCTTTTCATTTATATTTGTAGGTATCACCATTTCCCTGAGAGCTTACATACACAAACTGTGCTGGTAGAGAATGCATTAGAGAAACAAGAAAATGTTTCAATGATACCAACACCTAACTACCAGTATTAGAGTTCTACTGGAAATCCTTACTGAAGTTAGAGAGCCCTCTTTCCACAGCATCAAAAATCTGGGGGCAGCATGTGGGACAGACAAATTTTGAACAATCACATTTACTAATTATATGTGAAGAAACAGTGTCTAAATATGTTAGTGTCAGGTTGCTCTGGGGGCTACTAAAATAAACCATTAAAGAGGTCCCAAACTATTTAAAGAAGTACTACCTCTATGTACTAAAAGTCCATTTTTAGATTGTATAATAAGGACACGATTAAGCTTCAAAGCTCCAGCATTAAAATGCAGGCTTACTGAGACTCCTTGAAGGCAGAGTTCTTTCTTTATGTAAGATGCCTTCAGGACCATGATGAAGCTAACACACTTTCCTATATACATAATATAATGCAAAAACAGTGTTCTTGAGCATCAATTCAGAAATTCAGTTGGGATTGACATACTCTCTGGCTAGAAAATTAATGCTGAAAATGGTCAAGATTTCTTTGGTTAATAAACAGTTTGTCAGAATGAGTCATGTTTTTCTAATATGGATTAAGACCTTTAATTCTCCACAGAAGGCTTTAATTATGAATGATAACAAACAATAAATTCCTCTTGCACAAAACATCTGGAACCTCTTTCTAGTAAGTTACTGACAAAAATCCCTCTGAGCACTTTTCTGTGGGACCAGGCCTCAGCATCTAACAGCTGCCTTGAGAAGAGGTTCTCTGCTGTACCTATAAGTAGCAGGACTCTCAGCTTGTGGATAATGGAGACTTTAAATACTGCAGAGGAACTGTCTGTTCACGGCCTGCCTGAGTTACGGCAGCCAAGCTTCTCTTCCCAGAAGCACTGCCAGACTCTCTTCAACCGTTTGTGACATGGGCCAGCTTCGCCCTGGCGTCAAACCTCTTGCAAGCCTGTAGAAAGGATGCCTGCAGGGCATCTAGTGGCAGCTCTCTCTTTGCAGCACAGGGAAATTCACCTCTCACCCCACCAAGAACTGAGGTTTTTACATTTCAGCAAGCTGCTCCTGCACTCTTGTACCCTTTGTTCAGACATCAGAGGGAGCATGAGAAGTTATTTGTTGTTTTTTAGTACCTTCATCTGTTTGGAAAATGTGGGTGATCTTGTAATTGTTAATTGCTACGATGTGGTGCTTTCTTCTTTTTCTTACCCCCCTGTGGATGGATCATACTTCATCTCTGGGCACGGGGAGAGATGCAGAGCTACAGCCTGTTTGCACGGGAGACAGAACAACATTGATCTCAGAATCTTTTCTCTCTCTCTACAAGTGTGACCTCTACTAGCAGACTGCAGCATACTCTGCAAGGATATTTTCATAAAAAGAACTTCTTACAGTTTAGATTGTTGCAGATACAAATAAGAAAAGGTATTTGTTCTTTTATACGGAATGAATGATGTTGGCCATTTCCTTTTTTTTTTTTTCGTATTTCAGGCTCTTCCATAATTTCCCAGTACTGGTTAGAAAGTGGAGTGGAAAGAAACAGTGAAATCTTTAAAACTGTAATTCCACCTTTTGCTAAAATCAAATACTTTTTTTTCAGATGTGTTCCGTCTTTCTGACGCATAAGGGAATAAGGTGCTTTTTTGTAGTGCAGTGCATGAATTGAAAATAAAGAGTAAAAGACTAAAGTATAATAAGCAAATGTATAAGTAAAAACTATTATGAAAAACAGAGAAAAACTGTGAAAGTGTGTTCCTTGTTTCCTAACAATAGTTAAACTCTGAGAAGTTTAAACCTTCATACTTCTTACAATTTAGCACTTTATTGGTTAATTGTTTTGCCAGAGAGGATCATACTTATGATTTCTTTATTGCTCCTTTAGGCTGGGAGTTGAATGGCAACAATATTTGTTTTAATGCTAGAGTTTTTGCCAGCATTTCTGATTTTACAGGTTGTTTCCACCAGGAGAACCAGATGATGGCTTCAATGACTTTTCTCAAGGGATCTTGCTCATTTGAGACCTGTTCCTTTCAAGCAATATACATAACACCCCTCCTTTTTTTTTTTTTTTACAAACACAGCAGGAAACAGGAGATTGTTTTCATGCTCAGAGTTTCAGGTCCCCAACAGACAACATTCACACACACATACACACACACTCATATGCTTTTGTTGCTTTTATGGACAGGAGGACCTGTTGTCATCTATACCCACTGCTGCCACAAGCCAAATGTTTCATTTAATAACTTCCATAATCGGTCTCCCCCCCGCTGCCTTTTGTCTCTTCCTCTGGGATGTACAGAGCTACCTGCAGACAAGTCCCAACCCTCCTGGCTTCAGACCAGATTGTTCAACTCCCACTCCAGGCTTGTCATTGTCATTCAGGTGAATGACTTGAGCAATGACTTCTGTGGTTTCAGATTTATTTTTTTTTTAAAAAAAAAGGTATTTGACTGTAGCTGGAATGGAAATAGGTTATCACTCTTACTAACCTTAAATAGGATTTAGGCTTTTTTATAAATCAGAGGTACATCTCTTGAAAGTTAGATGCAGTCTGCCTTTTAGTGTCTCTTGTGCTGTCAGGACCTGCCATCTGTCTGAGCAGACAATGTACACAAGGTGCCTGGTGCCCAGAGTGGAAGCCGTCACTCTGAAATTAATTTCAAGTATCTTCTTGTGTGCTTAACAGGACCGATTTAAGGCTGCAATCTAATAGTACATTATCTCTAAAGGAGAATCCTTCTTCTGCTAGTAGCCACCCCTCAACTCCCTTGGAAGAAGGGCTCTTCTGCCTGCACGGTAAGCCAGCTCAACTCGCTGCCTCTGCAGAAAACCATTCACTGTGTTTTTTTTAATCAAAGTTTTCTGTCTTAAAACACAAAGCAGCTTATAAGTTGGTTATATATACTACCGAATAAAATAGGTCAAGGAGCATTCTTTGGTCAGTCAGCCCTCAGGTCAGTCAGCACACGAAGTCCATACCAATACATATAAATTTTTATTACCCTTTTTTGTCCATAGTATGACATACTGTCCCACAGCTGATAGTTATTGCAGTCACATTCAGATGCTGTTAGTACCTGTGCAAGTGCTCCTCTGTTTCAGTACAAGTTTGGCCACAGTAGCCTACAAATTGCCGAAGATACATCAGCATGTATCTTCAGCATGTATATAACACAGCTGTATGCTGTGTTACTATCCTTGCCATTTATCAGTACTCAGCAAAACAAAGCATGCCGATAACATAGCTTTTTTTTGCCTCAGGTTTAACTGCAATTTCAGTACCATAGTTTTGTAACAGCTATGCTAAATTATTATAATTGGGGGTTGTTTTTTTTTTTTACAATCCTAACCAAGATACCTTTGTCAGCAAAAGATTTTAAATTTAAATGAGGACTCAGACTTGTCTGCATCCTAGTCAGGTCACGTTTTAAATTCTTTTTGAATAACATAAAGCCATGAACCTTAAACAGCAGAATCACAAGAATACAAGCTATATTTTCTACTTTGGGTTTTTCAAAAGCCATACTGCCCTTCTGCTTCTTAGACATGTAGGTGGCTCTGTGGTACAGTCCTTGCCATTTCTGTGTGTTCAATTTTATAGAACCCTAGAGGTATGAGGGTACTTTTATACACTTTTTACATGGTGACAAATGCAGACACAGCTGTGATAGACCTGTCAGTCTGACCTCGGTGCAGGGGAAGGTTATGGAGCAGATCATCTTGAGTGCCATCACGTGGCACATACAGGAAGACCAGGAGATCAGGCCCAGTCAGCATGGGTATAGGAAACGCAGGTCCTGCTTAACTAACCTAATCTCCTTTTATGACAAGGTGACCCACTTGGTGGATGAGGGAAAGCCTGTGGATGTTGTCTACCTAGAATTAACTAAAGCCTTTGACACTGTTTCCCACAGAATTCTCCTGGAGAAACTGGCTGCTCATGGCTTGGATGGACATACACTTTGATGGGTAAAAAGCTGGCTAGATGGCCGAGCCCAGAGAGTTGTAGGGAATGGAGTTAAATCCAGTTGGTGGCCAGTCACGAGAGGGGTTCACCAGGGCTCAGTGTTGGGGCCAGATCTGTTTAATATCTTTATCAGTGATCTGGATGAGGGGATCAAGCGCACCCTCAGTATGTTTGCAGGTGACATCAAATTGGGCGGGAGTGTTGATCTTCTCGAGGGTAGAAAGGCTTTGCAGAGGGATCTGGACAGGCTGGATTGATGGGCCGAGGCCAACTGTATGAGGTTTAACAAGGCCAAGTGCTGGGTCCTGCACTTGGGTCACAAAAACCCCATGCAATGCTACAGGCCTGGGGAGGAGTGGCTGGAGAGCTGCCTGGAGGAAAAGGACCTGGGGGTGCTGGTTGACAGGCGCCTGAACATGAGCCAGCAGTGTGCTGAGGTGGGCAAGGCGGCCAACAGCAATCTGGCTTGTAACAGGAATAGTGTGGCCAGCAGGAGCAGGGAGGTGATCGTGCCCCTCTACTGGGCACTGGTGAGGCTGCACGTCGAATGCTGTGTTCAGTTTTGGGCCCCTCACTACAAGAAGGACATTTTGTTGCTGGAGCGTGTCCAGAGAAGGGCAACGAAACTGGTGAAGGGTCTAGAGAGCAAGTCTTCTGAGGAGCAGCTGAGGGAACTGGGGTTGTTTAGCCTGGAGAAGAGGAGGCTGAGGGGAGACCTTATCGCTCTCTACAACTACCTGAAAGGAGGTTGTAGTGAATTGGGTGTTGGTCTCTTCTCCCAAGTAACTAGCGGTAGGACAAGAGGAAATGAACTCAGGCTGCATCAGGGGAGATTTAGATTGGATATTAGGGAAAATGTGTTTACTGAAAGAGTGGTCAGGCATTGGAAGAGGCTGCCCAGAGAGGTTGTGGATTCACCATCCCTGGAGGTGTTCAAAAAATATGTAGGCATGGCACTTCAGGGCATGGTTTAGTGGTGGACTTGGCAGTGCTAGGTTAATGGTTGGGCTCAAAGATCTTAAAGGTCTTTTACAACCTTAATGATTCTATGATTCTGTGATTCTATTGGGATTTCCATATCATCTGATCCTTCTAAAATAAGCCCATTTTAGGTCTTTCAGATATGGATTTAGAGGGCATATCTTGACCCTGAATCTTAAAAAGGTATTTATTCATTCTCCTGAAGAGAAGTTCCTGTACTGGGGATCTTAAGTAAAGGAAGTGTGCTAGCTCCAGAAAAGGGAAGTATTTCCTGTAAGCTCTTGCAGTCGGTGTTTTCTACTGGAAAAATCTAGGCTGATTTTATGCAACGTAGATGAGCGTTAGAAAGACTGTGTCTCTAAAAGCTTGTCGACTCTTCTTGACTGTGTTAGACTAGCTGATACAAGATACTGCTTTTCTATATGTCGCTATTTGTTGACTTAAAAGAGAATTAATTAGGAGTGCTCTAATTTTTCAGTTTAAGTGCCATGCATACATGTGCCTTTGTCCAAAATGAGCTCAACAGACTTAATATGAACTCCAGATAAATGTCAACTGTCAATCTGTGAATTAATCAGATATTCCATTCAAGGTTTGGTTTGTCATTGTTGTGTGGTTTGTTTTTTTTTTTTTGTTATAGTATCTCTTTGATTTTTTGTAGTGTTGAAAAGAGATCTATTGTGTTCTAGACTAGTGTACCTGTTAAAAATCCTTGAATTACAGAAGTTCAGCTCCAAATACATTCATACTTAACTGTTTCCACACATACTGGATGGAGAAACAGTGAGTATACCAAAATCTTATCTCAGGATAAGGCAAGTTTTGGGCCATGTGGAGTAAGCAGTCCATTTAGTATTTGGTGTATAGAGCATTGTTTCTTGTCTTTCATCATGATCCAAATGGGAGAAGGTGTTACAGACCACCACGCATGCAGCTTAACCAGTCCAACAAATTGCTGAGGGAGCAAGCATGGACCCTTCAGAGAATGGTGCCTGAATGTCTCATTTGTGGGGCAACTCTGCAGAGATGTGCTAGAGGGGCTTTTGCAGTGTTCGGATACTTCCATGGCTAGATAATGTCAAGAATGGGAAAAGACAAAACGTATGTACTAGCAAATTTGGACCGAAGGATATGTATTACAACTAACATGCTCCTTATTCCTACTGCGTTTATCATAACATGCAAAATAAGCTAATTCGCATACAAGTGGAACTTGTATTCACTTTCTATCACCAGTTGCCTGATTAAAGATCACATCCTATTAGAAGAACAGATTTCTGTTAGGGAACTATCTACCCCGGATTTTTACTGTTCCTTAACTAAAGAGTTAAGCATTGGAAAGTCAGCCTGTGAGGGTTCAATCACATTGCGTTAGGTGAACCTTTGCTCTGACCAGTACAGCCATGCTTCTGCCACTAGCATGATTACGAAAGCTCTTCCTCCACTGATTTAACAGCACCAGTCATGCACATGAAAATACCACGCTTTTAGAGACTAAGGTTTTTATATTGCACAAGCACCACTGAGTAGATGCATGTTTCAGCGACTGTGTTAACTAGAATATCTTCTGTTTCCAGTGCACAAATGCAGGAAAAGCTGGCAAGGTGCAGGGGCCTCAGATCAGACACGGAGATTCTCGAACAAGCTGAGACCTTGTATCACTGGTATCTGCGGATCATTATTTTGGGACTCTACCTAACTCTTCCTGCCACAGTTTATGAAATCATGTCCTGACAACATGAAGCCATACAAGACCTCAATAATGCTCTGAAAACCACAGAGAACTGTTAGAACACACACTGAGAAGGCTGAACGTATGGTAGCATTTGCAGAAAAAAGTTAAAACTTAGTAAACCCCAAACTGTAAGTGCAGGGTTCAGTAGCCTACAATAACTGATATCTGTAGGTGCTTTTGAATGGCAAAAGACCAGAACCCCTTAACCAGTTATGGAATCATGTGTTCTCAAGGTGGTGCCTGGAAAGTGAATAGTCCCAGTTTGAGGAAGACTAAGGACAATGTGTTACACATGCTTATATTTCTGTCACATGCTGCGTTTCTAATGTGTACTTAGTAGCTCCTCTTCTGCTCATCTTCAGATGTTCTAACTTACAGGGCTTTATTATTAGAGAATTTAAAATATTTCTTTCAAACTCTGTGAGGAATGAATTGCTAGTGTGCATTTTGTTCGTAACATTCTGGACTGTGGCAAATCTTCTGCTGAATTAGATATTCAGCTTCAGCTCATTTGGTTGCCATTTCAGGCTCCAGAGCTTGCTTGCAGTAAGGTCCTTGGCCGCTTCTTTACTCATGAGAGGAGACCAGCAGCAAGTGGCTCAAACAAAACCTCATGTTACTCATCATTAAGGCTTTGGAAGGCAGCACAGTGAAGTCAGGTCTGCCAGCTTTAATCGTGGAAGGGATGAGGATTTTCTAATAGAAAGCACTTTCATTCTGCAGACAGGCTAAATTCAGTAAATTACTTGTACAAGCTCTCCCTCAGTTTCTAACACCTCCATCCTCCCTCGTATTCTTAACAGGGAGAGGACTGGTTGTCTAATTGTCCCAGAATTAAAAGTGCAGCAAATATTCAGGCATTCTTTCAGATCTTCACTATCTCCATGCTACTTTCCATTGTAGGAAGAACCTGAATGTAAGAAAAAGCTGGAGGAAGAGTAATCTGAAGAGGCTGTGGTTCCTGAGGTAGGCTGGTTTTGAAAACAAAGGCATGCAAAGTGCCCTACGCTGAGGCGTGCGCTTTCGTTAGCAGAGTGACAGTGCAAAGGCTTGTACCAGGCTCAGTAAAGCATTACATATACAATATCATCTATCACAGTGGAAAAAGCGCTGCAGGAGGTCGTGGTCTCTCTCCCTCTTCCTGAGCATCTACCCCTGCTCCTCCTCTGCCAGCCATTCTGTGATCCCTTTCCTCTGGTCATGGAACTTCTCATACATCGGAGCCTCCAGCCTTTCTTGCAGCAGCCACGTGCTAAATGAAGCAACTACATTTTTGGAGTACTGGCTGTGAAATATGCTTGCTTGATGTTAGAAATACACCTCCTACTTCACAGAAATAAAAGCTGTGGATTGTCACAGCTAACGTGCCAGACTATTTGGATTTCAACAGTTCAGAAGTGGAGAATGATTTTGTTTAAAGCAACCTCAGGCTGAGCCATGCTCAACTGTTCTTTGGGAGTAGGAGGGATCTAGGAAATGGAGATGGTACAATTAAAGAATTGTTAACTTTCAGTGGCCAGCAATTTACCTGCCAACTATATGGGTTGCTTAGAGAACTTTTGTTAGCATCTTGTCCAACCTCCAATTCCTTTTTACCTTTCTGTAATGTTAAGTGCTGTGTCCAGAGCTGTATTCAGAACGACACGCATAGCAGAGGAAGCATTGCAAGGTTCAAAACAGGACTTTACGCACCCTGCTACCTGCCAGGAAGCTTCCTTCCTCCTGGAGAGAATGTCACCTCATCTGACTAAGCCTGTTCCAAATGAACCAGGTCAAAGCAGTAACCTAGACAACTCCGATGTTACAGCTAACACTGCTATTTATATATCTACTACTCCAAAGGGAATAATTACTCCCTTAACTGTTTTACTTTTCTTTTGCCCACTGGACTTTTTATAAGCAGGTGCTGTCATGCAACTGGTGCTTGTCAGCTCCACCCAATGAGCAGAGAACCTGAGGCATTTATGGGTTTCTTCTAGTTCCAGTTGCAAGGTTAGAGAAGAGGATTGCAGATATTTTTTTTTTCCTTTTTCTTTTAATGTTGGACCTTTATTCTCTTTGTTTTATATACTTGTGGTACTGCCATGTGATCTGGAAAATGCTCAGCTGAGCGAACTGCTCAGAACTTAGTGTAGTGTTTGATATTTTTATGGTTTTAATCAAAATAGTGGTGCTTAGTATACTTTCAAATGCAGCTATGATTTGACTATGTTTATCTCACTAATTTTCAGAACGTTAAGATAACATGCACCAGTACAGCAGGTTTACATTCAGCTTTGCAAATCAAGAAGAGCACTGTGGGAACCACTAGGCACTGTAGTGTCCATAGAGGTTTCCAGTGACAGGAATCTCAGGGGCTGGTATTGGGACTGGTGCTGTTTAACATCTTTGTTGGCAACAAGGACAGTGTGATTGGGTGCACCTTCAGCAAGGTTGCCAATGACACCAAGCTGTGTGGTGCAGCTGACATGCTTGGAGGGAAGGGATGCCATCCAGAGGGACCTGGACAGGCTTGAGAGGTGGGCCCTTATGAACCTCATGAAGTTTAACAAGGCCAAGTGCAAGGTCCTGCACATGGGTCGGGGCAATCCCAAGCACAAACACAGGCTGGGTGGAGAATGCATTGAGAGCAGCTCTGAGGAGAAGGACTTGGGGGTGTAGGCTGATGAGAAGCTCAACATCAGTGTGTGCTTGCAGCTCAGAAAGCCAGCTGTATCCTGGGCTGCATCAAAAGAAGCGTGGCCAGCAGGTTGAGGGAGGTGATTCTGCTGCTCTACTCTGCTTTCGTGAGACTCTGCCTGGAGTACTGGTTCAGCTCTGGGGCCCCCAACATAGGAAAGGCATGGACTGGTTGGAGCAGTCCAGAGGAAGGCCATGAAGATGATCCGAGGACTGGAGCACCTCTCCTGTGAAGACAGGTTGAGAGAGTTGGGGTTGTCCAGCCTGGAGAAGAGAAGGCTCTGGGGAGACCATATAGCAGCCTTCCAGTACTTGAAGGGGTTCTCCAAGAAAGCTGGAGAAGAAATTCTTATGAGGACATGGAGTGATAGGACAAGGGGTAATGGCTTTAAACTGAACGAGGGTAGATTTAGATTAGCTAGAAGGAAGAAATTTTTTACACTGAGGGTGGTAAAACAGTGGAACAGGTTGCCCAGAGATGTGGTGGATGCCCCATCCCTGGCAGTGTTCAAGGCCAGGGTGGATGGGGCTTTGAGCAACCCGGTCTGGTGGAAGGTGTCCCTGCCCATGGCTGCAGGGGTGGAACTAGATGATATTTAAGGTCCCTTTCAACCCAAACCATTCTATGTTTCTATTATTCTATGAATTTACTTTTCCTTTACAGTGCCAGGAGTAAAATAAAACTCTATATCTGTGTTTGAAAACAGTCTCAGTTTTATGTTCAGCTGTACCCTGAGGCTGAAACATGGCCATGTTTTGGCAGCAGGGAAGGCTGCCATATGTTGCAGTGATAAAGAAATTACACTCATGCCAATCTCTAAAAGGCTTATAAAAATATGTAAGGGAGTATATTTGTAGCAATTCAAGCTTTTGTATATATATATATAGAGAGAGAATTAAAAAGCCTGACAAGTCTGTATTTAGGGATAATTTTTCTGTCTCTTTAACAGTCACACGCTTTGTAAATGCTGCAAGCCACAATTCACTATTGTTCTTGAGAGGAGTTGTATTATATACACAAATCCATTGCATTGCTTGCTCTCTAGCCCCCAGCTTCCAATAGCCATAGGGCAATTCAGTTCTCTGAATAAATTCTTACTTATTGACTGGCTTTTAGTGAGCACATACTGGAAATCAATAAGAAGATTGGTTTTTTAGTAGTCATTCAGCCAAGCCTCTAAATGAGAGCACGGACGTGGAGGCCCTGAACATGGCCAGCAGCAACATGACATACTCTTTTTTTTTCTTTTTAAGGTCAGTACAGGCCGTCGGTTTGTAGCTCTCATGGGTGACTTCCAGTGCTTTTAAAATCACCAATTAATTTGTTTTAGTGCCAGCAGTATGTCAATGATCTTTGAACACAAAAGACTATTTGTATTCTTGATATGCATATAATAAAATCTATTGTAGGATCTATTTGTACAGTGTGGTAGTTCCAAACCACATCTACTGCCACTTAATGCAGAACCAAATATCCAATCCAAAATACTGATCTCAATCATAAACCTTCTGTTTTCTATTGTAAACACTGAAGCTGCTGTTTCTCATTGCTGAAGGAGGACTGCTACTGATCCATAAAGCTGACTATCTGAGCAGTTTTAAATTCATTCTGTTTACCAGTATCCTGAGACACGACGTTGCTAAGAAGTTGCTGAGAACAGACAATGGGTTCCACCAGCATCTTCTTGATTTCACCACTTACGTCCTTGAAGAAAGTATCAAGAGATGCAATAAATTTGTTTTGAAGCACAAGTTTTACTGCTGACTGGGTCCATAGGTTCCAGGTAAACATTTTCTTGCCCAGCAGTGATGGTGGTCTTCAAATTTCCATTGTTTGACTGTATACCAGCTAAGTTCTTCTGTGTCTCTCGTGCCAACGGGTCCAGCTGACTTTGCAGTGAGGACACTAATTCATTTGCATTCTTTGTATATACAAGTCTTTCCGTTTCCACTTCTTAAATTCTCACAGTAATTTGCAGCTGAGAAAAAATACTGGCTGTTTCTTCCTGTAATTTTTTCAGAGAGAGATATCTCCTAAGAAGATTTTAATTTCTTTTTATGGCCCTCCATTGCATCAGCCACAGCAGAACATCTCCTCATGTTATTCTGAAACTGACAGTTTAGTTCCAGGACAATTTGCACTGCTGGTGTCAAGATATTTAATGCTCTTCCTAATCCACACATATGCTCCTCAGTCAATCTCAACAGTAGCTTTACTAGCAAATGGCAGAGTCTTATTTTGTAATATTTTTTCAAACATATAAGGAAGTTCAGTGGACAGCAATTTTTTAACAAGAGGCAAAAGACACTGATACAACTAATGCAAATACATTAGCTGCTGAACAACTGGTAGATAGGAAGCCCCCTATAAAATATACATAAGATGTCAACAGACTGTTCTCACTAACTGAATCTGGTATTTTGTTGAACATAACATTCATTTCTCCTGCAAATTTATTCGGACGATAGCACTGTGTTGATCAACAGCCTTCTTATGATCCAGTTTTGCACAGAATATCTTTCGTATTAACAGTACTAACCAAATGACTAGCTGTGCCATAAACTTTTTCTCCGGTGTTTTCCAAAACTGAAAAGCCATATTCTTTCTCAGCCAAAGGAACCTTGGTTTCTTGCAGATCTGTCTATGCTTCTTGCAGTTCTTTCTCCTTGATCTGCAGATCTGTTTTCATTGTCAAGACTGGCTTTTATCAACTGTGAATGGTTTAGTGATTGTTTCAACTTCTTCCATGGTGCTGATTACGTCAATATACTCTGCAACTTGTTCTTCCTGAACTTTCAGCTTCCTTTTAAGCGCTTAATGAATTTTTAATAAAAACATAGACTCCATTTTACTGTTGTGCAGCAGCAACGTCTCCTTTTAGATGCTCAATCTCTTCAGTATCTTCCTTAATAACAGCTCCTCTTGGCAGCTGCTGGTTAACTTCAGGCTTCATTATGTTATTTGTTCTGTGAGCATGCTTCAGTGTACTCAGTGTTTCCTCAAGATTTATAGTATGTGAGAAACTGTGATAATTATTGACGTTCTTTCTTGTTCTCCAAGAGAGTCTTGAAGGATTCTTGTAAGTTGAGATCCTCTGTGTCTCCTTCCAAAAAAGCAGTAATAAATCCTCCTCTAGTCAGAACAGACCACTCGGTATTTCCAGCTTCACAAGCTCTTTCATCAACTGCCCCAAGCTGAAGCGTTTTCACTTCCTGCAAGATCAACCAAGTTTATCTTCACAGATCTAACAAGCTCCTGTCCATCAGCTCTGGTTTCTTTCATATGGATGGCAACCAAAACCACAAAGATCAACTGGAATATGCATTTTTTTGAGTAGCTGCGTTACTTCTTTTTGCTGCACCTCATTCCAAGATTTTGTAGGCTTTATTTTTGTTGTGTACAGGTATTTCTTCCAAGCCTTTCATGTTTACACCTGTTTTCTTTATGGGATCATCAAATATCTGCAGTCTTTCTCCAGTGCTGGGAATAGAATTCAGAAGATCAAAAAGCTCTTCATTATAGATTTCCACAAGAGAGGCTTTTACAAAAAAAAAAACAGTATCAATCTGAGTTTCTCTAATATTTGATACAAAGTATTATACATGGTAGCAAATCCTCTTTCAGAGTTTGTTCCTCATTGGGGCTCCCCTTAAACTGCGGAGGTCATTCCAATACCGTTGTGGCCATAAATGATCACTGTACAGTTGTACTCATAATAACTTCATCCAAAATGTGACACGACACTCTTGTGTCAGTTGCCTGTGATGCCTCCAGTGCGAAACTTCTTTTCTTGCTTGATCACAGTCTACAAAAGCGTAGGCACTTGCTTTACATCCTGAGGCATTAAAAGGCCTGCACCACACCACCATCAAGATGTTCTTGCCCTTTGCATTCTTTGTGTAGCTACTTCCCTGGAAGCTCAAGGAAGCCGTGCTGGGCCTCAGGGCCAATCTGCCAGGGAAAAAGGCAAAGTGCTGACTGTCCCTCAATGCTTTTGCAGCCCCTTGAGCTGCAGCCAACTGCCTGCTGCTCACATTCTGCTCACCTCAGCCACTGGCACTGCGCCTCCTGCAACTCTGCCCTCCAATTCCTGCCAAGTTTCTAGTTACAGTGGCCCAGAAGTGTCTGAGTGTAGGGAGACTCTGCTCGTCACTTAACTTGTCATGTCCACACTGTGCAGTGCAGCAGGGTGTGACATGTTTAAGCTAACACTGATCAAAATAGCCCTAGAAATAAAAGGTAACGTAGCCACAACAGTTTTGTGTTGTACTTGAGTTAACTGGCCCCGAAATGAAGCAGTGGCCCTGCCCTTATGCCTCTGTTTTGACACAGCAATCGGCCTCTGCCTAGTATGGCACTGCATAGGCACCCACCTGCTTGAAACTTGATTTGGAGAAGCTTTGCGTTACTACACAAAAGGCACCATATATTGCACCTGCAGTGCACTCTCTGAACTGACTTCCTAGCTTTTACTGTCTGCTCTGCAGATGAGGAATTGTGGTATTTCTAAATGCCTTTCATGGACACCTTACAGCAGAACAACTCATCTGTCAGTAGGCTTAACTAAAGGCCCACACTCTCTGAAAAATGTTTTAGGGAATTGTCATCTGAAAAAGGCTGGAACTCCTCTGATGTGACACATACATCAGATTTAATCTGGAGGTATATTGGAGATGGAGGCAGATATTTTTGGGATCCCCTGTTTTTTTAACAGCTGTACAGATCAGAAAACAGGAACTGACTTCTAAGAAAATCCAGTAGCAAGATGTGGACTTTGCTCAAAACTAGAGCCACTGCATGCAATTCTCAAAATAGTTTCCTCCTATATCTTAAAGCACTGTCCAGTCTTGCTAAATTATATGAGTGGCTGACTAATCATTAGATTTCTTTTTTAACTCTCCTGAACATTCTTCACAATCTTGGGATCAGTTAGAGAGTGGGGTTAGAAAAGCTTCCACCACCTCACAGGTCTGTGAGGTGGGGTTGAAGGAAGAGCCCCTTTACTGAGCCTCACTGCAAAGCCAGGTACTGTGTCCCTGCAAAAACAGCATCTGGAAAAATACCTGACTGCAGCCTGCCTGTGCACAGCAGTTTTATCTCAGAAAGGTGTCCCTCCTCGCTCTTGCAATACGGCTTTTAAAAAGCCACATCAAAATCTTTAATAGGATAATAAAGCTCTGACGCTTTAATATCCTGGATGTAGCACTCGGGCCCTGACCCTGCCCTGGGCCTGCCCTTCTGGAGACCTCTCCCTTCACAGCCATATTTCTTCTCCTAAGACCTTCCTTCCCAGCTCCCCGCAGCTGACAGCCTTCCCGACCCGCCGTCCCTGGGGCAGCGATCCCGCCACCCAGATGCTCTGGCCGCAAACTTAACGCTACTTCAGGGGCTTGGCCAGGCCTCCTCCCTCCAGCCCTCCCGCAGGGCCGCGGCCCCGGCGGGCGGGAAGCCTGTGGCGCTGCCGGCGGCCGCCGCCTCCCGGGGACACGGTTGGACCCCGACGCCCCGGCAACACCTCGGTCGGGAGTGACCGAGAACCGGCGCCAGGGTCCCGCGGCCCAACCCCGACCCACGGCCCGCCCCTCCTCTGGCAGGTGCGGCCCTGCCGCTCCGCTCCGCTCCGCGCCGGGCCGGGCCGCCGCTGCGCACTGGGCGGGGCGGGGAAGCTCCTCCTGCTCCGGCACCGGCGCCGCGCAGCCGGCCCGGAGAGTCAGCGGTGTTGCGGCTTCTTCACCGCGGTTCGTCCCTCGCTGCTGTCGGAGCGGGGCGGAGGGTCGGCGGCCGCACCGCCGTGCGCGGTCCCGGCACCTGCCGCGAGGTGAGGGAGCGGCCGGGCCTGAGGCGGCGCTTGGCCGCCGCCGTTACCTAACGGGGACCGGGGGGCGAGGCGAGGGCAGCACGGCTGCCAGGGAGCACGGAGGGAGGGAGGGAGGCATGAGGGGGGGCGAGTGTCGTCGTTGCCACGGAGACGGTTCAAACGGCGGCTCCGACCCTTGGGGCGCCCCTCGGTGGCGGGGGGCGCCCGCCTTAGCGGTGCTGCCGGCCCGCGCCTCCGTGTCCCTCTGAGGGAAGGCGGGGGGGGGAGGACGAACCGCATCTCGGGGGGTGGCTCCGGGGCGCGGCCGGTCCCGCTCCCGCCGGGGCTGTGCGGGGACGTGCGCCAGGTGCTCCGTTTGTGGCGGTTTCTTAAAACATGGCTCTGGTGCCTCGAAACGGGCGGTGAAATGCGTCTCCTTACTCAGTAGGAGCGGTTCGCGGCGTGTGTCCGGACCGTGAAGCTACTCGTTTGAGTGGCAAAAACACGCTTTTGCTCTTCTCCAGTGTTTTAATATGTGAGAGCTCCCAGCTGGAAAGGAGCTCGGCACCTCGATTGCTGAAAGAGTAAATCTGCAGCCCTGGGACTTTAAAAGGTACTGCCCCGGTGGTCGAATGCCTCTCTCAGAGCAGGGAAGGGCAGATGCCTCGCTCAGAGCGACGTGGTTCTCATCACTAAATTTCCAATTTGGCCAATCTGGAGCAATTCTACCGAAAAAAAAAAAAAAATAAAATCCCGGGTTCCTGCGACGGCGCAGGTGACTCGTTGCTGCGAGCCTCCCAGGGCGTCGGTGGAGGGTGAATTCAGCCTGCGGAGCGAAGCCGGCTTGTCTGCACGGTGTCTGGCGGAGCCCGACTGGCAGGTGATACACATCGCTGCCACACGCAAACGCTGGGAAGCAGCACGCTGGGCACCACCCGCTGTAATAAAATGTGAAAGGAATGGAGCTACAGTTTAAAACTTAGCGCCTTGAGATAAACCGCAGACATTGATCATAGCAAACAGTGGGACTACGTTTTGGTTTTTTTTTTTTAAGCTTGGTATAAATTTGTCTGGTTTTGTAGCGGTAGGAGGATGTCTTACAAATGTTTCAGAAGTACATTGGTGTTGGTCTTACTTGTGTAAATGTTAATGGCAGCGTTTGTTCAGTCATGAAAAGATCAGGAGTAGACCCAGAGGCTGCAGCCCTGTTAACTGTAGCGCATAGGGTAAAGAATTAGTGTAGCCTTGCCAATTCCTGTTGATTTTGGGATCTGCCTGCATGAGGCAGTTGGCAGGGGTAAGGCCTCTGAGGGGTATTCAACAATTGTTTAGAGTTTTTATCCAAAAAAGAAGTTTACTATTTAACCAGAGTCTACAGAAATGCAGTGATGTACTGAACAAATAATTTAGTTACCACAGATGCTTAAAAATCTACCAATATGTAGCTGCTCAATCAGATCTCTTTGTTCTGTTCAAGTTTATGAATGGTTAGAGAGAAAATTTTGCCCAACTTTGAAAGTGTTCTAGAAACACTTTCAGCTTTTGTCTGCTTTTCAGTTTGTGAATAATCTGACAGTATCTGTAGAGCGCTTTGAAGTTATACTGTATGAAGTACTAAGCTAGGTATGGGTACTCTGAGAAACCTTTAGGGAATAATAAGCTCTTGCTTTAGTAGGACACTAAAAATAATGCAGTTGTACCAATTAATGCCTCTTAAGCATAAGATTTATTTTTTTTTTAGGTGCTTACAGTGTTTATAAAAAATGTCATTATGATTTATTGTGCATACGAGCAACAAAAGTCCCGGTTTATTCCTGTATAAGTGCGCATGGAGAAAATGTGCATTTGGGCAGCTATTGAGTTGGCAGATGTGGGGAGAATAGTACTTCTACTATTTAAATGGGGGAAGAAGTCGCACCAGGGTTTCATAAAAAATGATACAGTTAGATTTGCAGGTATATCTTGCATTCAATTCCAAGTGAGAGCAAGTGCTTTTAGGGAAGGGGATTTTAATATGGAAATTGAGGGGTTGCTTATTTAACACTTTATAAATCAGCATGGTATATGAACCACACAGAATATGAGATTAAGCATTGTCTTCACTGTTAGAAAACCATGTGATATTCTAAAAGTAAAGATGCCTATGTAGAAATTAAATATCTGGAGATTATTTTTTTTGAACACAAGCTTGGAAGTGATTGAACTTCAAATTGGCCCTGAACAGAAAGTGTAGAACCTTGCCTCGGACAACAAATTTGGGATTCTGTGGGATCTTCCAGTTGAGCTGTAATCTTGTTTAAGTCTGTCTTCTCCATAAGAAGGACATGAACAGCTGTGTTTGAGATGGCAACTCATCTTAAAAAGTCTGTGTATTGCTAAATGTATAAGTGAATTTGGCTCAGGATTTGAATTTGAACACACAAAGAAATTCAAAACATCAGGGAAGGTGGTGTGGTTTGGTTTTGTTTTGTTTTTTCCTCTCTGATCGTTCTCTTTGTATTAAGGGGTGCAATAAATTTGCAGTTTACAGTAAGGAGAAGTGTGGATGAAACAATGGTAGCAGGTGGAAACATAGGCTTGTGTGGGCCTGTTCTTCAGTGGGTACTTGCAAAGTAAAGTGAGCGGGATTTGACCAGGGAAAATGCAGTGTTCATCTAAAACAAAAAATGGGTTTTGTTACCTCCATTTTTGATTCAGAATGTGTTGCTTCTGCCTGAAAAATCAGAAATTGATATAATGTAGCTTCTGACACTGATGATCAGCTTCTGCAATGCAGCAAAAAGGAATGTATTCAATATGAAATATGAAAATTCATGGCACTGCTGTGGTGTTTTTTTCATCGACTGCTGACTGGAATATGATTGACTTAATGGCCAAGAATGACGGTAATTTAATGCCCCGCTACTACGGGGAAGTGGTGATTATAAATTGGACTAGAAATGGGGATTGGATTAAGTGAGAAATGAAATTAATTTAAACACTCAAGTGAGAACAGTTGACAGTGTTATCAGGAGAAACTAGTCAAACATAAATGTCATCCACTCTAATTATGCTTACCTACAGTAACTGCATAGTTGTCTCATTTTAATTCTTTTTAGCATAAAGAAATTATTCGTCATATTTCTCATCCACCTAGGACTTTCATATGGCCCTTGCCAGTGTGTTCTGTGCTCTGAGGACTTCAATTAGTCCAGAACTGATTGGGGGTGGGAGGGGAATCTCATGTTCAAATTTTTGTATCTCTTTCTTTGGAGATAGTGAGAGGAACAGTGCCAAAAGGCTGAAAATTACAGAGGTTTTCCTAACAAATTATTCAACTTTTAGGAACCTGATTTTTAATTTTTTATTTATTTATTCCCCACAAAATTACTAACCTCTTGTGGTGGTATATCCCCCCAATTTCTTCAACTACCTGCCAGTTATACTTAGTAGTGAAAGATAAAGGATCCCTAACATAGCAGTTCCTAAATTTTCATTTCTTTGTCTTCTGAATTAGATGGCCTTTTGACTGCTTATGAGGTAAAATGCTTGGCTTCCTTTCTTGGGAAGAAGTTTTGCACACAGGAGGTAGCTGCATCAGAATACCTTTTGTGCTCCATGCTGTCAGTGGACAGCTAAGTCACTCAAAGGACAGATGCCCTGTGAGAACTGGCGTAGTTCTGGTGGGTCTTTATACACCTTTATACACCTACATACATTGGTTCAAAATGCCTCTCTCTGTTGGCTTGAGAAAAGAAAGGTGTCGTTTCAAAAAATGCCATTCCGGTAGCGAATGCCATGCAAATTCCATTCACGCTCGTGCCAGTTTGAAGCTATTGACTTTCATATCAGCAATCGGAGATTTCTCTGTGATGAGAAAGCAACAAAATATGTAAACAGTTCTGAGTAAAATAAATCAAGAGGCTTCAGAACATCAATAATACTTGAGAATGTATGATTTTTCTCCAAGTTAGGTGACTACTCTGAACGATTATGTAAATTGAGAATGTGTTCTGCCAAAATTTCTGTAGCAATATGCTGCAGCAATTTAGAAGAACTTTAATTGTAGAGAATGAGCTTTATATGGGGATAAATTTTGTAAATATTTTGATTCATCAGTACTTAAAGGTTATGGTTTTTCTGAAGAGTGTCTTTTTCTGCGACCATCTGTCTTTATTTTTCTGACAGGAATGATACATGTAGTGGTGGTTTTTGACAGTGTAGAAGATGTGATGTTGCAGCCTAATTTACTCTTGTGTTTTTCCTGAATGCTGTGATTACTTAGGATGTGTCTTAAAAGTGTGTATGTGTATCTTCCCCCTGGTAGTCTAAACTTTAACATCTTCATTTTTTTTCTAATCCCTTGTGCCTCCAGAATAGCCTTTCATTCTACTCTTCAGTAAGAATACACTTGGAAAAAAATCTCAGCATTACTAGTTTGGGTAACAGTGGGCTTTTGTTTTTAAGGTATCATGTCTAAGAGTGATTGAGGTCCATTTCTGCAGTGTTGATAAGACTTGATTTCTGTACTATATTTTTTTATTAAAGATTGGTTAAGTGAAAACAACATTGCTTAGATTAATAATGAATTTCAAAGTGGACACGAGCAAGCTTATGGCCTTATTATGTCTGAAACACTTTCCATCAGGTTTCACTTCAGGTTAAGTAAAGTAAAAAGGCTATTGCCCTTTATAAGCTAAAGTGGGACTCTACCTGGTTTATCAAGACAGAAGAGATAAAAACCTTTGGTTGAAGGAATGTTATCAGGATATGTGGAATGTATTCTTTCCAGGTTTATTTTTGAAATTCTCTAAAATTGGTATTAACATTTTTTCCAACAGCTACATTTATAGGAAGAGAGTGGCTTTGAATAATATTTTTTCCTGATCTAATACAGATTTTAAAATGATGTTTTTAAAGCAATAATTGACTACCAAAAGGTGTTCCCTTTGAGAGAATACATCTTTTGTGTTTTTTCTCTTTTCTGTGTTATATGTAGTTTTGAAAGCCGCCTTTCAGTCAGTGACCTGTATTTTAGTTGCATAAAATAAGAAGAGAACTGAGGTGATGTTTTCAGAACAGAATGGGGACTTTGACTTTAGCTAACTGTGGAGTTCAAAATAGAGATCTCAAGAGCTGAAGTGTGGAATTTATTTAAAGGGGATAACAGCACCTGTTTTGTGGGTTTAGTATATGCCTTAGCTGAAGTTCCTTTGGTTTTTTTTTTTTAATTCTTGTTTTTTCTTTTTCTCCTTTAGTAGAAAGCCCGGGCAAACAAACAGGAAGGGAACAGAACTCCTTTCTGGCAGGGTCTTAGTGCATCAGGACTGCAGAGTGTACTGGAGAGTATGCCATATCCCTGCTGTGCTGAGCTTCTTATCCTCAGTGAGGTTACATTAAAATCCACTATGCATTGCTTGTGGTCAGTGGTGACTTTTGCATACAAATGCAACTGCTGTATTTGCTTGTTGGGAAAGTGCATAGAAAATTGAATGATGCAATACAACTATGAGATCTGGTGCATTTACTTTTCGTGTATGTGCTCCATCCTCCAAAGAGAATTACAGAAGTGCAAAAACATAGGAGTTGCTGAAATGTAAATAAGAGGACTGGAAGTGCTTTGCTTGCTTGCTTCGGGAGGATAACTATGAATGAAGGTGGAACAGAAGTAGGAGTTCAGCTTTACAGAGAGCAAGTCAAACTGCAAAATGTTTCTGTGGCCAGGGCTGGTTGTCTAATAAATGAAGTTCTTGTCTACTAATGTGACTGGGCCCTCAAGTATATACTCAGTTTGAAGCGTGCCATTTGAATTTATTTTTTTTTTAAATCATCTGGACAGGCTGGATCGATGGGCCGAGGCCAACTGTATGAGGTCTAACAAGGCCAAGTGCTGGGTCCTGCACTTGGGTCACAAAAACCCCATGCAATGCTACAGGCCTGGGGAGGAGTGGCTGGAGAGCTGCCTGGAGGAAAAGGACCTGGGGGTGCTGGTTGACAGGCGCCTGAACATGAGCCAGCAGTGTGCTGAGGTGGGCAAGAAGGCCAACAGCAATCTGGCTTGTAACAGGAATAGTGTGGCCAGCAGGAGCAGGGAGGTGATAGTGCCCCTGTACTGGGCACTGGTGAGGCTGCACGTCGAATACTGTGTTCAGTTTTGGGCCCCTCACTACAAGAAGGACATTTTGTTGCTGGAGCGTGTCCAGAGAAGGGCAACGAAACTGGTGAAGGGTCTAGAGAGCAAGTCTTCTGAGGAGCGGCTGAGGGAACTGGGGTTGTTTAGCCTGGAGAAGAGGAGGCTGAGGGGAGACCTTATCGCTCTCTACAACTACCTGAAAGGAGGTTGTAGTGAATTGGGTGTTGGTCTCTTCTCCCAAGTAACTAGCGGTAGGACAAGAGGAAATGAACTCAGGCTGCATCAGGGGAGATTTAGATTGGATATTAGGGAAAATGTGTTTACTGAAAGAGTGGTCAGGCATTGGAAGAGGCTGCCCAGAGAGGTTGTGGATTCACCATCCCTGGAGGTGTTCAAAAAATATGTAGGCATGGCACTTCAGGGTATGGTTTAGAAGACATGGTAGTGTTGTGTTGATGGTTGGACTTGATGATCTTAAAGGTCTTTTCCAACCTTAATAATTCAATGATTCTATGGTTTTTATTTTATTAGGATTGTTCACTTTCTTTAAGACCTTTTAATCAGGTCGATCGTGTTAGGCACTTTATGGAGTCAGATTCCACGCTTTAGATCTTTGGATGCATATGACATAAGAGACTTACTGAAGATGAGAACAAGTCATGCACAAAACTATTGTAGTTTATACTTATTGCAGCTGTTCACGTTTCCACAATATTTCAAATCTGGCATAGTGCAACTCTAAACTACTGTAAAGGGAGGAAAGCTGCTAGACAGGCCATTCGAATTTACTCTCTTCACTAATTAGAAGTAGCTCTTGCACTATGGACTTGCATTGATTTTTAGTGATGTTGCTGGATAAATGAAGAGAATTAAGGATCTAATAACTGATCTCAGTCAACTGTAATTCGTGGGAATTTAAGACATAAATACCTCTAGTTTTCACCTCCCTCTGCTCATGTAGCAGAGCATGTGCCTGAATTTTTGGCTGGTCATGAGATGTTGCTATGGGTTTGTACCGTAACACCAGCAGGATGGTGGCAACACAAATGTTGCTGGTGCTCTGAGGCAATAATTTGTTGCAGAGCTCAGGGCATACAGGGTAAGGGGAGTAGAAGTGTCTTCAGTGGCATAAATTGTTTCACTGAATTACACATTATGCTTCTACATTTTGTCCTGTCACTGGTCTGCATACTGTGAATACTGAAAATTGTTTTGGGAACCCAAGGAATGACTTTTTATGGGCTGCATCTTTATTTTCTGACTTATTAATTCTTTGGTGAGAGAGGTTACTATGTAATTACCAGGTAGCCCACAGCAAACCAGACCAAGTCCTGTAGACTTAAAAGCAGGGAGGGGAGAGGGGGAAGCGGTAGTTCAGCTGTGGTGATCTAAAGATATGAGAGAGGTGATGGGTGGCATTTTGTTTGGTTTTTATGGGGTTTTGTAGTTTTTTTTTCTTTTTCTGATCCAGTTGATATAGTCTGTGGGAAGGAGGAAAAAAGGACAAGGCTTATGAATCAAAGTGTTTCTTTTGGGGCCTGAGGAGGGCACAGAAGTCTAAACACTTGTCTGTTTCTTTTATAATTCTATTTCTGATATTAATTAAAGATCAGGGATTAAAAATGATTTAAGATCTTCTTTTTAAAGTGTTTTTCCTTGTAACAGAAACTTTTCTCCAAGTAAGGGAAAGTTGTGTCTCAGGCTAAGGAGGGCGGGGGAAGTTTGAAGAAAATCTTGAGCTGTAAATTCAGATCCTTCTATTTGAAGGAGAAAAAAAGCCCCTCTACCTGTTCTCAGTTAAGATTATTTTCCATCTGCTTATCTGTGTGGTGCACACAATTGAAAACTGTCAGAAGAAACAGACTTTATCAGAACATTGTCTAATGGATTTACAATCCCTTATCTGGATAGATGGATGACAACTGAGTAGAAGTTGTGGATCAGTCTCTCTTTGCCTTTCTGTCATGGTTTGATACAAGATGTTCTGCAGCAATACTGGCAATACTGCCCTCCTGCTGCATCTTATTGCTCTGGTGTTTTGCTTGCATCACTGTGTGTGTGGGTGTACTGTGAGCTGGATCAACAGCATGCCTCTTAAAGCTTTAAGGAAAAAAAAACAAATGAAAACCAACCACAAAACCAGAAAGCAAACCCTAAATATCAAAAAGCAGCCCCATAGAAGTTCTGATATATTCTTTAGGCAGGTCAGGCAAGAGAATGAAGTACAGAAGCCAGTGTAGCTGCTGAACTTGTACCTATTCTATCTTGAAAGAAGAGCAACCAGCTGCCTTGCCCTGTAATGAATATATGCTGACTAGAGAAAGACCTGTTGACTGTAAGTGCTTAGTTTTCTTTCATATACTAGGGGGCAAAAGGTGTTAAATTAGTGTTTTTATTTACCAGATTCTTGCACTGAATTGGAGTAAGCAAATGTTTTTACTGCAGCTTGCCATAAATAAACAGAAGGGTGTTTGAAAATCCTGACCAGTTTTTGTGTAGGAGAGAGCAATCATAACAAACTGGTTCTGTGAGACACTGAAAACAAATAAAAGATGAGCTGTTATTCATGGTTTACAAAAGCAGAGGAGATTGTGCAGAAAAGAAGCAAGTTATTTTCAATTACTGAAAACCATTGTTTGCAAACCTAGGACAAATTTTAGTAACATTTCATGTTCTCCTGTTTTCAGTTTTTAGAAGATCTCGGGAAACCAACGGCAATGATTTTAACCAACTTCAGCCTCAGAAGAGGGTGAAAATCTTCTCCAACTACTGCATTCAATACTGCTAGAAGTCTCTTGAATCTCCCCAAGGTATTTCCAAGAACATTTCCTACCTGTTTCTGTGTGTTACAGTCTTGCAGAGGGTTACAACGCTGCAGTTAGCTGAAGCGAAGAATCAGTTCCCCTAACAAAACTTCTCATACAAGGAAAGCTCTTCTTTTAGTACTTAAATTAATGAGATTACCACCTACTACTTTGAAGTTATTTTCCTTATTATTTTGTGTTCTTGGCATTTTTTGAGTCTAATATTACTGTACAAAGAGATAGGCAGGCAATACTTAGATAAGCAGAGTATTTCCAGTTGTGAATCTGAAGGATGGATAGATTTATTTTTGGGAGTTTCTTTTAAGTAGGGAGTTGTTAAATGACACAAAATCTCAAAATCAATATTCCATTTTTATTTGTCCTGGTTTTGGCTGAGGGAGAGTTAATTTTCCTCCTAGTAGTTGGTATAGTGCTGTGGTTTGGATTTAGTATGAGACTAATGTTGATAACACACTGATGTACTAGTTGCTGCTAAGCAGTACTTATACTAAGTCAGGGACTTATCTGCTTCCCACGCTCTGCCAGGTGCACAAGAAGCTGGGAGGCGAGGAGGCACAGCCAGGACAGCTGATCCAAACTGGCCAAAGGGATATTCCATATCATATGATGTCATGCTTAGTATATAAACTGGAGAGCTGTCCAGGGGGCAGTGATTGCTACCTGGGGACTGGCTAGGCATTGCTTGGCAGGTGGTGAGTGCTTACAACACTTGTTTTTCCTGAGTGTTGTTTCTCTTTCTCTCTTTGTTGTTTTTGTTACAATTTATTCTTATTTTATTTCAGTCATTAAACTGTTCTTATCTCAACCCACGGGTTTTCTTACTTTTGCCCTTCCAGTTCTCTCCCCTGTCCCATGTGGGGGGAGGGTGAGCAGGCAGCTGTGTGGGGCTTAGTTGCCAGCTGGTGTTAAACCAGGACATTACTTTATATTGATACTGTGTGTTTGTGACTGAGTAATGTCTGAGTATCTTGAGCTGGTAACTCACATTAGTGTTTTGCAACTTTTTTGTTGTTTTCATGCAGCCACACCTGTGACCCAAAGAAAGTATCTAGCCTTAAAAGGGTAGACTCTGACTAGAAATGGAGCTGATGAAATGGTAAAAAAAAATCATGCCTAAGGCTGCACCTTTCTCTTAGTTGTTCCCTATGTGGAGCAGAAACCTGTCTTAAGCAATCTTGGGGTCTTCACAGAGAATCTCTTGGTTGTAGGGATCCACTGGAACCAAGTAGGCTGGAAAACTGTAACCATAGATCAAATGTGTTTGTGGCTGTGATGGTGGGAAAAAGAAATACAAAGTTTTACAGAAGGGACGAAAACTTCCATATAAGCATATCATCAGGACATACAAGTTGACTGTGCTGTGCAGAGGTACCCACTTAGCTCTGAACAAAGTTGCAAAGCCCATAGGAACAGTATTGTTAGTACAGTGTTTTGTGTGGGTAACATGAGAAACTACTTAGATGTCTTTGCAAGCCTCTGCATTGGGCTGTGTTGAATGCAGGTGAGGTGGTGATCCTTTAGGAATTGCACATTGGTAAATTCCAATCCAGATTCAGAAATTTTATTCTCTGTCAGTGATACATGGCCTTATGTGTGGTAAATTGGGAAATACTGGGGAAGTCCCAGCAGTATTGCTGCATCGGATTTTGATTCATCTCTGAGCAGGTTTGTATTGCCAGTAGCACATACTGAAGGAATTTGATAAATACTTAAGAGCAAATAGCTTTTAGTTCTAGTTAGCCTTTAGTTTGTGCTCCTTCTCTCCTGAAGTGGGTGGGAAAAGCCGGTGTTTGGTTGTATCAGGATCAGTGTAAATACAGAGGTGAAAGCTTGCATTTGTTTTTCAAAAGTAACTGAGAGTTGCATGAGAGCATGCTGCAAAGCTACTCATAAGTAGTGATGCTTCTGTCTGCTCACTGACTGGCAGCACTGTTAGGTCTAAGAGTTAAAGCGCTGCAAGGTAGAGAAAGATCTTTCAAACCTATTTTTGCATTACAGATTTCTTTATTTATTAGAGAACAAGAGTCTCCTGATTAGGTAGGGGTGACTGTAGTGTTGCCACGTAAATGAGTGAACCTGGCCAAAGCTAGAAGTCAACCCTTTGTTTGGTTAGAGTGACTCAGACCATCTGGATGCAGTCCTGCACTTGTTGGCTGCATTTGGTATGTTACTGTCCAAAGATGGAAAAGAAGCAGTGAGTCTGTGCTTAGAGTGCTGGATCATGTACAATACAACTGCTCAGTTCGTTGGCAAGGTAAGGAGTAGTCTGTCCCCTGCAAATCCTCTGATTCAAATCCAGGTTTTTGTGTGTGCCATTTGGTAAAGAGAGAAATCAAACGCCATTTAATTATCCTCTTAGTCCTTGGAACTGTCTGCAGTATCCTTAGGCTTAGTCATTGGAGGGGGCAGGTGGGTGCTTCAGGCCATCTTTATGCCAGTCATCACCTTTTGGGCCAGTGTGTCTCTGTTCCCAGATCAAGACATTGATGAATAGCTTCCATTTGTTATATCATTCAATGGCTTTTAATTTAAGCAGTGTCAGCCTCAAGCATTCAAACACTGAAAGCTAGTTCCCAGACACCAGTAATTAAATAAATTCAGACACTTGCCATCAGAATTCATAAGTCTGGTGTTACATTATGTTTTCAGGCTTCTCTCCGTAATCTTCAGACCTATGAACTTTATTTTTTGTTTGAAACGAAAGCTTCAGGTGCAGTTTGATTCCAGGAGATACATTTGGTGACAGGGGAGTAAACCACCATGACTACTTTATTTTGGCTTTTTCTTACCTTAAAATGTGTGCTTTTTGGTGTTTTTTAGTTTTTTCTGATCAGTGCTTACCTTTGACTGCAACAAAACTTTTCTCTTGTGGTAGAGGCTGAGTTAGCGTTTTCCTTCCTAAATCAGTCTGTATCAAATTCTAATTTAAAAGGTCCGTTGCTTTTAGTGGTGATACTGTCCCATTGATTCTTCTAGAGATGTACTAGCACTGATACATTTAAATTTTATTATTTGTTGTGGACCAACTGTAGAGTCAACATAGGTAGCTTCCATGTAGATTAGAAGCTTGGAATCTAAACTAATGAAAAACTATTTGGAGTAAAAGAAAATCTTAGTGTTGTGATACAGTGTAGAAGTCAGAATAATATTGTAAAATACAGTAATTCAGATTCCTCTCAAGGAAGTTAACTTTATTAAAGCTTATGAAGTGTCTACCATAAAATAGTATTGTTTTGTTGGGCATATGCAGTTTAATTTGGTCATCATTCCTTTGTGAAATGGATTGTCCCTTTTATGTCAACAAACATTGCTTTTGGGTGTCTAAAAGTTCATAGCAGCTGGAATCAAACGCTTTCCACTCAAACAAGAATGATTATTAAGAAAGTAATCTCTAATCACGCTGATACCATTAATATTTAATGTGCTTTAAATAATTAAGAATGTTAGTGTGAGATCTTGTAGATAAAGTGCACAGTTAAGGCAATTAACAGCATAAGAACTCGTTAAATGAGTTGTTTGATGTAAATTCTTTTCCACTAAAGAAAAAAGAGAAAAAAAGGGAATGCCTAAATGAAAAAAACCCTGTGTAATGGAAGTCTGCTAACTCTATGGTGTGAACTGTAAAAAGTTTGTGGGTCTTTCAAATTTAGTCAGAGCTTTTACTTCTTCAAGGACTTCAATAACATATTTAGGGATGAAGGAACTGTTTTGTCCTTAAACATGTCCGTGGAGAAAGATTTTTGGGGAAGAAATCTCTTCAGGCTCTTGTTGAGTTTTGGTATTCCCACATCCAGGAAAATCTTCTGTTTTCTGGGACATGACAACAACAGTAATAGGCTATTGTTCTCCTGTTTGTAATTCAAAGTTTACTGTGGTTTTGAATCCCTTCTCTCTCCGGCAGTGCATCCACCATGGCCTCTAGCAATCTGGTCTTGAAGCATACCCAGAGGAAGATGCAACTGCTCACTAAGCTAGCTTCACGTTCAACATCACTGATTTGGTGCTGAGTGAAGTGCCTCTTCTCCAGGGACTGCACCTACCCCCTCTTTTCCCAGCTGTGGCTTGCTTGTTACCTGAATGCCTTTTCCAATTCTTGGCATCCAAACCCAAAGGCCTGTTCCATGCTGAAATCTTAGGTATCAGGGAGAAGTGTAATAAGTTACCTCCCACTGTGTAAGGAGCTTCATTCCTTTTATTGCAAGAAGGTCATTAAAATATGAGTACCTGATTATTTAAAGATTTAATTTCTTCATTCTTCACTGTTGGGAATGCTTTACACATGTGTACCCTTAGAGAACTGCTTGCCAATAGCTAGGAATTCAATAATTTGCCTAGCTGCATCTGTAGGAGTGATCTAGCATTAATCTTTCACTATTTTTTTTCAAATATGTAGCAGTATTTCTACTAGCAATCTATGAAACATTGCAATAAAAAGATTCACAGAAATGTAGGCTGTTAAAGTATGAATTTAGTCTAATTCTCATTGAAGTCCTTGACCAAATTATTGATGAATTTGAAAATAGCTGGGTTTGACCTGAAATAAATAGTACAATATGGTATATTTTGTAGAAGTTAATGGATACTGAGTACTCTGAATTTAAAAATCTGAGTACTTGCTGTGGTTTTCCCAGATATACTCAGAAGAAACCTCTTTCAAGAAGGCTTCTTAGTGTGCCTTAATTCTGAAATGTTCTGATTTGTTCCCTTTACCTTTGACTCTTTGAAGCATTTTATTTAAAAACAAATTTTTGTTGTTGTTGGGCATTTATGCAAGGTGCTTTTATTGGTTTGGAGTTCTTTCAAGTGATGAACATCTATCAGAAAACTTCTTGGAAATATACTCACTGAAACTTAAGTTACATAAAATAAATTCTTTTGCTTTTTGTCAGGAGTCATTCAGGGATCAACTTACTTGCTGAAACATTGATGTCTAGTGCCATTTGAGATACTGATCCAGAAGAGACTGGATGTCGTGTGTGTCCTACATCATATCTCTCATCTCCCCTGGGAGATGTCTTAGTTACTGTAGGGGGTCTGAAATGATAATAAATTTCTGTATATTATCAACTGAATTTAAGTATTAATTGAGCTTAATCAGCAAACAATAAAAATCAGTACATGCGTGTTTTGCTTATGAAGTATTAGTTTTGTTTATCAAATGAAATAATAAACTTTATATAACATCAGTTGCACCAGGATTGCTACTGAGTTTTCCTATCCTTAAAAAAACCCAAACAAACAAAAAAAACACCCCACGCCAAAAAAAACTTGCTATGACAAGATAAGTCTTTTTAGTGTTCTAGTAAGTTTGCTTTGGATTGGTATAAATTATAGCCAGAAGTTCAAAGGATTCTTAGGCTGTTCCAATAAATGGAAAGACTGCAACTCCTGAATGTGCTGCACCAGGACACTTGAGAGATGTGGACGCATGTACATATGCTATGATTTTAATAGGATTTCCTGTTTTTTTTCCCCTTCTGTTTCCTTTTAAGAGATAGTCTCTTAAAGAAGATTGGAATGTGGAATAAATAGGGCATATGGGACTAACGTGCTCTTGCATGCATACCATTTTCGTAGTCTCAGCTGTACCGTAGAGAATCACACAAAGCACATAATTGTCTAGGTTGGAAGGGACACTTGAGATCATTTAGTCAACTCCCCTTATTCAAGCAGGGTCAGCTAGAGCAGGTTGTCCAGGGCTGCATCCAGAGGTGTTTTGAGTACCTCCAAGAATGGAGATTCCACAACCTCTCTGGACAATCTGTTCTGGTGTTTAATTATCCTCACAGTAAAAAGTATTTTCTTGTTTTCAGATGGAATTTCATGTGTGTTAATTTATGCCCATTAAGTTATAGAAGAAGGAATATTTTAACTTGAATTAGGAGTAGCTATTTGTAGCATTTAGTGATTATTGTCCTTACAATTTAAAAAAATATATATGTTATTTTAGAAACAAGTGCTCCTAGAGCCTTTTAAATTATATATATTTTTTTATATTGTCATGTATACTGACATCATGTTGGCAAAAGCTGAACTCCACTTGTGTCCAAGGAATTATGCTTGGCACTGTTTAGCTCTTCCAAATGTAGTGGGCTTCTACTGACTGGCATGCAATTCATAAACTTCAGTTAGGCATTTAGGGCTGTCTCCACAAATCATCTTACGTTTGGTTCTAGGAGCAGTATTGACAAACCTTACTTGCTGAAACAAAACTTGCTAAAACAAACTTAATTGCTCAGCTTCCTAGTTTAATGTCTGAGTAGTGATAGATGCTTAAGAACAAAGATTCTTTAGCAAGCCACAAGTTGTTTGCATGTGTATGAAGGGAAGAACAGGACGTCAATTTAGCCGATAGAAAAACAATCAGAGATATATGTGTTAAAAATTCCTCACTCTTCTGGAAGTAAGCACTTAACTGTAGCCTTACAAAGTCTTTCATAGTGCCTATGTCACCAAAAGCTGGGAATAAAACTCCTTAACACCGGGTGTGTTAAAGAGCAGGCATGACTTTATTTGGCACCAAGTGCACAGGGGATAATTCCTCCTAGTGTGCACACCTACCATAATTCCTTTTTGACATTCACATATGAAAGTTAACACACCACGCCTATCTAACACATAATCGTTGACCTGACTGGGCATCCCCATCTTCCATTGGTCTGTATCTTCTCTGCTTAAGTTGAAAGCCACAGTGTGATTTTAATTCACTGCGCACGCCCAAGAGGAGTGTGGTCCTTTTGTCCGTCAGTTGAGTCGGTGGTCGCAGTCTCTCCCTGCCGGAATTACCTTTCGCCCAGTTTCTGTGCTTCAGTGCCTTCTGAGCCAAGATGTTCCTTTTTAGCACTGCTGACTGATTTGTCGCCTTCCCTTTCCTTCACAACCTGCTTTGTAGCAGGATGTTTCCACTGTTAGTCCCTGAAATTCTGCTGAGTTGTATTATTTTAGGAGGTTCTTGTCAATGAGGCGTTCATTGCTAATACCCTCTTGTCTGGCCTAAGCATTATTCACTATCTTGTTAAAATTCTCAGGTGTTAGTCTCTACTCCTAACTATGATTCTTTTTTAACTACTACTAACTCCTGCGCTATTGCATTTCATCCAAGAAGAAAATATATATATATGTATGTTTGAGGGAACACCTATATTCACAGTGCCCTTCTGAATGTAAGCAGCAGGTTGTTTCATGAAAGAAGCATTTTACTTTTCTTTTGAAATTTAGCTTCTCCTGTGGTGTGCGTGTTTTGTGGTTTGTTTTGGTTTTTGGGTGTTTTTGTGTGTGTGTGTATTTTTCTTTTTTTTAATAACTTAAGAACTGTTGATGCACCACTTGCCTCGTAATGGATCTGAGTTCAGTTGTCCTTGCTGTGATGGGCATTCAAAACTGTTCCTCTCACCTTTTATGAAGAGTAAAATAACTATCAGACTTGAGGCAGAACTAGGTACGCATTATTCCTGCTTCCCTCCCACTCTTGTGGTTTACTGTTCCACTAAGAATGTACACTTTGGGTCAGAAGGAGAGAGTGTAAGAACAGATGGTGCGGATAGGGAGACCCAGTTCTGTCCTGGGAGCTGGCACCAGAAGATTGAATTGCCATTTTGAAAACAGGGCTGTAATACAAGTTTCATGTATACACTGGTGCACAAGTATTAAGGAAATGGGAGATTTGAGTATACTGTTTCTTGTTTGTTCAGCTTAGAAGCAGAGCACATACAAAATACAGCTGTTTACAGCTCTCCAGTTAGAGTATCTGTGCACTCACTGAGTACTTCTACACATTTCCATTACTGAGATGAGGTTATTGCTGAGAAGTGACAGCAAATGAGGCAGTTTCTGGTTTGTCTTTTGACTGCCAAATGTGTCAACAGTTAATGCTAGTCAGATCTGACTTGTGAATTTATACAAGTTAAAAAACAAAATCCATTGAACTATCCAGTCTGTCTTCAAATCTGTATATACTAAAAGGATTTTAAGTATTAATTCTCAGATTGTCTCTGAAAAAGAGTAGAGCACGTTGAAATCTGATGTTTGCAAACAAGACCTCAAGTGTCTCTCTCTAATAACCTAATTGATATGGCTTAATTAGAGTGATCTTTTACTTTAGTACAAGGTATTATCTTAAAGTGAGTTTCTTAAAGCATGTTGTCAAAGGCATGACTCACACTACAAAATACATCATATGCATCCTCAAAATTAGTCTTTTTAGACTATATTTCCTGGCACCTCCCCTCCCTACCTGGTATGTCCTTTCTGTTCTGAGATAAATTTTTATTTGCTGATTGACGCTGCGCATTAATGACAGTGTTCAGTATCAGAACATTTTCTAGGTAGCTGGTCTGGAACATAGAATAAATTCTGTGTTAGAAATGGAACGTATGTTAAGCAGAGGATGAGAGAAAACAAGAAATCTCCTGTTTCAGTAGAACATGCTAGTATTGAAGTCTAGATATCTTGTGCAAAGCCTAAATAAAAGCTCTGAATCAATCCCTGGAGAAGAGGAATCCACTAACTCCACAATCAGCTTGGACAGGACATTCAGCTATTTTCCTGAATAAGAGGTCAGGTGTCCTGATGTTTTCCTTTGTTACCAGCAGATCTGTGAACCTTACCTTCCCCTGGCAGGGGGTGGGAACTGCACTATTCCCAACCTTCTTAATGCTTTGGAAGCTCACACTATAGCAGGTTTAACTCACAGGGAGTAGGGAAAAGGCCACAGTTAGTTCCCCTAGTAAATCTGTCCCTCGATACCCTTCAAGAGTTGAGAGAGCAATTTTCCTTCTGTTGGTATAGTAAGAGTTTTCTGTCTTGATTAAATTGGTTTTGCTTCCTTTGTCTGGTTACAACTTTGTACAGCCCTGTGTATATAGCGAAACTCCTCCAGATTTTTGGCTATGGGGTGCAAAAAATCACTCTGACTTCTTCCATGCTACTTTTCCCCATCCCAGATCATGCTTATCTGTGTTCTTTTCTAGCTTAGCTAGTTGAGGTTATAGAGGTAGCAATGACTGTGTAAATGTGTTAGAGGCAGTGAATGTAAGAAGTGGTCTACAGTAATAAAATTGTATACCTGATGAAAATCCTATTTTTTCTAAGCAACAGATCTTTTTTTTCTGATCTGCAGAAGGCAGTGTAAGCAGGGTGAAGGGCTGGAATAAACCATCCGTCATGGGGATAGCAAGTGAGGGATTGTAGCTAGGGAAACCAGTGTCCTTCCAGAATGACAGAGGCTTAATGCTTTGTTAATCTGTAACCATGGTGCTTACAGTGCTTCTGAATGAAACTTTTGGATGGTTTAATGAAAGCTTGGAATAAAAAAAAGTACAGTTCAGATATGCTGAGAGCCCTAAAGAAAGTGGGTCAAAAGAAGTTACTGCTGCAAGATGTAGTGGTGCAAGTTCTAAAGTTCAGATTTTGCATGCTCCAGGTCACAGTTTTGTGAGACAGTAACTGCTGTGCAGGAAGCAGTATTGAAGATGACTTATGTATACCTCTTCGATCTGTCTTACCTCTGATTAGACCTTATAGGTTTAGTCTTAAAGACAAGAGCATCTTTACAGTTACTGCTGCATATTTATCTGTGGCAGTGTCAGTATAACTCACACTGCAAGAGTCCTCTACAAAATCTCCCAGCTGTGTCTGTCTTCTAGAAAAAAAAAAACCAAAGTCAGATGTTGGTCTGTCCTGTATGTCCTGTCAGATTATGTGTTTCTGAATTATAGCATATTTCAAAAATGTAGTAGTGGTAAGAAGTAGTAACTGGGATAGTCTACTACAAGGTGGAGGAGAGAAACTTCTGGAGGAGCACCTTTCTGCCACTTACTGTTGGAGGGTAATTAAATAACTTCCCATCACAGAAGAGATGATCTGTGATTAGTGTGCGGGACAGATGGGAGGTGGTGGAGGTGATCATCCCTTCCTTGGGGCAGCTGATCCAGGTGGCAGCTCTCCTTCCAGGATGAAGATGGGTCTGGCAGGACAAGAGAAGTGCAACAAGGAGCTGTGCAAGGGACAAGACTGTAAGAGAGCGCTAAGAGGAGCAGGGAGCAGATGCCTGTCAGGTTCTACATGACTGAAAGAGAATATTCCCCAAAACCAGAGATGATTGTGCAGGATTTACTGCTTATGGCTTTTGTGATTGCAGTGTGTAACAGAATTTGGAGATGGGCAGCCCTCTCCATTCTCTCCCCTACGTCTCACCCACAAACAATGGCCAGAAAGAAATTTGTCTGTAAGTCTTATTTATTCTGGTCATGTAATTAGTTTGGATTTTCTCTTTCAAACTATAATTTTTTTAATGTTTCAATCAAACCTGACTTTTCAATATAGAAGTGTTTTAATCACTCTGAGTTTTCCTTAGAAAAGGTCTAGATTAGGTGGATCTACTTCAGAGCTTCAGCTAACTTCAGGTCCTGTCACCTACTTAAACTTGTAAGTCAATTAGAAGGGAATAGCATGAAAAGCTGCATGTGAAAATTCCTTTTATACTTAAAGCAGCTTGTAGTTCAGCAGTAACACAGGCATCACTGTAATACAAGAGTTTATGCTGGAATGGCATTAACAAGGTTTATATAAGTTTGGATATAATCTAAGTGTGGAAAAGGGCCCAGGGGGAGCTTGTGTGTCTTCCTAATATTGTTACCCCCACTGACTTTGGTTTTAACACAAGCATAAGTCATATGAGAAGAATTTAACTTTGCCTTTTTTTAAAAAAAAAATAATAAAACATTCACGTGTTAGAAAATGTTGGAATTACCCGTGCCTTTTCTTGTTGTAAGATGGTCATAGGCAACTTCACTTTGGGAATTGGAGCACTTAAGTTTTTGCCTTTTCTAGCATTCTTAGCTTCATGGGCATGTAACTTTTTCACACTTTTTAAAAAGCAAACTAAAGGGAAAAAAATCTTGAAGAGCTGTACTGACTGTATGGAACAGCAGCATAATTGGAATCATTAGCACTGAGCTCTGTTGCCCGAGTAAACTGTCAGGTATTATTCATTATATTCCAGCACAGTCAGCAGAAAGTGAAGGCGAGTGTTCTGCAGATCCTTCTCCACAAAAAAAGATGTGAAACTTGGTGATCTTAATTTCTATTATAAAATCTAGATGGAATGGGCTTCAACAGACATTGATTCTTTTGGTTGCTTTCTTCCAAATCTGATGTTTTTGTGTCACATGCAGGTTTTAGTCCAGGATCTTCCATGCCGTTGGTTCTTCGTCTTCTCTGTGCCTTCCCAGTCTTCGCTTCTGAACTGAGCATTCAGCCTTCTCCCCAGCAATTAAAATTATTCCCAGCTGACCTCTGGCTTCTCTTCCTGTGATTGTGCTGTGGAAAAAAATATCCATCCTTTCTCCTCAGTTTTGCCCAGATACTCGTCTGATGTCAGTGTTGTGCGCTATTCCACTGCTTCCCCTCGCCCTTTGCAAAAGAGGAAAACCAAGAAACAACTGCAGCTGTCTGACCTGGTTGTCATCACCAGCTTGCTCCTTACTGTCTTTTTGTTTCCTCTTCCATCTTCTTTCCCACTCTTCATCTTCCTCTTGGCCTCACCCATCAAGATGAATGTTGCTGCCCAATTTGCTTAAAGCTGCCTTATGGCATCTTTTGATGCCCTCTTCTCTTTGCAGAAAAGTGTTTGCAAATATCTTTGTTTTTTCACGTTGAAGAGTGGGGAATAGTTGACAAGCCAGTTATGTTGCAACAGGCTAGAAGGTAGCTACTGTTCCTCCAGAGTGGAATTCTGTGCTTTTAGTGTTTGATTGAAATGGCAGATTATTTTTTCTGTCCAAAAAAAAGTCAAGAACCCAGAAGCTCTGCAATAAAGGAAGATTTTGAATGTCCTTGACTGGGAATTTGAACTTTGTACAAAATATGTTTTCAATTAGCAGTGCATACATTAACAAAGGATCTCAAATAACATATTTTAATGTTTTAATATTCATTAATAACTGGACCACATCTCTTCCACCTCTCCACTCCCCTCCTATTTCCATGTGAAAGACATTTATGAAAAACGTAATAGAGAAAAACAAATTTATGAAACTGCCTAAGATGGTTCCTATGTTAGGAGTTTGCTAGAACTTCAAATGTTCTTGCACAACACTGTGTTTGGTGGGGGGATTCAAAAGCCTTGTTTCTGCTAGTAACATTGCATGGCCCATTCCAGGCCAGAGCCTGAAACACTAACATCCTTATCAGCAGACCTTTATAACAATCTCTGGCAAGGTCTTGACCTGAGCCATCTAGTGCTCTCCCAAAACGTTTCCAGGCATGGCTTGGAAGTTAGTTGGTGGCTTTTCCCAATTAGTTGTTTGGATGCGGCCATGTTAATTTGGAGGCCACAGGACACCAAATGTGGGATAGTTGGCTGTATGGGCAAAGGAACCAGCACTGGCACTGTTAAATTTGCTGATGTTGGTGAAACTTTCCCTGCCTTCTGAGGATGTATGTTGGTGAAATTGTATATACTTCCAGTGAAGAAGTGTCTAGGGTTTCCTTTGGCCTGTTAAAGTATATGAGAAAAAATCACGCTAATTTAATGATATGAGGTAAAATTTGATAGTGATCAGTTACTGAATGACTTGAATAAATTGTCAAAATAGAAACATGGAGGTCAGTAATCTTTTGCAATGCTCTGATGTTTGGAGAACTGTGGGTTGGTCATACTGTTACGTACAGGCTTTTTTTTTTTCCCCTCTCTGATTCCTGGCATTAAAAGCACCCACTGAACACACAGCAAGTATTTTACGCATAGCAATTATGTTGTGAGTGGGGAAAAAGACTGCTTGAAATAGTCTGGTCACTGTCCTGGAGGTATAAATTATCCTGAAGTATAGTTCTGCCACCCTGTGGCTACCTAAGGTCATTCTTAGAAGGTGCATGTTTACTTAGCTACTGGAATTCACAGCCTCTTTCGTTTGAACTTCGTGAATGCTATTTGTGGAGAAGGTTGGACTGTTATAGGTCCCATAGAGATGTATAAACTCTCTCTGCTTTTATTGAAAGATATAAGTACTCATTCACCGGAAATGCCGTTAGTTAATAAATCTCATGATGGTGTTGTATGTAGACACATAACTGGTCACCTCAGTTACGCAGGGCTGTCCACAATCCAGTGATCACATATGCTTTTCTTCGTATTTTTAGGTGGTTTTAAGCAGAAAATATGATCGTTTATGTTTCAGTCATAGGTATAAAATGTTTAAGTTCATGTAGACTAATTGCCAAGATAGTCTGCAATCTACAGTACAGTATATTCCTGTCTGGTGTAAATACACCATATGCAGGTTTGAAGTAGTTTCAAAAACATACCCATGTATTTTTGACTCTTACTACTCTAGAAAAGAATGATTGTTGTGTTCAGTAGAAGCACCCTGATGGTTGTGACAGTTAAAAATCCCAGGCTTGTAGGAGTGAGGCCCTGATGAAGTTGACAGCATTTCAGAGCACACCTCACTCATGTGTGTCCCTTTCAGTGTTCATTTCTAGAATTACAAGGAGAAATAATTATGATCTCTATAGTTAAATTTCTGTTGCCCTCCCTTATAAAGCATTTTGGCATCATTTAGAGAAGCCTTCCAAATTTTGCAATAGGCAGGTCAAATTTCCTAGAAAAAAATGTTTACATTTAAAGAACAGGGGTTTTTTTTGTTGTTGTTGTTGGTTTTTATCCAATGAAAATGCAAAAGAAATTCCAAAAAGAAGTTTAATTACAAGCTACAGAAGTCACCCTGTCTTGTCTTTTCTTGAGCTCTGCAGAAAAAAATATTGAAAGCATACTTTGGCAAAGTAACTGAAGATTTAGATTCACGCCAGCAGCAGTATGCCTGAAAACTAAAATACCAGAGAGCTTTTGCCCTGTCCCTTTATAATGACTGTGCACTCAATGTATGGTTTAGATACTTCACTTTGACAGTGCTTTGCATATTTGTTGCCCAAGTTTCAGAAAGATGAGAAAATAAGGTCATAGAATCATAGAATAGTTTGGTCTGGAAAGGACCTTTAAAGGTCATCTAGTCCAATCCCCTGAAATGAGCAGAGACATCTTCAACTATATCAGGATCAAGTTGTAATATTGTTCTCCTAACAATGACACGTGGGTCAGCTGTCAGGAATGGCCTTCTCCTTTTACCAGGTAAGTAACTGGTATCACAGCTTAAATGATAGTAACAGTGAGTGGCTCTGAAAAGCTAAGCTGATAGTATACAGCAGTAAGTTATGTAAAACTTTTTTTTTTCAGATGAAAAATCTTGAAGCATATACACTCATCCTGAAATGTGTCGTTTCCAGTGGAACTGCAGGCTTTTTCCTTTCATGGGTAGTATGCTGCTCTGTTGAGCGGTGTCATTGCATGTTGTTTTATCAGTAGAATTCAACAACCTCTTGCTGAAGAGTAGCGTAGGTAAAATATGCCTCATGTTACACAGACAATCATAAACTTGGCTCTTTTTTTTTTTAAAATCTGAATGCCTCTTCAGAAAAAATGTTCTGAAAACTGTTTTATTCAGATATGTAGAAGATACAGAGCTGCAAAGAGGATACAAAGACATAAAGATGTGGTTCTGCTCTTACATCCTTTACCCCTGTGGTTTCATTTTATATTTCTGTGGTTAATATCTCAATGATTTGTGAAGTCAGATGGTAATTTGGAAGTGATAGACAATAAACTTCATGCTTCTAATTGACTGCAGCTTATGACCTGAAGATAGCAATGACCTTTTCAATCTTGCAAGAAAATAGTTTGTAACTAATCAGAAGAGTGAAACAGTTTGATTTTTTCTTACTGTGTTTTACTTTATTATTGATTTTGTTGAATGTTTTCTTGCATTGTTTTGATCGACTCTTATTTTTCCAAACAAATCCAGGTTTTCAATTTTTTGCTCCCTTGGTGTTGTAATTTTCATTAAATCTAAGGTTTCCTCCCCACCCCCCCACCCCCTGGTACTATGAATGCTTTCTTGTGAAAAATCACTGTATTGAGGCACTACATTAGATGTGACACTTGTGGTTGAGCTGCATTATGGTTTCACTGACAACACTGGGCAGTGGTAGAGTCCTCACAGTTGTGGCATTCTTGAACATTCCCATGGAATGGGAAGAATCTTTCAATTCTCAGGGACCTTACCGAAAAAGGGAAAAAGTAGTGTCTCCCAGGCAAGTGGGAGAAGTGTGTTAATATACTCAGAAGAGCAAGTTTGCAATCAAACTTTTTTTTAGCAGTTTGCAAGTGTGTCCCTTTTGACATTAATTTGGCAGAACTGATAAAAAATAGAAGATAATGCTGTCCTTTATTTTCTGTGAATGGTAAGCTCATATAGTCTTGTTTCTGAAGACGCTTTTACTCTGAGAGAAGGTGAAATACAGGTTGAAAGGATGATTTATTATGCCTTACTAAAACCAGAGTACTTTTAAAGACAAAACCAGAAGCTCCTATGAATAAGGATCTAAACTAGGACAGAAAATTGCCGTGGGTCTTAATGGTCTTATTCTGCATCCATGACAGCCTCCTTCAGCATGTGCTATGAAGTCATTCTATAAGGAAATTAATGTAGTATACTTATGATAACTTTTAAATGTTACATTTTCTTTTTACATAAAGACCAAATTTAAAACAGATATTTGAAGTTGTCAGAGGGAAAATAATATTTCATAGAGTTCAAATGCTTTATCTTCATGACATATTGAGCTGGTTCAAAATTTTGCTTTTCTCCAGGAAAGAGTAATGTGATCTTATGATCCCTTTGGTTCACTTTTGCACCTGGTGTATGTTGTTATTTCTTCTAAGTTAAAGGGAAGAAGCGTGGGTTTAAGTGAAATTGTTTTTCAATACTTAAAATACACATTTTGAAAAGGAGTGACTTGGAGGATTGAATATAACTAATTCAAGATAACTACTTGAAAATGCAAAATCTTTTGAATTCTTTATATATTGAGTATTTCTAGTCTTGTTAACAAATTTTTGAGTGTGAATTTTTGTGTAGTTCGGCACACTGCAAATTTAATGAAAGTAATGTTGATTCACCATTTTCCACCATAACTTAAGAGTCAGTAGTAAGACTGTTACTATATACATCTAGATGAAATGTTGCTAACTGGAAAGATACATTATCTGTACTCATAGAAACAAAATAAAAATCATGTTTAGTGGGAAGTTTTACAAATCAACAGGTTTTAATGGTTATTGATAAATGAGACGACCTCCGTTTAGGAAGAAAACTAAAAGCTATATATGTGAAATGAGTTTAAAATCTTTACTTAAATCCTCAGCGTTTGGCTAGCTGGTTTGAGTGAGTGTTAAAATTGATTATTTAAAATAGATTTTTGATAGGCAGTATAGTTTTAGATAATGTGGAAATAGATAAATAATTCCCCAATTCAAAGTAAAAATTGAAGAAGGATAAATTAGAGGGCTTTTCACACACCACAGGAGTTTAGTTAAGTGTTATTCTGCCTACAATGCAGTGCCGTTCTGGGAAGTTTAGTGGTAAATAGGAGATCAGCAACATTATTTGTGATGAACTGGGTGAAGGCCTTAAGTGGTACTAGTGTAAAGGACTCCACAGTCCCCAAACTTCCACGCTGCGTCCCATATTAGGAGGTGAAGAACGTAGATCTTTCCAGAAAGATAAGCCAGTCTTCCTGTTGCTCTGTGAGTGGGTCTGAAGCAGCAGGAGCGGTTGTGAGGAGCCAAGTAGTAGCTGCTTCATTCTGTGTAGACATCCCCAAGGGTTCTCGGCAGCCTGCTCTCCTACCTCGCCCCAAATGCGGATCATCAAAGGAGTAGGGATGTTGCATCAAGTTGCAGTGAATGTTTATGTATGATAGCTGGGTGGATCTCAGTGAGCTGTTTGAAAGATGTGGCTCAAATTTTGTGTTGCAGCTTTTCATAGTTACAGTCTTTTCTTTGGGGGAAAAGGCATCAGTTGCTGTGTAATTTTCTGACCTGTCTTTTAAAGGAGTTCTGATACTGGCCGTATTTGCAAGAGAGGATCTCTTCTGTTTGCAAAAGCATCTTCAAGTATCTCTTGAATATTGTATTAAGCTGAACTCTGTGAAGTGGTAGCTGCCTGTGTTTCACTTTGATTTTTCTCAAATTACTATTTGTCAGTCTTGCCAAATTTCTGGGAAGGGCAGAGTCTCACTTCTCCCACAGCAGCACCATGTGTTACCCAGAACCGTGGAGGCAGCTGAGAGGGGAGGAGGTAGATGGAAGGAGCAAGCCCAGCCCAGATGGAAGAGGATCCTCCTCTGTAAACGGCTAAAGCCAATGAGCAATGATTAAGTGATCTGTACAGCTCAATTGAAATGTATTTCCTGGCTTCTAGGTAGACAGTAAACCCCTTGCTTTCCCCTAAACCCAGGCTGGGGCTGAGGGGATAGGAGAGGAGTGAATATCTTGTGGGGAGGGGCATAGTTTAGTAACTGCTGCCTAAGATGTAATTGCCTTAGCAAAGAAGAGAGAACTAATTTCTTTTCAAACACCATTTTATTTCTGTAATAAGAACACATTTAAAATCAGGATTTTCAAATCACTTCATTTCTGCCTTATTAACAAAAATAATGCTTATGTCATGTTTTGTGAGTTCACATTGAGGTGATTGTAACTCAGTTCTTATTTACATAAAGCAAATATGAAAATCATTGAAACTCCCAAAGTTATATTTATTTAATATAAGCTTAAATTATGTAGAAAAGCTGCATATTTTCAGGCATTATTAATAGGCTAGTTTCCATTATGAATATATATTTTTACTAGTTTGTAAGACAAAGCAAGCATGCTTAAAGGGGAGAAAAATGTTTCTTAGGCACCAAATCTAAAATACAGAGCCTGTTTATGCACATAATTAATTTTCTGATGACCTGGAATGCGGCTTAAGTCCTTCTGTAAAATTGTATATGTGAGCTAGTAAAAAAACCAGCTTATTACTTGGGCGGGGAGGAAATAGTGAATATTGTGCCATTGAAGTTATTTTCAGTAATAAACTAGAATTAATGGGAGTTTTGCTTTGATTTCCAGCACCCCCTCCACTGTAATGTAATTCATATTCTGTTGACATGTAGGTTCAAGAATTAATCAGAAATATGTTCTTTCCTGCAATGCATTTCTAAACAATATAAGAAAAAAAAAAACCCAAAATTATGAGAAAAGGTGTAACTGAAGTCCTCTTAGTGCTTCAGATGTATTCTGTGTAAATCTTGAATGTGTATTGGCTCCTCCAGGTTAAACTAACTTAAATGAATAAGTGCTTTTTCTGAAAAAGGACACATGAATTCTGCCAGTAAATACTTTTTGGAATAAACTGCTTTGTCTAGTATTTCTAAAACAATATTATAATCAACTAAAAGGAAGAAATACTGCATGCTTAAATACTATTTTTTTAATAATGTTTGAACAAATAATTCTTGAACTACACTACTAATTTAGATCAGAGGAGGAGTATAGCCTGCAAATATGTGATGGATGCAGCAGAGTGGCACACTGTTCCAAGGTTTTCTGAGAGAGAAAAAAAAACCCAAACCTACTTTTTACTCTGCTGCATCATAAGACTAAGACAAAAAAGTGTATAGAAAGACTGACATTTCTTTAGGTTGCCACGGAACAAACACTGCTTTGATACATTAGTTGGGGGTTGTTTAGATTGGACATTAGGAATATTTTTTTCACTGCAAGAGTGTTCAGGCATTGGAAGAGGCTGCCGAGAGAGGTGGTGGTGTCACCATCCCTGGAGGTGTTCAGAAAACATGTAGATGTGGCACTTCAGGGCATGGTTTAGGAGGCATGGTGGGTGCTGTTGGGTTGATGGTTGGACTTGATCCTAGAGGTCTTTTCCAACTTTAATGATTCTGTGATTCCATGATTTTCATGGGCATTGTGATTTCTTTTGAATTGGTTAACTTTGAAATCCCTGGATATACTGTGTTTTCATGGAAAACTGTTGGTCTCCCCCAGTCCCCACCAAATTATTGTTATATTCTTTCAGCACTAACTGGACCATTAGTAAGTTTTTGGTGCACATTTTTAATTTTTGTACTTTTCTAGGATGTGAACGAAGTAATGAAGGAATAAGCCTTTTTGCTCTAGAATTCTTTGTGCCAGTATGGGCAGTGCTGGCATTTATATGGGTGTTGTAGTGGTGTAACAGGAATATTAGTACTGTGCTAGCAGTTTTGGCATAGGACTTAGGCCATTTAAGGACCTAGTTAAAACTTTTGTGAATATTGGTCAAGTTAACTGTTGAATCTCTTTCCTTTTGGGACTGATGAATGTAAAATTTGAACTTAGAAGCCTGTTCTAGCCACTGAAATGTTGCATAGGTCACATATGGCTGCATGCAATAGCAGGTACATTGATCAGAAAATGTGTCTGCTTCATTAGTTGCCAGCACATGGACCACTAACTTAATATATTGTGGTTTTCTGTCTCTTGAAGGATAAAGTGAATTGTCTTAATAAACTAGAAATCAAGTTGATGGTGAGAGTGAAATGTTCTGAAACCACCATTGGGAAGCACTGCATACCAATTTGCTGAGCATCCAGCTGAATCATTGGCATAAGTTCTCAGTGACCTCACACCCTTGCCCAGCATTATATATAGTCTTTTGCAAAAGGGAGAAAAATATGAAAACATTTCCATTCTTCAAATTTTGCTGAATTGTAATACTTTATTTTCACATTAAACGATCCACATATGGTTTAAATAAGCATCCAAAGTAGTGTACGTTTCTTTTGACCATTCTATTAAAATCTGTTTTTTCTTTCATACCTGACATATGAACTTGAAATGTTATGAGTCGGCTGTGCTAGCTACTACACCACTTAACAATTTGCCATACAACCCTGTTTTCAAGAACTTATTTCTTTGGATACTTCAGCTGTTCAGGATATAGTTTTCTATGCCAGGTGCCTGTCCCAGGCTGAAGTTTTAGAAGCTGCTGTTGTGGAGGATGAGATGGAGGAAAACTACATTTCACCTAGCTAAACATACAGTTGTATCTGAACTGAGTGGCTGTTACTCCTTCTGTGGTTTGGACTAAGAACTTGAAACATACAAGTTCTCAAGAGTGTTCCTTATATGGTATTCAAGACCATACAGCTAAACAAAATTATTAGCCTCCAAAATTAAAAACTCTTGGAAAGTTCTACTTAGTCCTCCACTGCTGTGGTGCAGGCGACGGTACTTGCAGAAAGGTAGATGTCAGTGTGCCTCTCTGGCAAGTAGGAACTGAAGTTTTGTCTGTAGAATGAAGAATTGTAATTCAGGAGAAATAGAGAAGGATTAATAGTCCTTTCTTGCAGATTGCTTGCTTGTTTGTTATCTGGGAAATGACTAAGGACTTAATTCTGCCTTCATATATACATTGCGGTCTCCCTGAAATTAGTCTAGTGGCTTTCAAAGTAAAACTACCAGACAGTGTAAGATTAAGGGGCAAAATTAAGACCAAATTAATATAAGCAAAGAATGGGATTATTTCTAGCTTTTCTTTTTGTTTAATTAGTAACACTACAAAAGGGTGTTTGTGGTGTTTCAGTGCTGATCTCAGTGGAAACCTCTGATAGCAGCTGGAATAGGGCATCATTTTAATTGGAAAGCGTAAAAAAACCCCTTGTATTAAAGACGACTGCTTTTACAGGGGCACACTGGCAAGGAGCAGTGATCGAAAAATTCTGTATTTAGGTACTGGGAGATCAGTGACAGATCTCTAATGGTTGGACAACTTTGGGGAGTAATTATCTGTTATGACCTCCTTTATCCTTTTTGTTAAAAATACAACATTCAGTAGTCATTAAGCAGCATAGGTTAATTTTTAAAAAGCTGGAGATTTTATAAATCTGATCATCCTGCTTGTATGTACTGTACTGTTTGTATTTGCCGGAAGGTTTCTTCATAGAATCATAGAATCATTTAGGTTAGAAAAAGACCTTTATGACCACCAAGACCAACTGTTAACCTAGCACTGCCAAGTCCACCACTAAACCATGTCCCTAAGCACCACATCTACAAGTCTTTCAAGTACCTCCAGGGATAGCGACTGGAGCTGCTTCCCTGGGCAGCCTGTTCCAATGCTCGACAACCCTTTTGGTGAAGAAGCTTTTCCTAATATCTAATCTAAACCACCCCTGCTGCAACTTAAGGCTATTTCCTCTTGTCTTATCACTTGTTACTTGGGAGAAGAGACTGACCGCCACCTCGCCACAACCTCCTTTCAGGTAGTTGTAGAGAGTGATAAGGTCCGCCCTCAGCCTCCTTTTCTCCAGGCTAAACAACCCTCAGCTGCTTCTCATAGGACTTGTGCCCTCGACACTTCACCAGCTGCTTTGCCCTTCATCCAGGTTGAAAGTGGTACTTGGTCATAGCACTGAGCTGCCTTTTGAAGTATACAGTAAACCTATCCCCTCTCCTCTACCCAACTGTGTCTTTAGGAAAAGTTAATAGTAAAAAAAAAAGTTATAGTCAAAACATGAGCTTAGGTGTGTGGTAAACCTCTTAGACCCTAGAGAGACTTGTGAGATTACACTGTGAGAGATGTAAGGTTTTTGTAGTTGTATGGTATTCAGGGAAGTGAGCAAACACCAGTAGATGTTTCTGGCCTACTCTTCAAATTGAGGGATTTTTGGGAAGATATTTCCTTCCTCACCACTATTCCTTTTTTTTTTTTTTTTTTAATAAAGATGTATTCCTGAGTTTGCAGAAAGGAGATGTGCCTCAAGGGCAGTAGGTGGAGGAAGTTCAGATGATAGGGTGTGAATTTCTATAAAAGACTAGAGGAAAAGCCGCTTTCAGACTGTACTCCATCTAGCCAATAAAATTTCACATGCAATTAGGCTATATGGTATGTCTTTCAGCAATAAAAGAATTGAAGAAAGTTGCTTTTGAATTACACATCCTGAAAGTATTGATCTTCAAGGCTGAGGCTGTGTATGCTTTGAATTTTAACGTTCCTCTCCATTCTCTCCTTCTAGCTGGAATGCTTGCTGCTTTCCCTACAGGATTATAAGCTTTGATATTCAGAACAGCACAACTGAAAGATGCCATCTGAGAGGTGCCTGAGGTATAGTATCTGGTAGCATGTAAGAAGTCATTCACATTTAGGATGATGTTTACCAAAGCATCAGTTAACCAAGAGTAGAAAAATGAAACTAATATTTTTGTTTATTAGGTAGGAATGCATGTTATTAAATACATATCCATGTTAGAATCTGCAGAATACTACTTTCTTGTTGCCACTTATCTCTAGCAAAGAGAAGTGTGCCTGGGGTTGTTTTGGGACCCACAGTCTCTTCATATGTTATCTTATTTATGCCTTCATATGTACTTGGAATTTTTAATTGAGGAAGCAACTGACATTTTACATTCATGCATCTGAATGAGTGGCTGGTAGTAATTTTGGTGTGTGTAGTGTTCACTATTTGCGACATAAATTACTCTTCCAGTTCTTTGAAATGGTTTCAAAGCATTCTCTCCAAAGTGATCTGCCCGCCTTCCAGAATATCCCATTCTGTCTCTTTCCCTTTTATAACGTCTTAATCATCTATATGTACTTGCCAGTCTAGCCTTTCTCATTTATTTGTATTGTCCATTGTCTCGTCAAATAATTTTATATTTATAATTTAATTAGTTTCTGGGAGTACTTTCAGGCAGAACACTCAGAAGAATTTATTAATCTAGTTGCTTTTCTGCAGAACCTTGCACTAGTCTGATATGCTGGTAGTTTTTCTGTTTTACAGAGTAGTTAACACTCATGGGCTGATCTGGGAGGTCAGAGATATACTTGATATTACTGGGACATCATATAATTCCAGTTCTGTTCCCCTTTCCCTGCCATGCTTCTGCAGCAGAAGAGAATCAAGAATTCCTTGCATTTATAGCTGTTGTTTATCAGCTGAAAATATCACTACAAAGTGGCCATGTTATGTTTAATGAATCAGGGCTTTTTCATTCATGAATTCCAGTTCAATTGCCATGCATGTGTATACATTCTTCGTATGTTGTTAACACAAGGGTTACAGACAACTGATTTTCACTGTGGTCATTGAATTGAAAAAAGGATTACGATAGAGCTCAATTTAAAACCACAGATGCCTGAGATTGTGCGTGTGTGTATACACACATATGTGTACATATAAAATTTCTTCTCCAATATTACCCTTGTGCCTTGTCCCTCCGATCTGTTTTCTAATGAGTGAAATGGGCCTTTTCTTGTGGAAAAGGACTTTCACCTCTGGATGATGGTGAAAAAAGCAAGAGGAATGAAGGTCTTGGCTCACAGCAGTGGGAGGGAGGCTAATAAAAATAGAAATACAGTGAAACCATCTCTAGGTATAATTAGCTTATTATACTTGCACTATGTTGATTTAGTCACTTTGCAGAAATTACAGAAGGGAAATAATTGTTAAAAATAGTTCCCTTGTATTTTAACAAGCTACTTTTCTTGACAATTGTACACTTCAGACTATCAGTGGAATTCCACAAACAACAGCTGAAGGAGGAAGAAGCATTTCAATGAATAATTTTGAAATGTATGTAGGGTATGTCCATATGTGAAACCTGAACAATTAATGAGGGGATGAAATTCAGAATCAGGTTATTCCGGTGTAATTCTAATTAGGCCATCCTCCTTCTGCAACAAATGTCTTAGTTCTTGTTTTTTTAAAGATTAGGTTAGATTAGAGCAAACAGTCTGCAAGGCAGGTCTGCATTAGTTTACAGATGCCCAAGGTATAGGCAACACAGAGAATGTATGCTGATGGGAAAGGAGAATATAGCAGGCACCTAGGTGCTGCATAGCATGTGTTTGGAGTGAATTACGTGATTGCAGTGGAAAGATGATAGCTTATCTACCCTTTAATCAAAACAAAAAAAATAATTATACCTTCATTTTGATTTACTCAAGAATGACTCTCTGTAAACTCACCTTCTGTAAAGACCTAGATTCTCGGGCAATATAAATTGGTGTAGTGTCACAGATTACAAATAAACCGCATAGTTTTGTGCCAAAGAGGATTTGCGGATTTGTTTGCTTTGTTTCTGTTTGCATCAACAGTTACATTGTCTTTTCCTTTTACTGTAGAAAGGGAAGCTGCAATCAGACAATCCTAGGCTGGATGACATGGAAATCTTGTATTCGTACAAGGAGATACTCAGAGGTGGTGGAAAGCCTCAGCATTTTAAAAACAAGCAAATACTCGCTGGCCCCAATACAAAACAAAAAACCAGAAAAACCCTACAACACTTCTTAAATGTGTATGACCTGAAATGGTCTGAAAACATTCAGTATTGCAGTTTCAGACTGTGAGTCTTCATTCTTTTTAGTAGGACTAGTTACACACATACACACACACACACACACGCTCCTTTCAACTAATACATCAGTTTGAGCCATTTAAAGTTTTCTGTCACTCAATTGACCTAGGCCCTTTATTCTTCTCACTTAATTCTGATTTAATCCTGAGTCCAGCTGACTTGCAGTGCAGCAGATGAAAATCAGAACAGTTGAGGTTTTTGAATTTGAGTGTATAGCCAAGTTTCATAATACTTTGTTATACTGAACTTTTCTTGTCATGTCTATACCATATAAATATTTTTGCCTGACAGGGTTCCTGACTTGTTTTTTTTCCAAGAATCATCAAACAATCTTGTCTTAGAAAAAGTTCTTTATTTCTGACAGAATCTGCTTGTTTCCTACATTATTTTTTTGACAAGGCCTTTTCCCTTTCCCCTCTCAGCGTTCAGGAAATGCTGACAGGTCAGAAGCTTTGTCAGTCCAGCTCCCATAACGATGCTGTCCTGGCAGCCCTGAACCAACAAAGAAGTGATGGCATACTTTGTGATATCACCCTTATTGCTGAAGAACAAAAATTCCATGCACATAAAGCAGTCTTGGCAGCCTGCAGTGACTACTTCCGAGTAAGTCCAGAGTTTTTTTTTTTCTTTTAATAATATTAAAAATCACCTGGGGAGGTAGGGTTGGGGGGGGGGAGACGGGGACAGGGATGGCTATAGATATCATCCTTAACAAGCTTTAAATTTGAGCCTATAGAAAACTCCAGATTATTACACATTCAGTAGAGTATATAACTTTAAACACCCCCGTCCATGTCATAGGAAAGAAATGTTAAGAACATAATTAAGCTTTTTATCATTATTTATGATTAGTCTTCCTTTCTACACCACCACGCCACCTCCCCCTAATAGAGGTAGGCAGTACACATCTTTCTATGAATCCTATGCCCCACTGAAGTCAGAAGTGGAAGATTTTTTTTGTAGAACCCAGACATTTGAGGCAGTTGTGATTAAGGCATGGAAGGATGGGGAGAGGGAATTTAAATATTAATAAATGCAATTTAAGTCAGCTTGAGAGTGGATTTTTGTAGGGGCATAAATGGATATCCTCAAAGAGGTGGCCATGGTAACTTTTTAAGCGTAATAAAGCCTATTTTCAGCAACAAGTGTTTCTGAAATGTAAGGATTAAAATATTCCCTGTGAAATCTAATTCAAATTCTCAGCATGGAAAATTGAACCAAGATGCTGAAATTGGAGTAACTGAAAAACTGAGTTTTCTAATAAGACCATTCTTCATATGAAGTAATTCTGTTAACCTTCACTATAATGTACATGTTCAAAATGTTGGGCTGTCTGTAGCTTTTTAGTTGACTGGTGTTTTTAAGTTTGAGTCATCCTGTTGTTACTCAGAGACTAAAGCTGAAATAAATTTAAAGGTCTGTTTTCTCTAACAAAGTAAGTTTATTTTATATTTTGCCTACACTGTAATTGTAGCACTACAAACTTTTGTGGTGACCTTTTTGTTTTGTTACAATAGTAATACAGTGTATGACAACTGTTCTATATCTTTAATTAGCTGAGCAGAATTTTTATCTTCCTGTCAACTCTGTCTCTCTCTTTCGGTTAGAACTGAGGCTTAATTTTCTGTGTATTTAAGAAATATTGTTAACCTTAATGTTACTTTCACTGTGATGATGTGCCTGTTGATTGCTTGGGTTTTTTTGAGCTTGTCTGCATGCTTGTGTGTTCTGCTGCTGCAGACTTTGTACTGCCGTAGCTGCTGATGTTGCTTTGCCATGGTGCCCTGGCCTGCTGTAACACAGATTGCTTATCACTCTTTCCCACAGAGAGGGATTTTGGAGCTCTCTAGGACTAGCATGTGCTATATATGCTTGTTGATGATAGATACACTGCAGGGCTGCTGTTCTGGTTTGACTGAAATATTTTAACATGGGTGCTATATCATTCCTCCACACCTGCGACATACATTCCTTCCAGAGCTCACTGTACCCTGGGCAGCTGTAGCCAGTGTTCAAGCAGTGTGGTAGGAACAGCTTCTACTTTGGTCACTTAGCGACTGACCTTGAGATTTGGGACACTGTGACTCACCTTGTTATTTCCAGTTGAGCTACTTGATATTTGCTGGACTGTTATTGCAAATTAAAATCTTTATACCCTATGGAAAAGAAAAGAAAAATACTCAGTTTTACAATAGATCAAATTCCAAATTGCTGCATAAGTACTTTCTAGTAAAAAAAAATCCTAAAAGAATGATCTATATGGTATATAGTAATTTGATCAGCCTCAAAATTTTTGTAATTTGGTAGGACGTGTTCTTCAGACTTTAAGTATCAGCTATAAATATGGAACTTGTGCTTTCTGAAGTCAGCCAAACAGTTTCTAATATTAATGGACAAAAAGCTTTGTTAGATAATTGTGGAATGAGATTTATGTTCTGTAGGAAGATGGCAAAAAGTTTATTACAGACTATGTTTCTGATTCTAATAATTAAAAAAAACCAAACCAAAACCCAAGGGTTGTTTAAAAAATAATAATGTTTTGTATTTAAAATGAGATTGTTAATGTTTTTAAATCTAGGGGGATTTTGCCTAATTTGAGCTACCTGATTATTCATTTTCTAAGATTTAGGAGAATGACGCCAAGCTTCATTCAGAGTCAGTGAAGAGAAACGGGCATTTCCAGAGGATGATAAAGAGGGAGAGAAGATTTATTTAGAATGACACAAAACACCATCTGGAAGTGCCAGATCTCTCTCCACTAATCATAAAGACTAGATTCACATGCTTCAAACTTAGCTGTTAAAATTACCTGATATTATTTCTATCCTTCAGTTTTTTCTGGGTTTTCTTGGAAGAATTTTTGGAAGAACCTTGCTGCTTTTCTAACCCTGAAGAAGCCATTGCCATGGGAAACTTCCCTTTCACTGATTTTTGTGAGATCTTTTTTTTTTCTCCACATAAGCACAGGACTGCAGTGGATGGGATTCTGGGAACATTAGATGTCAGAGTTGCCTTGAATAAAACTGAGGTAACAACACTGTAAATCATTGTGACATACAGAACTTGCCTACCGTAGCTTCTGGTTTCTGTGGCTTATAGATGTGATTAATGTACCAGCCTACCTTCAGCTCTGTCTAGAGAGGTTGTCATGCAATTCTTAAGATCTCACAGATTACTCAAGAAATATGTTCAGTTCTACACAGGGCTCTATCAGAATGAATCAGCATGATCTCTGCTGTTTGTTTTCTCTTTTTTTGCACTCCTGTAAAACAGCTTGTACAAGAGACTGGATATTTGCTTTCTCCAGAGCCCTTTTACGGTTTTCACATGTTCTGTGTCTACTTTGATTTAGATGAAGCTACTTCTGAAACTGTGGTGCCTTCTTGATAAGAATAGCAAGTCAGCTGAGCAGCATATTTTTTTTCAAATTGCCACTTCTTTCCTTCCTTTACTGCAAAGAAATGTTTGTTAACACTTTTGAAGGATAACTAAATGTGTGTCATGTTACAGACTGAGGGAATTGGAGCCACTGTATGCAGAAGAGTGGAGAATGTTAAACAGAGGTTGCCTTATCATTTTTTCCTTTGAGGTTGTAGTCTGGAGTAAAATAATATGCTTTCCTAAGACAAGCCAAAGACCTGAGCTTCAGCAAAATACAAAGGGCCAGCCTTCTGGGGTAACAGCTTGCCATCCCTTCTTCCAGTTGATATAGTTAGTCTTGTAGTTCCAGCTGTGCTGAAACATTGGAATTTAAATCATAAAGCATAGCACCCGATTTGGGAGTTTGTTACATTTGTACATCAAAATGTTGTGGTTTTTTGCTTTAAGAAAAAGAGCCCATAAGAAATTGTGTGGAAAAACTGCATTAAAAATACAGAGTGAAACTGCAAGATTTGACGCTTGAAAATTAGGGTTTTCAATCTTTCTGTTCAGCGTCTCCTGAAGGACCTCTTCTTTCAAAATGAGCTAAGAGCTACAGTAGTCAGCTCTGTACCCTAAAAGACTCATATAAAGAATGGTAAATGTATTTTATTAATTCTTTTTTAAGCAACAAACAGCATTTTAGACAAACTTTTCTGTATGACATACTGTAATTTGCTGTTTGTCTCCATCTATTGCAGTGAGACAAGTGAGTTAGGGAGTATGTGTGCATTGTGATAGCTCTAGCAAGCTAAGTGATTTCCAATTAAAAGATTCTTTTTTCTTTTTTCCCCCCTCTGGGAGCAAAATGAAATGTTACTGCATGACTTCATTAGTAGGCATTTACAGTGTTGGCAGGTGATTATATAACCTCAAGATTTTCTTGTACAAAATGCATTGGTTTTCCAGTCAGAACAACTTTTTCCTTATTTTTCGTTTGAGTGGGTTCATAGTCACAGGACTTTGATCTTTCTGAAAAAGATGTAGATTTTCCATGTAATCTGGATGAACAAAATTATATCAATTAACTAGAATAGATTTTCAAATGTCAATAATATTCTAATTTTTTTCCACAATGAGCATGTTCAATCCTTAGCAGAATCTTTCTTCTCTGAAATGAACTAGTAGATAATAATTTTACATACAGGCTTTGTACTTACAACTGTCACAGTTCATTCTCAAGCAGTTTATTTTCAGGGGTTTTCCATGCCGTCTTTCCTCCCTGTCAACAGATAATTTCTTCATGTGCACACAACATTCCTGTTTGTTTGTATTTTGAAATATATTGCATTGTTTCTTGATAAGGTTAGAGAATTAATTTTTGTAAGCAAAACCCTGAGGTATGAAAGACTGGATGATCCAAATAGGTTTTGAGATCTTGTTACATTAATCATAAAGAGGAAAAGGCTCTCCCTAAGACATTTTAGGGATAGGTCTAACGACCTAGTTCTGACAAATCAGAATTACCTGCTGCTTTTGCAGTATAATGAGATTTTGTTTTTCACTATTTTACTATTGATATGTGACTACCAAATGAAAGGTATTTTCCTTGCAATTGTACTCTAAAAGCAATGCTACTTAGAAATCGACTTTACAGATAACATTTTAGAGTGTTACTTCTTTCCACTGGCCCAAATCAACTCTATTGTTTTAGTAACATCTAGTCATTGCTGAGACTTTTGTGCCAAAAGAAGCTCTTACCCTCACTTTTAGCTTCCTGTGTAGGTTGAGAAAGGCTTCCTCTTCTTACGTGTTTAAACTTTTCCTGGGATCACTTTAATTTCATTTTCTTTGTTGGAAATTATAATTGAGAAACTAAACTATTTCAGCTGTATTATTTGACTAATACAGCTTTGGTAGAGCTCGATCACATAGCTTCGCTGTATCATCTAACATTGTTTCTAAACGAAAGCTTTTTTGTTGTTAATTTCTCCCAAGCATCTAGAATTATTGCTTTTGTTAGTTAAATGCTGTAGATGTGGGTTTTTTTGTTTTTTGTTTGTTTTAATAATTGCTGCAGGTTCTTTTACTCAGTTCATTCAAAGGATACCCTTCATAAGGATATTACCTGCTTGTACCAGTTACCTGCTAGGTAACTTGAAGTGAATTCCCATATGCCTGTTGTCTACCTGCAACTTGCATCCGAAAGCAGTGGTTTTAATGAATTTGAAACCTGAAGTTCTAAGTTAGACCAAACTTTGTGAACAAGATAACAAAAAAAAGGAAACGCAATTGAACAACAAATTCTGCCTCAGTTGACGGAACTGGTAGGCTCTGTTGTGCAATTGCATCTCCTTGCGTATAAGCTGTTGCAAGTAGAATTCACAAATGTAGAACAAAGTCTGGAATGGATTTTGGTTTTGCTGAGTTCTGAGCAACTTGGGCAAGTAAGGCAGCGCCAGTGCCAAATGCACCCTTTGTAAATATAATTTGTAAGTATAAAGGCAACAGAAGTCTAATGTGGAGGGAAAGTCTCCAAATGAAAAGAATTAATTATTGTAAATGAAACAATTTTATCCTAATTAATAACTATTGAAACATTTGTTCAGATTTTTTCATTGTGTAATATATATAGTTGATCGCCACTAGAATATGTTAATAACTCACAGTTGTCCTTTATTGGACTCCTTGGTACAAGAGAGACTCAGACATACTGGAGAGAGTCCAGGGACGGGCTGGGAAGATGATAAAGGGACTGGAGCTTCTCTCCTCTAAGGAAAAACTGAGAGAGCTGGGACTGTTGAGCCAGGTTCAGGGGGATCTTATCAATGTATGTAAATACCTGAAGGGACAGTGGGTGTGTAGAGGACAGAGCCAGGCTCTTTTCAGAGGTGCCCAGTGACAGGACAAAGGGCAATGGGCACAAACAGAAACACTGCAGATTTCCTCTGAATGTCAGGAAACAATTTTTTCCCCTGTGAGGGTAACTGAGGACTGGCACAGGTTGCCCAGGGAGGTTGTGGAGTCTCCATCCACTGAGATATTCAGAAGTCATCTAGACACTGTCCCAGGCTACTGGCTCTGCTTGAGCAGGGGATTGGACAAGATGACCTCCATGGTTCCCTTCCATCCTCAACTGTTCTGATTCATAGCGGAACTAAAACAATAAAGACAGTATTCCCAGACATTTTAGTTAAACTAAAACTCTGCTTTTATGTTAGGGTACTAAAAATGTAGGTGTAACTGATGTGGTATGGATATGATCCATAGCTGAAATGACCATGTCTCCCCTTTCACCATCCATATTCTTTTTGTGAAAACTACCTCTTTAGGATTGACCAAGGACTCAGGAAGTGTGAAAATCTGGTAGGCTCTGAGCCAATGCTATTTGTCACCAACTCCTGAACACCTATCTAGTACAGGCTTGTTTGGGACAGTACAGGCTGAAATCCAACATTCTTCTAAGTGTAGTAGGATAATACTAGAGGAATAGTATGTGTTGCATCCAAATTATGCAGACTATCATAATGGATGTGGGAAAATCTGTGTACTGCCTGTACGGATTCAAGAGGGCCAAGAAAAGCATGCCTCTTTGTGAGCCTGACTTTTAGCACAAAAATCCTCCTCTAGTGCTCAAGTTAGAAAGCTAGTTAGTTGTTCAGAAGCAGTTATACCTACCTGTGTGTGGCTCGGGACTAGAGAAGCACTGTAAGTGGAACTACTGTTCAGCTGGAAATCTGGCACATCCATGTTACACTGATCCACATAGAATAGATAAACTACAGGATGCAGATCTACAATTGCAGGGGTGTCAGATGAATGTCCCTGAGGTGGCAAACCGTGCACTGTTATGATTCCTTACATCCTTGCTTTCTTTGTCTCACTGATGGCAACTTCTACGAAAATTGAAACATGTTCTATGAAATACCAAGCAATTTTTCTGCTGCCATCATGATTTATGCACAACCAGTAATATCACAGTTATGTGGCATGTCTCATTTACTTATACATCCATGCCATCTTCTAACTCTTAACGTTCTTCCCCACAGTCTGAGAAGTCTCAAGACTTTTGATCAATCTGTTTCTTGTCTTTGCTGTACTAATTCATATTGTCCTGTGCCATTCTCTATTTTCAATGCACTACCTCGAAATAAGTTCCCAATCGCCTCACAAGACTTCAGAACAGGATATAGTATTGTCATTTACTGCCACACCAGCAATTTTCTTGTCTAAGAACTTTGATGAAGATGTCTCTTTTAAAGATGCTTAATACTGAGATGAAACTATTTTCTCCCCTTCCTAACTCTCTTTTTAATATCTCTTCATTTTTTTCATGCGTTCTTCCTACATAAGAATAATAACTGCAAACTTGGGAAGGCATACAGTCTTGGCTGTGATTCCAGGCTTGCAGTTATTGACCTCATAGTGTTCACTATGATACCATGTTGTAAGAAATCTAAGGAATATTTCAGCATGATGTCTGTTTAGCACTATATTTGAATTCTTCTGCATGTGAAATCAACCAAACGTGGCCCAATAGACATGCTTCTGGGTGACGCCAGCAATGCAGAGGATATTTGAAGATTCATAGCAGTGTCTGGTGAAGTGAACATGTTACTTTTACACCACCTGTTGAGAAATGAGAACTTAGTGCTACTTGCTTCTCATTGGGGGAAAAAAACTTGCTTGAAATAAGAGGAGGCCTGGAAAAAAATAAGTTTGTTGCTTTTTTTTTTTAATTGTCCTCCTAGCATAATATGAAGGTTTAAATACAAATTAGAGTTTTGTTACTAATTATTCAGTAATCTGGTTACAGTTGGGTGTCAAGAAAACATCACATTCCTTCACTTCTTAAAATAATTTTTGATACAGGCATTGTCAATGGTTTTACTAAGTTCAATTAAATTGTTGGAAATAATGTAGCACGGCAGTTGTGAGCTGGCTTGTTGTATAACAGCCTTTCTAATATTTATCTGAATAAATGTTTCTCCTTCTAAACTATGCACAAAAATATTTTGCAAATATTTTAAAGCTTTCTAAATAAATATTTTATTATTCTTTCAAAGTGGACAAAGTAAGGGAGTGTATCTGGGTTATTTGTTTATCTTTATCTTTGCAATTAATGTTGGCTTTTTTTCATTCTATGAGACACTGAAGTAATTTCCCTTTGCTGCAGACAGAATTCCCACAGCTCAGCAATGTGGGTGCTATCAAAAACATTTACAAGAATCTTTTCTGTATTCTGTTTCAAATTCCCAGCAGTTGTTATGCTGTCAGGGTAAATATGTTTCTGTTGCAATTCTCATAGTATGTAAATGAATTAATTGCAATTTTGCCACTACCACATGGTAGACAATATGATATCTTATACTCTGAGCTATCCTCTTGATTACTTTTTCTTTTCTGAAGCCCCTATATGGTAAGTGAGTGCACCATGAGTAAGTATGGCAGAGTCAACTCTGCAGTTAGTGAGATAGGTCATAGGAGACTGTGGCTCGTTGTCTGTAATTAAATTAGTGTTATAACATCATGTTGTGTTTGGTTACTATTCAGTTGATGCATTTTCTCACTTTAAAAGCAGGACAGAAAGGAGTCATTGTAGCTGTGTTGCTGTAATTGCCAATTTTCTTTGCCATCTTCTTTGCTTGCTCCAGGCTACCTCAGTTCAATTTTGCAGTGCTGCTATAGCAAGCGTTCTGAAGCTGGGCTGGGCTTAGCTGCAGTTTCTGTGTTGCTCAGTGTCTGCCTGTGGAAAGCCAATTTCCTGGGGCAGGCCTGTGGTAGGGAAGTGTTTCATACCTGGTTTCTTCTATAGAGTCTCATGAAGAAGTCTTATATTTTAGAACATTGTTGGGTGTAGTAGACGCTATTCTATATTTTGCAGTCTCCATCAGTATCTTCCTATGCAACCTCAGGAGAAAATAAAGCTATTATTCTGTGGGTGTAGTGAAGCTGAAAACACCTTCTGCTCCAACCACCTGAGTGAATTATTTGGGCAGCGTATCACTTTTAGCTTCAGTGAGTAGGACCCACATATGATTTTAATACCATGAACAACATGTTAATAACATGTTAATAACAAAGGAAGAGGCAAGACAATTGAAGAGCTAAAAACACGATCCATTTGTTGCACTTGTACAAATAGCACTTGTTATGAAGTTTTAACATTACTGAAACAGCTGTTCTTCTTTTGGATGGTCCCTCAGAGTTTCTTGCATTCCCCTTCCTTCACTTGTGTAAGTAGTCCATCACAATGCACATACTTTTGCTTTTTGTGTCGCACATGATGCTCACTGGAAGTTTTAGAGATAATATCTTTAAACAAATTCAATTGCTTCACTGTCAACAGTGCCATTTTTTTTACACCCTGTTAACAGCTTCATTTTAGTAGTCTGAAATGTGATATTGGCTAGTCGCATTCACGTCACTGTAGGCCTTCATTTAGTAAAAGGTTGGGTTTAAGCAGCGGAACCTCTACATTTGAATGTCCTGAACATCTTCGTAAAATGCTGCTGGCTACTTATCTTCAGAAGGAGTTAATCTGCCTAAGTCAACCTGTTTTCAAACTTAGACTTCTAAAACCTCTCTAAGCTGCAGTCCACTCTTGCTAGATGACCTAGTGTGGAAGGGCTGAATTAAACTGCCTCTCTATCTACTACTTAATAAGTAGTGCCTCAAAAGAGAGAGGTGCCCTTGGCAGCGTTGGGTGTGACTGTAAGAATGGCCACACAATGGTGGATCATTGGCTAGTTGCTTTAGCAGTAGTTTGTGATACCTGGAGAAAAAGAGTAAAACCAGCTAAGTGTATGTGATGTTTTTAACTTGGGCATTTCCTGAGCAGGGTGTGATTCCGCTTTATTCAGCAGTCCTAAATAGGGGTCTTATCCAAGCTTTTATCCTCTTTCCCACTGAGCCTGTGTAAGATTTCCCATCCACTGTGTTACCCAGTAAGGTGTCCCACTACATGTTGTGCAAAGAACTACTTTTTGTTTGTTCTGAATCTGATTTCCACCAGTTTCACTTGATTCCTTCTAGTTCTTCTATTGGAAAAGACATCAAACCGTCAGTTCCTAGGTATTCTTCTCATGGCACTCAGTCATCTCTTTTCCAGGTTGGAGATTTCTGATTTACTCAGATGCTACTCAAATGGAAGCTGTTCCATATTCTTGATGAAGCTTTTTTTCTTCTCTGACTCTTTTACAGCTCTAGTATATCTTCTGTGAGATGAGGGTAAGAGAATTGTATGCAGCAGAAGGCAAAGCATAGATTTCTGCATGGGCATAGGGTTCACTTCTGTTTTGTTCTCACTTGCCTAATGATTTCTAAGCTTTGATTACTTTTTTTTTCAATTGCTGAGCACTGGGATGACTTAAACTCTCATACTAATTTGATAGTTGCCATTTTATAAACCAACCACTCATCTGAGAGTCCTTTTACAGTTTACCACATTTTGCCCACGTCCTTGCTACCTTGAATAGCTCTGTCTCAACAGATTTTCTAGCTGCACTGCTCTCACCCTTGGCCAGATCTTCTGTGGATATGTTAAAGAGCCCAAACTGAGATGCTCCACTGGAATCATCACTCCCTGTGAAAATTTCTTGTTCACTGTTTTATGTCTTCATTTACTTATCCAGGCGAAGGTCCCTCCTCTTTTCTCTCTTGCCTAGTTTGCCTTCAGGGCTTTAGAATGCTTTTGTCAAAAGGTTTTTGTGAATCCACTTTGTGGAAAAGTGATGGTTAAAGCCCAGCATAACATCCTCTTCACCAGAAGGCTGCAGGTATAAAAAAACTTCTACATTTTTGTGTGTTATGTGTGCAAAAATCAAATTACCAATTACCTTCTGCTTAGACATTTATAGCATTCTCAGCTACTGATGAAATAAGAGCCTGGCCTTCCAACGTTATAGGGTACCAACTATACAAGTAGGCAATAAATGTACATAAAGCCCATTTGAAATCAAAGTTACTGAATACTAGGACACGTTATGAAATGTCCATTTGCATTTTCAGAAGTGGTCATACCTGGCACTTAAGGACCTACTTTGCCAGGGTTAGTTTTCAAGCCAGAAGGGGTAGGTGTCAAGGCTATAGAATTTATGGGGATAATTAAATTAAATTAAATATCAGTGATCTGTTAGTTTGGTGGGAGTTCGTTTGTTGGAGGTGAAGGAAGAGCCAAAGTATTAACGAGCACAGTCAAATGTAGACCACTAAAAATGAAATGTTGAGATGATTTTGTAGAGACATTTGTTCCAGAGGAGATAGCTGATGGAGGGCAGAGCTCAGGTGATGATGAAATTTACTGTGACAAATGACTGCAATATTAACACAAGCTTGGTTAGTTAAGTCATTCTTCTTTTATTTAGCAAATTGCTAGTGTTTCATTACTTTTGTAGATTTTATCAGTAAAAGAATGTAGAAGATCAAAGAAGGATGGTCAGTAAGCTGATTTTATTCTCTGGCCTTTGTATAAAATAATTTAATAAATATGTTAGTGGGAATTAAGGATACTTCTTTAGCAGGAGTATGCTGTAATACTAATGGAAAGCAGGATTAATAATCATAATGGAAAATAGGATTATTTTAAAAGATATGAAGGGTATCTAGTTCAGACCCTCCTAAAATGGGCCAGATATGAAAAGTATCCAGTACAAACCTTCATAAAATGAACATTTTCAAATGTCAGCATTAGGCTTCTCACATAACAAGTATGCTTTGCAGTTATGCTGCAGAGTAGAAGATAATTGTCATAGGTTACTATTGGATGTCAGTGTTTAATGACATTTACGTCACGTTATAAATGACTTCTTAAGAAGCTAAATATAATAATAATAACTAAGATTGTTACTCCTGTTCTGTTAGATTAAGCCTTGCTGTACAACTATTTAGTTATGACTGGAATGCACTGAGGTGGGAAACTTGTCTTGATGGTCCTGTATGAAGTACGCTTTTAAAAATAAGCCCCTGAAAGATGTCAAAGTTTTGATCATGGTTTTCTTGAAGAAAAAAAAAAAAAAAAAGACCGCAAGAAGCTTTGCATCCCTGAATGAAATGGATTGTGGTAGTTAAAGTGCTAGTTCAAGAGCTTACTGGCTTTTATTCCAGTTTTATTTTGAGCTTGCTTTTGATATCACTTGCTAAAATCATCAAAGGACACGAACAATAGGCTTATGCATTCACTGGGAAGTATTAAACCAATTTAAGCCAGAATTTGCAATGTGACTCATACTCTGCTGTGCTTGACTGGAGATGCTGGAAAAAAAATCTGGTTTTAGTTATGCTGCTCCCTTTATATTCCAAAAGGCAGGCCTGCTTAAGAGCGACTGCTGTTAGGACAGACTGTACACTACTGCAGATTTCTGCAGTGCTTTGCATGGCACTGTCCTTACAATTCAGTTTTCTTGCTTTCTGCCACAATAAAAACAATAATTTTTGGTATTCAAGAGCACCTATGACAACTCATTTATTTTGAAATATTGGAACTAATAAGGTTACTGTAGCTGTAGTAGTTCACTGTTAATTTTTTTTTATTCTGATATGGGGTTGCACATGAAAATGTGGAAGTATCTTGTTTCTACAGCACAACTTAGAGTACTTTTGAATTTAGATCTTTTTAGTGATGATGCAGCACCTCATTAGTAATAGTATGCTACAATCTGTCCTTTTCCCTTGTGTCTTAAATTATGCTTGTGCATTTAAGCAGAAATTTGGGGAAGACACATTACACTGACTATTAAACTCTGACTATCAAGGCATGAATTAGGTTTGATGCAGGGTCAGCCAAGAATGTAACTTGTTAGCAACAAATGCTTATATTGTTGTTTATTTTGACTGGGAGTGAAGACCCTGTGCTTTGTTACAATCAAGAAAATTACTTCATTCTTTCTGGATTACTCACAAAAAAACCTGCAATATACAAACAAGAAGAAATATCACATCCTTAGGCCCTCTAAACAATAGGGTAGCTGATTACTTCAATTTTCATTACTTATTTCTAAGGATACTAAGAATTGTATTAACAGTACAATACAAGTGCATTGCATGTATCATTGATCTGTAACTCTTAGGCACTGTGTAATCATGTATCACGGGTCTGGCACTTTGACATACTTAAACACCAAAGGTTTAGTGGAATTTGCTTTGCTAACAGTAATATGTGAGATATCACTACTGTGCATAAAATTGTATATTTTGCTGCTCAGTTTTTCTTTTATTTCTTCTTATTTCTTTAACTATACATCCCCTTAAACTATGAATGATAGCTGACCTTTTCATTTTACAGGATTCATTTTAGTTGCATGGCAAATGCTTAAAAAACAATATTTAGGTAGATTTCATTGAGCAGATGAATTATGGCAGGCTCAGTTATCAGTGACTGATGTTATGTGACATTTTCTCTGGGAATTTATGTAGAACTTTTTCAGAAGAGTCATGTAATGAGCCTCTTAATCATATTTCATGCACTTGGTATTGATGGATATGTTTTTCAGTGTGCGAGAGACTCTGGAGGACATGGCTGATGATTGATTTAGGATAGACAGGCTTGAACTGGGAGGAAAACAAAGCAAAAAATAACATGCCAGTATGAGAAAAACAAGCTACATTTTTATGTGCAGTAAGGAGGCATTCACATATTAAATTGATTATTTGGATAAGTATATGTTACATATCTAGAACATAGGTGATATTTGATGTGGGCATTGTTGTCTGTCAGAGTAGTATTTTTGACTCCTGTTAATACATTCTGAATATTTTTTTGTTGTTATGATGGGAAAATGGCAAAGGAGAAATAATATTGCTTATGTAATGAATGATTAGAACATGGAAGTTAAGAACAACCAAAGGTTAATTCAAGAGTAGTACAACAAAGGGGATTAAATAGATTATGATTTATTTATTTAATATCACTGTTACATGAACAGTGAGGTGCTATTTTTAGTACAAACTGCAAAGGAGAATGTTTTGGCCTGAAAGAGTTTTTAGTCCAAATAGATAACATAGTTTCAGGGCTGGATACTTGCAAGTTTCAGTGACCTGTATACAGATAGGCTTAGGTCCCAAATCAGAACACAACTGAGCTGTCCCACTGATGCCAGTAAGATTTCTCACAAGCTTAAAACTACACATGTGAAAAAAAATCATCTTGTGGTATCACATCATAACCGAGTTCCCTGAGCAGCGTAGGATATTGATCCAAGGTCTCTGAAGTGTTAGTTTACTTTCTTCATCATTTTTCTGATGCATGAGATAAGAAGTAGGATCAGTTTCCTGTAAAGAAAAAGATGTCAAACAGGTAAATTCAGAAGTGTGTGCATACATTGTGGGAAGTGATTTTTGAGTAAAACACTGCACTTAATGAAGATGCCTATATATTTTAAAGCAATTTTAAAAAGAACTCAAGCAATATCATTGTGGAATTGTGGAGGCAGAAATTTCAGATGACAATTCTGCTCTTCTGTAACAGTAAAACAAGGCTAGATAGTGTTGTTTACCTTAAAAATTCAGTGCAAGAAGATAAATAGCTAAGGAAAACCTTTGTGATTACACTGATCAGTTCTTTACCAATTAGTTTTAGACAAAATAGATGTTCACTTACTTTCAAAATTGTTCTGCTGTTACAGCTTTTTTTCAGCTATAAGTATATATTAAGTTTTGTTTTCTTCACATGTTTTGGAATTGGGTGGAAAAAATTTAGTTAACTTGTTTTGTAGCCACATTAACTCTTCATTTGGTGCAGCTTAATCTTTTCCTGTAGAGCTCAACCTCAGTAATAAGAGGCTGGGTGGGATGGCATACTTAAGGTTTAATCTATGGTAAGACTGATAAAAAATTTTTCCCATTACATATGACCAAAGTGCTTGAAATATAGTTGATAAGTAGGAATGAGTTTTTAACACAGAGATCTACACTGACTTAGAGATGGGAAAGCTCACGTGTATTGAGCTTAACTTGCTGTTAGTTCATTTTGACTTCCTGGATGTTCATCTTTTTTAGTGTGGTGCAACGAAAGGAACTACAAGAATGCTAGTTCATTCTGTGCCAACTTTCCACTCTCCCTATCTGGTAGTGATTGTGAGGAAACGCAGCAAATGCTTACGTGCTTTATAGTAGAGAACATGTCAGGTTTCTGGACAGCCACACAAGAACAACAGCTGAAGGTAAAGGCAGGCTCTTGTACATCAGTTGCAAAAGCTTTCAACTGCCAGTTAGAGTCAAGCATGAAAGGTGACAGGGTAAGCAAGTGGGAGGTGGACTGAGTTGAGATATCTGCATTGTGTTGTGCAAAATAAGCTTGGCCTTGCTGAAACCCTGTGAACGTCATGTGAATGTGGCTTTTAATGAAGAGAATAATTATAAAGTATCACAGGACGTTATTATTGTGCTTGCTATCTACTGCTAAGTCTGTGGTTGGACAAGAATTTGTGTAGTTCAGAGCTATGAATTGGTGGGGAGGTCCAAATATTCATTTTGTATTGTAGTGGACTTGGAACAGGGGCTGCTGGTAGTAATCAAAACAATGTTAGAAAACAGAGGAAATTTGGAAATGCTGCTCTTTGGGTTAACATAGGTTGCTGTAGTAAGCTCAGCCTACCTTTTGGTTTTTGAAAGCTTAGGTTTATTTTGAAAGTTGCATTTAGAGTTGAATCAAAGAAGAGTAGATAACGATGAATGTCTCTTCAAATTCCTGCTGAGGGAACTTTGAGATATTTTAGAGGCAATTGCTGTGCACTGGAAACATGTACTTTATTCTTAGAAGAGTCAGGCTATTTCTTGAAGGCAGTAATTTAAATGGTCATTTGCTCACCTCCCATTTGGAACATATCAGAAAAACCAGCTAAGGGCTGATGTAGCTGAAGTAAGGGATGAGCATAAGAAGGTCAAGATAAGCAAACTGAAGGCATTTTGTGTGGATTCAGCCTCTCATAATAGGCGATCTCTAACTTTTCTTTTAAAGACCCATTCACCTAAGGCTTTTAAACTGGAAATGACTTCATGTGAATTCAAAGAAGTGAAAGAAAACTCTGGTTCTTATATATAGTAATCTGTCACAGGAAGCAAACTTACAGGTACAAACATTTCCTAGTTTATTATTGCTATAATTGTTTGTAGCTTTCATTCCAGAAATACCCATCTTCAGAAGTTCTTCTGTTATAAAATAAATATGCTAAAAGGGCACAATTCACTCTTAGAATCATAGAATAGTTTGCATTGGAAGGGATCTTTAAAGGCCATCTAGTCCACCCCCCCTGCAATCAGCAGGTACATCTTCAACTAGATCAGGTTGCTCAGAGACCCATCCAACCTGACCTTGAATGTTTCCAGGGATGGGGCATCTACCACCTCTCTGGGCAACCTGTTCCAGTGTTTTACCACCTTCAGTGTAAAAAATTTCTTCCATATATCTACTCTGAATCTACCTTCTTTGAGTTTAAAACCATTACCCCCTGTCCTGTCGCAGCAAGCCCCACTGAAAAGTTTGTCCCCATCTTTCTTAATAAGCCCCCTTTAAGTACTGAAAGGCTGCAATAAGGTCTCTCCACAGCCTTCTCTCCTCCAGGCTGAACAACCCCAACTCTCTCATAGGAGAGGTGTTCCAACCCTCTGATCGTTTTTGCAGCCCTCCTCTGGACTTGCTCCAACAGGTCCATGTCCTTTCTGTGTTGAGGGGTCCAGAGCTGGACACAGTATTCCAGGTGGGGTCTCACCAGAGCGGAGTAGAGGGGTAGAATCGCCTCCCTGGACCCTGCTGCCCATGCTTCTTTTGATGCAGCCCAGGATAAGGTTGGCCTTCTGGGCTGTGAGTGCACATTGTTGGCTCATGTCCAGCTTTTCATCCACCAGTACCCCCAAGTCCTTCTCTGCAGGGCTGCTCTCAATCAGTTCATCCCCCAGCCTATGTCGATACTGGGGGTTGCCCTGACCCAGGTGCAGAATCTTGCACTTAGCATTGTTGAACCTCATGAGGTTCTCAAAGGCCTAGGTCCCTCTGGGTGGCATCCTGTCCCTCCAGCGTGTCAACTGCACCACTCAGCTTGGTGTCATCTGCAAACTTGCTGAGGGTGCATGCAATCCCACTCTCTGTGTCATTGTGAAGATATTAAACGGTGCTGTTCCCAATACAGACCCCTGAGGGACACCACTTGTCACTGATCTCCATCTGGACATTGAGCCATTGACCACTATCCTCTGGATGTGACCATCCTCATCCACTGAACAGTCCACCTATCAAATGTATATCTCCCCAATTTTGAGAGCAGAATGTTGTGGGGGACTGTGTGGAAGGCCTTACTGAAGTCCAGTCCCCACAGACTTCACCTGACTGCCATGACTTCTCAAATATCATGGAGTGTGGCTTGGCAACTACCTCAACCAATTCCCTCAGGACTCTGGGATGCATCTCATCAGGTCCTATACACTTACATATTTTCAGGTTCCTCAGGTGGTCACAAACCTGATCTTCTATTATAGTGGGAGGGACTTTGCTGCCCCAGTCCCCATCTTGTGGTCCATCCACTTAAGAGGTGTGGGAAGAGAGGTTGCCAGTGAAGACTAAGGCAAAGAAGTTCCTGAGTACCTCAGCCTTCTCATGTGTTGTTACCAGTTTTCCAGTCTTGCTCATCATCAGGGGCATGCTTTCTTTGACCTTCCTTTTCTGGCTGACATACCTGTAGAAGCCCTTATTATTCTTTGCATCTGTTGCCAAGTTCAGCCCCAGCTGCACCTTGGCCTTCCTGACCCCCTCCCTACACAAGTAAGCAGCATCCCTATACTCTTCCCAGGACACATGTCCCTGCTTCCACTGCCTGTGCATTTACTTCCTGCTCTTTAGTTTGACCAGCAGGTCCCAACCCAGCCATGCTGGTCTCTTGCCTTCCTTTCCTGATTTCTTATACCTGGGGATCAAGAGCTCTTGCACTCTGTGGAAAGTGTCCTTAAAAATCTGCCAGCTCTGTTCTGTTCCCTTGTCCCTGAGGGCAGTTTCCCAGGGGGTCCTATTGACTAACTCCTTGAAGAGCTGTGCTGCTTTTCCAGCAGATGTTGGGGTGGCTGAAGTCCCCCAGTCAACTGTCCCAAGGCCCCAAAGTCTCTTATGATTGCCTTTGGACTACCCACATGGTAGTGATTTCACCACCCTATCACTTCTGTTGTGATTTCACCACCCACATGGAAGAGCAGTAATGGGAAACAGTCGGAGGGCTGTACCAGGCTAGGAAGTTTCCTAGTGATGTCCTTAACCTGGGCCCCGGGGAAGCAGCAGACTTCCCTAAGAGGAGGGCCTGTCTGGCATATCGGACCCTCTGTTCTGCTCAGAAGGGAGTTGCCTATAACTATAACCTACCTGTCTTTTCTTCCTCATAGAAGTGGTCATGATATGGGCGATAGGCTTTGTGACCTTGGTGACACCTCTGGTGTAGATGGGCCATCATCTATTCACTGGCCTTCCATATCCAGAGTCTCACACCTGCTGTATAGAGGCATCTGGGAATGTGAGGTGGGCAAGGAGGGGGTTCGCCTGCAGCCCCGAGCATGGACTTGCCTCCATTCACTTCTTTCCTTTAAGCTACTGCCTTCAGCCTGGTGAGGGGAGGATACAGGGCCACAATGATCTGTTTTGGCGTTTTTTTGTTTCTTTTCTTCCTTTTTCTGGTGGCTGTTCCTGTTCCCATCTCAGGGAGGGCAGAGTTTGGTTCCACCAGTCTATCTCTTTCTCAGACTCCCTGGTGCTCCTTAAAGTTTCCACTTCCTCTTGTAGCTCTGCCCCTAAGCTGAGTGGATTGTCCACCTGGTCACACCTCAGTCACACCTCTTATTCAGCTTTCATTCTTCAGTTCAGTTCACTTAACCCATTACTCCTAGGATTAAAGTTTTCATCTATTTTAGGCATCTAGGCTAAGCTAAGTGTTTAGGCTTTCTCCACAGTTACAGAGTAGAAGAGAGATTTCATCCCACTAAGTTCTGTAAATTGGTGCCTAAACATGCCTATATCTATCTATTGATTACCCAGAAAACATTTTAGCTTACTTTTGTTTTACAGCTACCTAACTTCAGATACTGTTATTACAGGCTCTGATGACAATTTCCTCTCCTTTTCTCTCAAGTTTCTAGGTATTCAAGTAATTTCCCTTCTGTCCAGTTTTTACCCAATGTATCATATTGTTGTTCATTTAATGACTTTATTAATTTCCTTTAAATATTTCTTAAATGTTAAACTGTTTTAATGCAGATTTAAATTAGAATCCAGTGATTACCTTAGTGTTAAATTTTTTTTTTTTACCTCCCAGCAGAGAACTTAAAAAAGCTCAATAATAATAATGGAAGTTTGTTTCCCCAGGTCATAGCAGTAAGTTACTTGTAATTTTGGTGACTGTATTTTTTTCTAACAGCATAACCATTTCTTCTTTTTATACTCATTTACCTGTCTCCTGAGGCTGCGGATGTTTTATGATTCTGCTTCTTGCCTTTAAAAGGCCACTAAGATGCGTGGAATTCACTGAAAGAATTTACTTGTGTAAAATACCATACAACTTGGTTAAGTTGTTTTGTGATGATTTATTGCCTGGTATACCTGACATGGCTGTAAGATTGATGTGTATAAATGAGGACAAGCTCATTACTCTCATGGATATGGATCATCTGAGTAAGAAAGAAAATGACTCAAAGGCAAGGAGCAATTTTGTATCTCTCCACTGTGACAGTTAGCAATTTGTATGTTGGGGATTTTGAATATCATCTTGTGTTTCTGTGATCCTTGTGTCTGTTCTTGAAATTGTATGTTGTGAAGGAGTCTGTACATGTTGCTGGGCTGCTGCATGAGTGATAAAAATCAGTGTATCTAGACTTTTTGTTTGTCTCATTTGTACTTATTTTAACAGTAATACATTATTTTGATTTGGTGGTGTTTTACACTCATCTTGCATTTTGATTTTGAAAGCTAAGCGGCACTAAAAGCTGAACATGGAAAGTTAAACCCAATGATTGTGCTAAGCACCTTTTACTCAGGCTGTTTTTCCTGTTTACATCAGACCTGATCGCATCTTAGCCTACTCACCCTGTTGTGTGCTATTCAGTTTTCAGCTCTTGTCATCTTTTGTGTTCTATGTTTGTAAAAGAAACCATTTTAGAAAGGTGCCTTTGGCTGCTGATGGCAAAGTAGCGAAGATGCATGCAAGTGTGCAGTATATTAAACGCCCACCAACTTGCCATGTTACTTTGAAGTCAAATGTTCAATAGTCTTGAGAGTTGCTTTAAGGTCTGATTATTTTTATCCAAGGATTGTGTGCTTTGTTTTCTTTTTCCTTTGGGAATAGTTCTCTAGCTCCTGTTTCTGTTTCAGGCCGAGATTAGAAGAAGAATGGAGAGTTGATTCCTCCCTTCCTCCTCTTTTTACAGTTAATAAAGTGTCTGCCTGCCCCACAAACACAAGGCCATCCTGATTTGTAGCTTCTTAAACAAGTGTGAGCTCAGGTGGAATTCTACAAATGGAATATATCCATTTGTGACAGTATGCTGATCCCTGAATTTTGGAACTGTTGTCACAGAATGGCAAGTGGGTTGCGTTTTCTTTTCTTTTGGGGAATTAGTTTACTTAATTAAAATCTTGACTAAAACAGCAGAATTTAAACAATCACTTTATTTCTTACAATGTTGGCTCTGTGACTGTTTGGATGGCAGAACAAGACCTGGATATTTCAAGGAACTGGAAGAAAAGATGTGTCCTCTCACCAGTGGGTTTTATTACAAAAGGGATCTTTGTTTAACACATTGGCAAGTTGTACTGCCCACTCTCTTGAAGGTTTTGGAGGAGAAATGAGGCATCTTCCAAGATTTTATTTTGTCTAAACAGAAGTATTTTAAAATAAAGTATGAAATGTTAGGATTGCTGAAGGAAATTAGTACCTAAAAATAATAAACATTTCATGCTTAGCCAAATTTGGTGACTTTTCTGGTAAGTTTGACTTTAAATTGTGCACTTGTCCAAATATTGTGTATTTCATTGTTTTTTCTTGTCTGTCACTTGTACATCCACCTGAGATGTTTATCATACTGCCTTGTTTTTAATGTACCCCAGGGAAAAATTAAGGAGGCTGCTAGTCTTGCATTAAAAGCATGACTGGTGGATCTATTTAAGCTCACAAAACCTCAGAGTGTTTTCAGAGGTGCATCTGAAATCGCAGTTTGAGAGCCCAATCGTAACTTATTCTTCAGGTATTGGTGAAGTCTCAAAGCAGAATTTAATGATCCATATGTTTCTACAGTTGAAACTATAATATTAAAGTACAGCAGTGCAAACTAGTGGCTGAGTTTGAGCTCAATTTCTGCCTATGATTGAACAGACTTTTTTCATGTTGGATTAAAACTTTAAAACTATCAGGCTGAGAAGGAAATTTGCCTGCTGGTGAAGGCAGTGTGGATCACTGAGCAGTACTAGGTTCGTCTGTATGGGATGCTACTTTCAAGGAGGCTAATCCAGTTCAGCTGAATGTGAACTCTCTGAGGACCTTTGCAGACCTTATCCTTCGATTACGTTCTTTGGCCTTAACCCCTGAAAAACAAATGCAGTTCATACTCATTATCAAAAACTTGCACAGAATACTCAGATAACAGTATGAGAGAAAATAAACTCCATATAGCAG